>NC_089504.1:136755704-137058734 GCF_036850995.1 Saccopteryx leptura
TAGCTATGGGTTTCTGTTTCACCACTTTTCCAACAACAGGGACCTTCCCCTGGTATCTGATTAAATCTGGACACCATTTGAACTCCCCCCAGTTTCAACAGACTGCCATTATATACCCTATGCCAGTCGTGTGTCCCTGCTACATTAGCTGTGTGGGCTCATGAAGAACAAATTGGCCAATTCTGTCAGCCCGGTTTCTCTTGCTTCCCTTTTCAGCTGGTGCCCAGTGGTTGGTCCTTTTAAATGTGTGCCTAGTATCTCATCTCTTACCCTTTACCTGACTCTCTGGGGTTTTCCTTGTGCTTTATTCACTAATTCCCAACCTTGAAAAGAATTTTTTAATCTATGTTCCTCCTATTAAAAAGCCACAAAGTTTGCTGGTTAATGTCTTAAAAATGGGCTGCCTCCCCATGAATGTGTTCTCTTTGTCCTCAGCTGTGTGGCGACCAAAACTTGCTCACCTCTAGTTCATGGCTCATGGCATGTCCCTGTCTCCCCAGGCTCATTGTAGAGTTGTTCCTCATCTCCCTCACCTCTTTCTGTGGATGACTTTAATTCCTCAATGAAATATGCATGCGAGGCACCTAAATCCATGAGTGAGCTCATGGGTGCCGCCTTCACTCTGCTAAGAAGGCAGGGTTGTATGGGATGAGGGCCCTCAGCATCTCTCCATTTCACAAGCTCTGTTTTCATCTTCTTCCTTCCCCCGTGGCCTCAGAGAAAAGTTGTGTCTATTAGGAAAAGTGTAAACTGTCACTCACCTATTTCTGGAAAGGCCACTTTCACCCCTTACACAGATAAAGGACAAAGTTCATTCTTGAGTGGAAGTGTTGAAGAATAAAATGGTGTTTGTAATTCCAGCCACAAGTGTCCCATCCGTTCATCCCAATGATTCCAGGTTCATCAGCATCTCTCAAGCCAGCTGCCATTCAAGGCAGATTTTAATTCAACAAACTTAAGAAAAAATAATAATAATAATAATAATAATAATAATGTTCTTAAAGACTGAAGCTTTCTATGTCACACTGCTCCACCAGGTCAGGGTTTACATAATCCCATGGGAATGTCTGTCAGTCTATACTACACTAGGTGTGCATTAGTGGCAAATAACAAAAACTGACTTCAGGTGACTTAAATAAGAATAAGAATATATTGCAAGGGCTCGGGGAACTCACCCAATTTAGGGTATGTTGAGGAAGCTGGCTTATAGCAAACAAAGAATGGGAGATGTCGTGGGCTAAATTGTGTCTCCCCCAAACTCATAATGTTGAAGTCCTAACCTTCAGCACCTTAGAATGTGACAATATTTGGGTTTTTTCAAGAGCTGATTAATTTAAGATGAGAACCTTAGGGAGACCCTAATCCAATCAGACTGGCATCCTTATAAGAAGGGGAAATTAGGATGCACAGAAAGACACCAGGGATGCACAGACACAAAAGAAAGCACGTGAGGACACAGCAGGAAGGGGGCCATCTGAGAGAGGCCTCGGAGGAAACCAGATCTGCTAATACCTTAATACAGACTTCCAGCCTCCAGAACTGTGAGAAAATCAATGTCTATTGCTTCAGCCACTCAGTCTGCGGTATTTTGTTACGGCAGCCCTAGCAGACTAATGCAGACAAATGGGCAAACTCCCACCACTTTTGTCTCTCCTCACACCAGAGTCTCAGTAGAGAGAATCTCATTAGCTGCGCTTGAATCCAGCCCACATCCCCTTGTCCCCACCAGGTTAGTGAGATGACTGGCTTGTCCTCGGACAGCCCGTGATGGGGAGGGCAGAGAACCTCGAGGCTCACCAAGAATGCACACAGCACACAGAGAGTGAACCTCCCGGCAGGAAATCAGATGTGGCTACAAAGGAGGAACAGACTCCAGGATGCCAAAAAAAATAACAAATATACTTTATATTTTGCTCTGATAAACTATTTTAAAAATAAACTCGTGATTTTAAAACTTGACCCTTTGACCATCTTCATAGAAAATAAAAATTCAATTAATCATTCATGCCTTATATTTTGTAATACACTTAGCAGTACTCTGTCGGAGCCTATAAAATTAACCTTTGCTTTTGGATTTCATTCTGTCCCCATCATACCAGAGCTGGTTACCTGTGGCACTGAGCTCTTAAACCACATGGGATTTCCTAAGTGATGAGTAGGATAAAAGTGTCTTTGTCATGTCAGTGAGGTGACTTTTAGAACACCTGGAGAGGGCGCGGAAGTTCCATGACCTCCTCAACACACTCTCGTGCCTTTTTGCCCTAGGCGGCTCTCCCATCGGGCTGGTCCTGAGTTATATTTTTTTATAATAAACTGGTAAACAATAAGTGAAATGTTTTCTTGAGTTCTGTGAGCTGCTCTAGGAAATTAATTGAACACAAAGAAGGGATTGTGAGAAACTCCAATCTGTAGTAGGTCAGAAGCACAGGGAACAGCCTGGACTCGATGTTGGCACCCAAAACATGTGGTGGATCAGTCCTGCAGGACCGCCATTTCCAACATGATCCACTTGACAAAGTTAGAAGAAAGGTCAACAGTTTGGATGAGGATGATGTTTGGACACAGGCCCTGCTTTAGTTTTCCCTTCTGTCCCAAACCATAAACGCATTCAACCATTCCTAAGACA
The DNA here is from genome assembly GCF_036850995.1 of Saccopteryx leptura. Lineage (NCBI taxonomy): Eukaryota > Metazoa > Chordata > Mammalia > Chiroptera > Emballonuridae > Saccopteryx > Saccopteryx leptura. The sequence goes on from NC_089504.1 coordinate 136,758,331, forward strand.
TATGGCTTCACCGAGGCCTTTCTAATGACGTGCAGTGGTTTTCCTTGGCAGAGCTAGAAGCAAATCTACAAAATACCTTAGCATAGGCCTTGGTCTTGGAGAACATCCAAATTCTGGTCAAGTTCCAAACTTTTCTAAATGAGCTATTTTGCACAAAAGTGATTCCACTGACTGATACGTTTTCAGGATGACAAGATGACAGATCCCCTACAGTTTCCACTGGCAAGAAACTTACACTCAAGAAGCTTGAGAATCCAGCACCATGTGTCCTAACACCATTAACAGGGGCTTCCATTTACTGGAATGGTGTGCTCGATGGCTTATACATTTTAACTAAATTTTTATAATCCCATTGTACACCAAGGACTCCAAGGCCTGGAGAGAGTGAGGCATATACACAAGTTAACATAGCCAGTAAAGGAGAGGCAGAATTTGAGCATCTGATTAAAAAGCCAAAGAACACATAATCTTTTGTTTTTATATTTTTTTACCTAAACTGGGCTAGGTGTAAGAAAGAGAAATATTTACAATCCTGCTGCAAGGAATTTTCTTTAATTCTTATTAAAAAGAAGCCATCTTGGCCCTGGCCGGTTGGCTCAGTGGTAGAGCGTCGGCCTGGCGTGCAGAAGTCCCGGGTTCGATTCCTGGCCAGGGCACACAGGAGAAGTGCCCATCTGCTTCACCACCCCTCCCCCTCTCCTTCCTCTCTGCCTCTCTCTTCCCCTCCCGCAGCGAGGCTCCATTGGAGCAAAGATGGCCCAGGCGCTGGGGATGGCTCCTTGGCCTCTGCCCCAGGTGCTGGAGTGGCTCTGGTCTCAACAGAGCGACGCCCCGGAGGGGCAGAGCATCGCTCCCTGGTGGATCCCGGTCAGGCACATGCGGGAGTCTGTCTGACTATCTCTCCCCATTTCCAGCTTCAGAAAAATACAAAAAAAAAAAAAAAAGAAGCCATCTTTTGTCCAAACCTGGGGACAGTGATGACTACACAGTTTCACCTGAGTAGAGCCCATGCCACCTTGTATTTGTTCAGATTAAGACAGCTACTAAGAGTAACAGCAATATGAGAGATACCCGATCTCTTCCCTTGAAACTTCAACAAATTGACCAGCTACAACTCAGTGAAACAACCCCAGCTAGGCTCACAGGCTTGCCTGATAGATCCACACACCCAATCAACTCAAGATGAGAAGGATAAAAAATGGGGATGGAAGATAAGAAGCACTTGTGGTTGGACTTAAAGAAAGAAGAAACCCAGAGTGATTGAGTTTCCTTCTGCCAGGGTATGTGGAGTGCTTGGGGAGAATTTGGTGTAATACTGAACCAAAGCAGTAGAGCATAGGGTCACTGCCAGTGTTCCCATGGTGTGAGCACAGCTTGTGCTCAAACAGAGACACAAAAATACAAAGTATAGCACCCCAGCCTCCCAGATAGGGCCTCCCTCCCCTCATGGGTAAGGAGAGTGGCAGAGACTTACCCCACAGCTGAAGAACAGAGGTGCTTGCATCTGGTCCCCTGCTCTGTTGGAATGCAGGGAACTGCACCCAGAAGCCTGGGATCACCATTGCTAAAGCTGTAAAGCCCTCACAGCAAGTCCTGCCCATCTCAAAAATGCAGCCCCACCTCCACCTTTGCAACAGCAGCTTCTCAGCAGAATTCAGTTTGGGATTTTACAGAGCTAAAATTTGTAATTCAGTGCCACCTACTAGAAAAAAAAAATTTTAATCTCAGAAATTGTTTTTTCTAATTTTTGGTTTCTTTATTTTTATTGTTGGTTAATTTTTTATTAATTTTTGTTTTTTGTATATTTGTGGTTTTCCCTTTAATTTTTTAATTTTTATTCTATTTTATTTTAAAATTTATTTTATCTTTTTAGTTGTTTTTTGCTTGATTTCTTAACAATACTACTCTCAAATGCCCTCAAGGCAGAAAGAATACCATGACTACCCAAGAAAGAGATGCAGTTCAGAAAGAAAATAAAAAATCTGCAAAAAGCCATCTCAATCACATAGAGAACTCAAAATTAAAGTTCTGAAAAATAATCAATGAGATGCAAAAAAATACTAATAGGCAACTTAATGAGCTCATAAAACAAAATGAGTACTTCACCAAGGAGATAGAAACTTTAAAAACAGATATGAATAACTCGATATATGAATTGAAAAATGAGCTAGCAAGTTTAGTTAGCAGAATAGGCCAGATAGAAGAGAGCTTTAGTGACATCAAAGACAGGAAACTAGAGGTGATACAGAGGGAAAAAGAGAGAGAGTCGAGAATATTTTATAAAATGAAAGAGCTCGATGAGAATTGTCTGACACCATCAGAAAGAACTATATAAGAATAATGGGTATTTGAGAAGAAAAAGAGAGGAAGAAAAGAATGAAGAGCATATTCAAACAAATAATTGATGAGAACTTCCCAAGTCTATGGACAGCTAGATCCTCAAATCCAAGAAGCAAACAGAATGCTTAATTACCTCAACCCAAAAAGAGGCCTTCTCCAAGGCACGTTGTAATAAAAATGTCAAAAATCAATAATAAAAAAAGAATCCTCAAGGCAGCTAGGAAAAAAAGAGCTTAACATATAAAGGAATGCCCATCAGGTTATTATCAGAATTCTCATAAGAACCTCTACAAGCCAGAAGAGAGTGGATCTAAACATTCAAAATACTGAAAGAGAGGAATTACCAGCCAAAAATATTATATCCATCAAAGTGGTCCTTCATATATGTAGGAGAAATAAAAACTTTTTTAGATCTACAGAATCTAAGGATATTTCCTCACTGTAGAAAATATTCAAGGGGGTTATTCTACCAGATACAAAGACTAAGACAACACAGACCTACAAGTAAAAGCTCCAACAAGATTACAATATAAACAAGGATCATCTGTGGTAACAAAAACATAGAAGAGGAGAAAATAAAGGTCAGAAGTAGCAAAAGAGGATGCAGTGAAGAATCACTCATAAGACAATGGTCTCTTCTATATATGAAACTTTTTTTTTCTCAATATCCTAATGGTAACCACACATGAAAAAAATAAAACTGAAATATATAGCTTAAAAAAAAGGAAAGATGCATGGAATACCCCAAACAAAAACAATTGACAGAAACACAAATGCAAAGAACCAAAGGAGACACAGAGCTACCAGAAAACAAAACATAAAATGGCTATAGGAAATCCTCACATGTCAATAATTACCCTAAATGTAAATGGACTGAACTCACCAAGAAAGAGGCACAGAGTAACAAATTGAATCAAAAAGCAAAACATAACCATATGTTGCCTTCAGGAGACACATGTAAGCTGCAAGGACAAAAGTAGACTCAAAAATTAAATGGTTGGAAAATGATTCTTCAAGCAAATAATGCCCAAAGAAAAGCAGGTGTAGCCATACTTATATCTGACAGTATTGACTTCAAGACAACAAAGGTAACAGGAGACAAAGATGGACATTTCATAATGATAAAGGGGACACTATATCAAGAAGACATAACACATCTTAATATATATGCACTGAATCAGGGAGCACCAAAATATATAAGGCATCTACTGATATACCTAAAAATAGAAACAGCCAAAAATGCAATCATAGCTGAAGATCTCAACACACCAAAAGCTTTAGGCAGATTATCCAAACAGAAGATCAAAGAAATATCGGCCTTAAATGACACACTAGACCAAATGGACATAACAAACATTTACAGAACACTTCATCCCAGAACATCAGATTATACATTTTCCACTGTGCATGCAACATTCTCAAGGATAGACCATATATATGTTGGACCACAAAACTAACATCAACCAATTCAAGAAGATTGAAATTAAACCTAGCATATTCTCTGACCATAGGCTTGAAAATTAGAATTCAACTGCAGAAAGGAAGTAAATAAACCCACAAAAAATGTGGAAGTTAAACAACATAATTCTAAAAAAATGACTGGGTCAAAAAATAAATAAAAGCAGAGATCAAAAGTATATACAGACAAATGAGAATGACAATACAGCATATTGAAACTTTTGGGATGCTGCAAAAGCAGTAATAAGAGGGAAGTTTATATCATTACAGGCTTATATTGGGAAGCAAGGGAGATCCCAAGTAAACAACCTAACACCACATCTTAAAGAACTACAAAAAGAAGAACAAAGGCAACCAAAATTCAGCAGAAGAAATGAAATACAGTGGTACCTTGAGATACAAATTTAATTTGTTCTGTAACCGAGCTCGTAAATCAGTCAACTCGTATATCAAACTGTTAATACTGGACCTGTGCACCAACGTGCTAACTAGCGGCAGCTTCCCAAATCACAACTCGTATCTCGGAATAAGTTCTTAGAACGATACACTCTTCCTAGCCCAAGTCACAAAGAAGTAGAAAAACTAATAGACCTATAAGCAGGGAGGAAATAGAAACAACTATCAAAAACCTCCCAAAAAACTAAAGTCCAGGACCAGATGTCTACACTATGGAATTTTACCAAATATTTAAAGAAGATTCAAGTCTTCCAAAAAATTAAAGAAGAAACAATACTCCCTAACACATTTTATGAAGCCAACATAACCCTGTTACCAAAACCTGGCAAAAACAATACAAAAGAAAAGTAAACTACATACCAATATCTCTAATAAATACAGATGCAAAAATCCTAAACAGAATACTAGTAAATCGAACACAATAATACATTAAAAAATAATAATACATCACAATCAAGTGGAATTCATTCCTGGAGAACAAGGATAGTTTAAAATACAGAAATCAATCAACATAATACACCACATCAACAAAACAAAGAACAAAAATCATATGATCCTATCAGTAAAGGCAGAAAAGGCATTCAATAAGATACAACATCCATTTATGTTTAAAATACTCAATAAAATAGGTATAGAAGGAAACTATCTCAAAATAATAAAAGACATATATGACAAACCATCAGCCAATAACATACTAAATGGTGATAAACTGAAAGCTTTTCTTCTAAAATCAGGAACAAGACAAGGCTGCCCACCCTCTCCACTCTTACTTAACATAGTTCTGGAAGCTTTAGCTAGAGCAATCAGGCAGGAGAAAGAAATAAAAGGAATCCACATCAAGAAAGAAAAATTAAAGGTATCACTTTTTGCAGATGATATGATCCTGTATATAGAAAATCCCAAAGACTCCACTGAAAAACTATTAGAAAGAATAAACAAATACACTAAAGTTGTGAAATATAAAAATCAATATATAAAAGTCTACTGCTTTCTTATATGCCAGCAATGAAACTTCAGAAAATAAATTGAAAAAACCTATTCCTTTTACAACTGCAACAAAAAAAAAGTAAAATACCTAGAAATAAACTTAACAAAGGATGTGAAGGACCTATATACTGAAAACTACAAAGCATTACTAAAAGAAATTGAAAAAGACACAATGACATGGAAAAATATTCCATGTTCATGGTCTGGAAGAATCAACATAGTTAAAATTGCCATATTACCCAAAGCAATATACAAATTTAATGCATTCCCCATTAAAATCCCTATGTCATTTATTAAAGAAATAGAACAAAAAAAATCACCAGATTTGTATGAAATCATAAAAGATCCCGAATAGCCAAGGCAATCCTTAGAAAAAAAGAATGAAGCCAGAGGTATCATATTACCTGACTTCAAATTATGTGATAGAGCCACGATAATCAAAACAGCATGGTATTGGCAGAAAAACAGACATACAGGCCAATGAAACAAAATTGAGAACCCAGAAATAAAACCACATATATATGAACAAATCATCTTTGACAAAGAAGCCAAAAACACACAATAAAGGGGAAATAGCCTCTTCAATAAAAGGTTCTGGGAAAATTGGAAAGCCACATGCAAAAGAATGAAACTTGACACAGTTTGCCCTCATGCACAAAAATTAATTCAAAATGGATCAAAGACCTAAATATAAGATCTGAAACAATAAATTACATAGAAGTAAACATAGGTACTAAACTATGGGCCTTGGCTATAGAGAACATTTTATGAATTTGACACCACAGGCAAGAAAAGTAAAGGCAAAAATAGATGAATGGAACTATATCAAACTAAAAAGCTTCTGCACAGCAAAAGAAACCAACAACAAAACAAAAAGGCAGCCAACCAAATGGGAGATGATATTTATAAACAACAGCATCAATAAGGGGTTAATAACCAAAATATATAAAGAACTCACAAAGCTCAACAACAAACAAGCAAATGATCCAATTAAAAAATGCAAAGAGAACCTGAACAGACAGTTCTTCCAAGAAGACACACAAATGGCCAACAGATTTATGAAAAGATGCTCATCGTCACTATCTATTAGAGAAGTATAAATCAAAACTAAAGTGAGATACCACCTCACACCTGTTGGATTGACTGTTATCAACAAGACAAATAACAATTGTTGGAAAGGCTGTGGAGAAAAAGGAACCCTCACTCACTGCAGGTGGGAATGTAAACCAGTACAGCCATTATGAAGATAGTATGGTGGTTCCTCCAAAAATTAATAATAGAATCACCATATGACCCAGCAATCCTTTTACTGGGTATCTACCTGAAAAACTAAAAAACATTGTTATGCAAAGACACATGCATGCCCATGTTCATTGCAGCATTATTCACGGTGGCCAAGACATGGAAACAACCAAAGTGTCCCTCGATAGAGGATTGGATAAAGAAGATGTGGTACATATATACTGTGGAATACTACTCAGCCATAAGAAATAATGACATATTGCCATTTATGACAACACTGATAGAACTTGAGAATATTATACCAAGTAAAGTAAGTAAATCAGAAAAAACTAAGAACTCTATAATTTCATACAGAGTTGGGATATAAAACTGAGATTCATGGGCATAGATAAAAGTGAAATGGTTACCTGGGGAGGGGTGAAGGGGAGGAGGGTAAAGAGGAACAAATATATGTGATGGAAAATGATTTCACTTTGAGTATGGGCACACAACAATTCAAATGCTATATAGAGATGTTCACCTGAAACTTTTGTACTCTTATTGATCAATGTCATCCCATTAAATTTAATTTTTAAACAAAGACAACTACTGATGTGACTTTTAAAATGATCGATTTTTTTCTCCAGAATTTTGACAATACAGAGAAAGACATAATAAAATCATTTTTCTTTGATACCCAGTTTCTGCATTCTCTAAAATTTGCTTGGGTGGGTTCATGGGCCACAGTTAAGAACCCATGGCTTTGATCAGGAGGAGATACTAGGCCTGGGGATGTATTCCCTACCTCATAGGATGCCAAGTTGTCTGTTTCATGGAGAAAGTTGATGAGGTCCTAAAGGATTTGATCTCACTATAACTTAAACATTAACACGTCAGACCAGGGTTCAGCAAACAACAGGCCTTGGGACAAAATCAGTCCTCCACCTATTTTTGTAAGTGAAGTTCTATGGGAACATAGCCATGCCCATTTGTTTATGGGTTTTTTAATTTATTTATTTATTTATTCTTAATTTTAATGGGGTGACATTGATAAATCAGGGTACATATGTTCAGAGAAAACATCTCTAGGTTATTTTGACATTTGATTATACTGCATTCCAATCACCCTAAGTCCAATTGTCTTCCGTCACCTAACTGGTTTTCTTTGTGCCCCACCCCTCCCCCAACCCCCACTCTCTCCTACCCCCCCAACCACCACACTCTTGTCCATGTCTCTGAGTCTCATTTTTATGTCTCACCTATGTATGGAATCATATAGTTCTTAATATTTTCTGATTTACTTATTTCGCTCAGTAGGTCCATATATGTTATCAAGGTCCATCCATGTTGTTGTAAATGATCCAATGTCATCATTTCCTATGGCTGAGTAGTATTCCATAGTATATATGTACCAAAGCTTTTTAAACCACTCGTCCACTGACGACCACTTGGGCTCTTTTCAGATCTTTGCTATTGTGAACAATGCTGCCATAAACATGGGGGTGCATTTCTTCTTCTCAAACAGTGCTATGGTGTTCTTGGGGTATATTCCTAAAAGTGGGATAGCTGGGTCAAAAGGCAGTTCAATTTTTAATTTTTGGAGGAATCTCCATACTGTTTTCAACAGTGGCTGCACCATTCTGCATTCCCACCAGCAGTGTAGGAGGGCTCCCTTTTCTCCAAATCTCCTGTTTTGTTGATGAGCACCATTGTGACTGGTTTGAGGTGATATTTCATTGTGGTTTTAATTTGCATTTCTCTAATGATTAGTGATGTTGAGCATTTTTTTCATAAGCCTATTGGCCATCTATATGTCCTCTTTGGAGAAGTGTCTATTCATTTCTTTTGCCCATTTTTTTTTTTGTTTTGTTTTGCTTTTTTGTATTTTTCTGAAGCTGGAAATGGGGAGGCAGTCAGACAGACTCCTGCATGCGCCCGACCGGGATCCACACAGCATGCCCACCAGGGGGCGATGCTCTGCCCATCTGGGGCGTCGCTCTGTGGTGAGCAAAGCCACTCTAGCGCCTGAGGCAGAGGCCATGGAGCCATCCCCAGCGCCGGGGCCATCTTTGCTCCAATGGAGACTTGGCTGCGGGAGGGGAAAAGAGAGACAGAGAGAAAGGAGAGGGGGAGGGGTGGAGAAGCAGATGGGTGCTTCTCCTGTGTGCCTGGCAGGGAATCGAACCTGGGACTTCTGCACAGCATGCTGACGCTCTACCACTGAGCCAACCAGCCAGGGCCTTTAGCCCATTTTTTGATTGGATTGTTTGTCTTCCTGGTGTTGAGTTTTACAAGTTCTTTATAAATTTTGGTAATTAACCCCTTATCACACGTATTGTCAAATATGTTCTTCCATTGTGTAGTTTGTCTTTTTATTTTGTTCTTATTGTCTTTAGTTGCGCAAAAGCTTTTTAGTTTGATATAGTCCCATTTGTTTATTCTGTCTTTAATTTCATTTGCCCGTGGAGATAAATTGGCAAATATATAGATTGCTGCGAGAGATGTCAGAGAGCTTACTGCCTATGTTTTCTTCTAAGAGGCTTATGGTTTTATGGCTTACATTTAAGTCTTTTATCCATTTTGAGTTTATTTTTGTGAATGGTGTATGTTGGTGATCTAGTTTCATTTTTTGGAGTTAGCTGTCCAGTTTTCCCAACACCATTTGTTGAAGAGGCAGTCTTTACTCCATTGTATGCTCTTAAATCCTTTGTCAAATATCAGTTGTCTGTAAAAGTGTGGGTTTATTTCTGGGTTCTCTGTTCTGTTCTGTTGATCTATATGCCTGTTCTTATGCCAGTACCAGGCTGTTTTGAGTACAATGGCCTTGTAATATAACATGATATCCAGATGTGTGATACCTCCCACTTTATTCTTTCTTTTCAAGATTGCTGAGGCTATTCGTGTTTTCTTCTGGTTCCATATAAATTTTTGGAATATGTATTCTATATCTTTGAAGTATGTCATTGGTATTTTAATTGGTATTGCATTAAATTTATAAATTGCTTTGCATAATATAGACATTTTAATGATGTTTATTCTTCCTAACCATGAGCACAGTATATGCTTCCACTTGTTTGTATCTTCCCTGATTTCTTTTATCAATATTTTATAATTTTATGAGTACACAACTTTAATCTCCTTGGTTAAATTTATTCCTAGGTACTTTATTTTTTTGGTTGCAGTGGTGAAGACGATTGCTTCCCTAATTTCTCTTTCTAACAGGTCATTGTTAGTGTGTAAAAATGCCTCTGATTTCTGAGTATTAATTTTATATCCTGCCACCTTGCTGAATTCATTTATCAGGTCCAGTAGTTTTTTGACTGAGACTTTAGGGATTTCCATATACAATGTCATGTCATCTGCAAATAATGGTAGTTTTACTTCTTCTTTTCCAATTTGGATGCCTTTTATTTCTTTTTCTAGTCTGATTGCTGTGGCTAGGGCTTCCAGAACAATGTGAATAAAAGTGGTGAAAGGGGGCACCACTGCCTTGTTCCAGATCTTAAGGGGATTGCTTTTAATTTTTGCCCATTGAGTATGATGTTGGCTGTGGGTTACTCATAGATGGCCTTTATCATGTTGAGGTATGTTCCCTATATTCCCACTTTGCTGAGAGTTTTGATCATGAATGGGTGCTGGATTTTATCAAATGCTTTTTCTGCATCTATTGAAATTATCATGTGGATTTTCTCCTTCCTTTTCTTTATGTGATAAATCACATTGATTGATTTGTGAATATTGTACCAGCCTTGCTTCCCAAGAATAAATCCCACTTGACCGTGGTGTATAATTTTTTAATATATTGCTGGATCCAGTTTGCTAATATTTTGTTGAGGATTTTAGCATCTAAATTTATCAGGGTTATTGGCCTATAATTTTCTTTCTTTGTGTTGTCTTTGCCTGGTTTTGGAATCAGAATTATGCTCACCTCATAAAAGGAGCTTGGAAGTCTTCCTTCCTCTTGAATTTTTTGAAATAGCTTGAGAAGAATAGGAGTTAGTTCTTCTTTGAATATTTGGTAGAATTCACTTGTGAAGCCATCAGGCCCAGGACTTTCCTTTTTGGGGAGTTTTTTGATAACTGTTTCAATCTCATTTGTTGTAATCAGTCTGTTTAGGTTTTTTGATTCTTCCAGAATAATTTTTGGAAGATTATATGTTTCAAGGAATTTGTCCATTTCATCTAGGTTGTCTAGTTTTTTGGCATAAAGTTCTTCATAGTATTTTCTTACAATATTTTGTATTTCTGTTGTGTCAGTTATTATTTCTCCATTCTCATTTCTAATTTTATTTATTTGGGTCCTCTCTCTTTTTCTTGGTGAATCTGGTTAAAGGTTCATCGATCTTTACCTTTTCAAAGAACCAGCTTCTGGTTACATTGATCCTTTGTATTGTTTCTTTAGCCTCTATGTCATTTATTTCCACTCTGATCTTTATTATTTCCTTCCTACTACTAGCTCTGGGCTTTACTTGCTCTTCTTTTTCTAGTTCTTTTACATGCAGGGTCAAATTGTTTATTTGAGCTTTTTCTAGCTTCTTAAGGTATGCCTGTAATGCTATGAAATTCCCTCTAAGGACTGCTTTTGCTGTGTCCCATAAATTTTGAGTTGATGTATGCTCATTATCATTCATTTCTAGAAATTTTTTTATTTCTTCTTTGATCTCATTGTTAACCCATTCATTACTTAATAACATGCTATTTAGTTTCCAAGTGTTTGAGTATTTTTCAGTTTTTCTGTTGTGGTTGATTTCTAGTTTGATGCCATTGTGATCAGAGAAAGTGCTCGATATGATTTCAATCTTCTTAAATTTGTTGAGACCGCTTTTGTGCCCTAACATGTGGTCTATCCTAGAGAATGTACCATGAGCACTTGAAAAGAATGTATATTCTACTGCTTTAGGGTGAAAGGTTCTGAAGATATCTATTAAATCCAGTTGATCTAATGTGTCCTTTAAGTCTGCTGTTTCTTTGTTAATTTTCTTTCTTGAGGATCTATCTAGTGATGTTAGTGGGGTATTGAAATCCCCTACTATTATAGCATTGATGTTAATCTCGCCCTTTAAATCCATCAAAGTCTGCTTTATATATTTAGGTATTCCTATATTAGGTGCGTAGATATTTATAATGGTTATATCTTCCTGTTTGATTACTCCCTTTATCATTATGTAGTGACCTTCTTTATCTCTAACTATAGTCTTTGTTTTAAAGTCCATTTTATCTGATATAAGTATTGCTACCCCAGCTTTTTTTTCATTTCCATTTGCGTGAAATATTTTTTTCCATCCTTTTATCTTTAGTCTATGTGCATCTTTTGTTTTAAAGTGTGTCTCTTATAGACAGCTTATGTATGGGTCCTGTTTTCGTATCCACACAGCTACCCTATGTCTTTTGATTGGATCATTTAATCCATTTACATTTAAGGTTATTGATATGTAATTGTTTATTGCCATTTTATTCTTCAAAACTATATACCTCTTTTGCTATATTCTTTTTTTCCTTTGTTCTGTTTACAACAGGCCTCTTAGCATTTCTGGCAGCATTGGTTTGGTTGTAGTGAATTCCTTGAGTTTTTTTTAGTCTGGAAAGCTTTTTATTTCTCCTTCAATTTTAAATGATAGCCTTGCTGGATAAAGTATTTACTTTAAATATTTCTTGCCATTCCCTTCTGGCTTCAAGTGTTTCTGTTGAGAAGTCTGATGTCATCCTTATGGGGGCTCCTTTGTAGGTGATAGCCTTTTTTTCTCTAGCAGCTTTTAATATTTTCTCTTTATCACTTAGCTTTGATATTTTAATTATGATGTGTCTTGGTGTAGTTTTCCTTGGGTTTCTCTTTAATGGAGTTTTCTGTGCTTCTTGAACTTGTGAGACCTTTTCCTGCCTTAATTTAGGGAAGTTTTCAGCTATGATATGTTTGAACAAAGTCTCTATCCCTTGTTCTTTCTCTTCTTCTTCAGGAATCCCTATGATGTGGATGTTATTTCTCTTCATGTTGTCACAAAGCTCTCTTAGTATTTCCTCAGACTTTTTGAGTCTCTTTTCTTCTTTCTGCTCTGTTTCTGTGCCTTCATTTATCTTGTCCTCTAACTCACTGATTTAATTCTCAGCTTCATCCATTCTGCTTTTAATTCCTTCCATTGTATTCTTTATTTCTGATATTTTATCTGTAATTTCTGACTGATTCTTTTTTATTATTTCAATATCCTTTTTTACATTTGCTATCTCTTTATTTAGGTGTTCGTAATGACTATCTATTGTTGTTATAAGATCTTTGAGCACCCTAACAATCATTATTTTAAACTCTGCGTCTGGTAATTTGGTTATATCTGACTCATTCAGGTCCTTTTCTGGGGATATCTCTTGATTTGTTTGTGTTGCATTTCTCTGCCTTCCCATTTTGTCTGTGTAAAAGAAGGCTTTGGCCACTAGAGTCCACTGGGTGTGGCCTCTGTGTTCTCCAGGTGTGGTCTGTCTGCAGGCTCGCCACCCCCTCTGCTGCTGCTGCCTAGGGCATTCGGGTATGAGGCTGCCAGTGCCATCCCACTGGGGCTGTTGTTGTGGTTTCTGCCTCTCCTTCACAGGAGAGGCTGTGATCATGTGCTCGGGTGTACAAGCCTTGGTGGCCTCGGCCTTTGCCCCACCTCTGTGGGTGGGGTTATGCATCACGTCCGGCCGCAAGCCTTGACCCTGAGGGCAGGGGTGAGCACCTTTGCTCAGCTGCGGGTCTCCACCTGATTCCAGGCTTTCACCCCGCCCCTGCAGGAGGAGCCTGCTCATGGGACGGCTGCAAGCCTTGGCTCCAAGGGCCAGGCAGGGCTGCGTGCCCTCACTCAGTTACAGGACTCCACCTGTTCTGGGTTTTCACTCCACCCCCGCGGGAGGAGCTGCTGGTGCTATAGGCCTCAGTTCCCAGGCTGGGTGAGGCTGCACTCCAGCGCCCTAACTCAAGGGCAGGTCTCTGCCCCTTCCGGGGCTCCTGCCCTCCCCCCCCCCACAGGCTGGATTTCAGGCAGCCCACAGCTGGGCTTTACCTCTTTCGCGGGCCCCCTCTGCCCCAGCCCGGCAAGACTGAGCTCACACCTGGGCCTCAGTTGTGGCCAGCCAGGTTCTGCCCTTGCCGACGGAACAGTGCTTCCACATCCCGCCACTGCCCGCCCTTGGGCGAGCCCTCAGCCATGTGGGTGGGGGCATTGCAGTTCAGACCCTAACACTCAATACAGTAGATCCGAAAGCTCCCTCTTTCTAAACAATTCTGCTCTAAGTACTGTGGGAGAGCTTGTTTGGCTGTTGTCCTACTTCCCTTTGCTGGTATTGCTGTTTCCAGGGGAAAAATTCACTTCAGATTTGGGGAGTGACTCAGCCCAGGGGTGGTTGTCCCTCAAAGTGTTTCTCCCTGTGCCTCCTAGATTACACTCTGTTCCCACTGCTCTTGTCCTCTCCTCTCTCCCCATCCCCCAGAGCCCCGGGTAAGTAGTTGTGAGAGAAGTTTTCTCACGGTCCCTTTTAGAAGAATCCTGGTCTGAGAAATCAGTCTCTTTCTCACAAACAGTATCCTGACTTGTTTCCAGCTAAATACTGTCCGTTCTCTCCACATTTCCGCTTTTTCTACCAGTCTCAGTGTGGCTTCTTCAGTGTTCTTTGGTTGAAGAGTCCTCTTAGTTTAGTCCAAAGTTGGTTTTTCCTGATGATAGTTCTTAAAATTAAGTTGTAATCCACTTTGGTTCTGGGAGGTGGAAGTTGGTACGTTCACTTATTCCATCACCATCTTGTCCTCTCTGTTTATGAATTTTCTATAGGTACTTTCATTCTACAACGGAGATCATATGGCTCCCCCTAAAAATATTTACTCTCTGGCCCTTTACAGAAAATTTCCAACCCCTTTGTATAAAAACATGACTCATACTATACTTCAAATAAGTCCTGAAATCTCTATTGTGACCCTCAAACCCCCTCAGGTCTCTTCACACCCAGACTCAGCCCATCATGATCCAGCCTCACTGAATTTCTTGCTGTCCCTCAAAAACCCTACTCTCTCTTTTCTATTTCTCCCCTGCTTAGGACATGCTACCCCTTTCTCACACCTTCCTTTTTAGTAGCTAATTGCAATCTATTCTTTTTTGCATTTATCTTTTTTCTTTTAAATTTTTTTTTTGTATTTTTCTGAATTTGGAAACGGGGAGGCAGACAGACAGACTCCTGCATGCGCCCGACCGAGATCCACCTGGCATGCCCACCAGGGGGCGATGTTCTGCCCCTCTGGGGCATCGCTCTGCCACAATCAGAGCCATTCTAGCACCTGAGGCAGAGGCCACAGAGCCATCCTCAGTGCCCAGGCCAACTTTGCTCCAATGGAGCCTTGGCTGCAGGAGGAGAAGAGAGAGACAGAGAGGAAGGGGGGGGAGAGGGGTGGAGAAGCAGATGGGCGCTTCTCCTGTGTGCCCTGGCCAGGAATCAAACCCAGGACTCCCACACACCAGGCCGATGCTCTACCACTGAGCCAACCTGCCAGGGCCTAAATTTATTTTTAATTTACTGGGGTGACATATTTCACCAAACCATACAAGTTTCAAGTATACAACTCAATATAACACCATCTACGTACCACATCGTGGACCCACGCCCCAAGCAAAGTCTCCTTCTGCCCCTCCGTCCCCTACCTCCACCTCCCCTTTCCCTCTGGCTGTTGTCACCCTGTTGTCTGTACCCATGTGTTATGTGTATATGTTTTCTGGCTGCTCCTTTTACCTTCTTATATCCAGCCCCCTCACCCCCTCCCCTGGGACAGCTATCTGTCTGTTCTATGTGTCTATGCCTCTGTTTCTATCTTATTCATCAGTTTATTGTTAAAGCCTCAGCTTAGTTGTCACTGCCTCCTTGAAGCTTTCTCTGGTCCCCCTGGTCTGGGATAAGCTCCCTCTTCTCTCTCCCGTGGCACTTTGATCAAGCCACTGTAACAAACCTTTTGTGATCGCCCAGATGTCCTGCCCTTCTCTCAACTTCTTGACTGCAGGAATTTTGTCTCCAGCTCCTAGCACAGTGCTTAGCACATAATGGGCCCTGCATAGATATATTGAATTACTCAGATTTTCAAATTCTTGAAATTTAATTGGTCCAAACCATGTCACTTCTGGAATTATCTCCTATTAATGATTCTGCTCTGAGCTGCAAAAATCCTTAGACCTTTTCCTTTCTCTCCATCCACTTGGAGCTGCAAGTGCATTTTGAACACACAGTGCACCCTGGCCAGGCCAGGCATGTGATAATGATATCAAACAAGCACAACTTGATTACCCACCATTATTGAGTAATTAAGGAATTTTCCAGTCTGCATGCACACTCCTAAGTCTGGGATGTGTTTTCCTTCCAACAGGCCTGCACACAAACAGTGCATGGTTCCCCGCATTGCGGGAAACCAGGATGGTGGGGAAGAATAAGGGGAAGAAGGCAGAGAACAAACGGGCACCACACAGTATAGCAGATTGCACATTTTTTTACAGAGGAGGTTGTGGTTTGGGGTTATTTTCCTTTTATGGAAATCATTTCATCTTTTCTCCTTTGTTTCTCTATTGTGCTCACAGGGATCACTGAGGCTATTTCCTCAGATCTCTGTGATGAAAGTCTGCCCCCTTTTAGATGGATACACAAAAAGGAAAGAAGAGTTTGCTTCATGCCAGGGTCCTCCTAGCAGGAGTGTCTGTAATTGTCTGCTGCGGGCTGAGCTTCACCACAGCATAGGCCCAGCAACATCGCATCGTCTGCCCACTAAACCCTAAAGCAGGAAAGCCAGAATGGCCTGATAATTGAGATCATGACTGACTCCAGTTATATGATGTGCCCTCAGATCTAGAAATGGACTCTGCTGTGCTCCCAGAGATGCCTCAGGTGAGATGACAGAGTCCTGACCAGGCTCCAGATGTGTATGTCGCTGGCACACACAAACCCTTAGGTTTACATGCTAAGGGCATTTTGTTCACCTGTAGACAGCATGTTCGTTTAGATGTGCACACCTGCCTTCTCCATCATTTTCCATACGGGCATACTTAGTATCTCATATAATTCATAAATATCGAAGGTCTTAACTTAGAGAAAACCATTGCAAATAGAGTCATAAAACTGAGTAAAAGGTGAAGAAAACTGACAACATTCCTAAGTGATACTTTATATTGCTCTTTTTTTAAAAATTATTATTAATTTTAGGTTGGAGTTCAAACTTCAATGCCAAGGTCCGCTACAACTACGCCAATTTCCTGAAGGACCAAGGTCGGAACAGGGAGGCGATCTACCACTACAGAACGGCCCTCAAGTAAGTGCTGTACACTGGACGGGTGTCACTGCTGTGCTTCTCAGGTCCTTGTATTTCACTTGCACTTCCCATTATGTGGGCGGTTGTTTCTAGTGATGGCAAATATCTCCTTAAAGGTGATATAGATCTTGGATTCTGAATCGCATGGCTCATTGTTTGAATCTGTTATTAGTGTGGTAGCTCCACCTTACTTCTAACTCTTAGTGTTTTCCTGCAAAAATTTCCTCGGCTACACTCTGAAATGAAGTGACATTCTGTTGAATACATACATGCAGGCAAACAGGCATTGGTTGTCAAAAATACACTACTCAGTCCTCAGGTCAGGTATATATATGGAAAATTCTGATTCTCCCACTGATTGAGAAAGAGTTCTATGGAGACATGTGAGAGCAATTAAGATGTTGTGCCAGGTCGTCTTAGATTAAGAGTGAGAGAAGAAGGCACTGTATTGCTATGTTTGGAATTTAAGGCTTTTTAAAAACATGTATATGCAAGGCTGCACAAATGTAGGTTTACAGTTATAATACAAATAACTAATATACTGATTAATAAATAGTGCAAGAATAAACTCTGTTTTGTGTACTCACAGCCGTAAGCCTACGTTTGTTTGCCCACCCCTGTACACATGATTTTCCAGGGGAAGGGTTCAGATGCTTTCCTCACACCTTGCCGTGGGCTGCAGGATGCCAGGCTGGGGCTTTATTTCATTTTCAGGTGAAGCCCATTGCTGTACTAGCTCACAGGTCTTCTTTCTGTATCCTGATGCTGAGAGTTACCATCTCTCAAGATTCCAAATAAGAAATATATTTGACCTTGAAATGTGAAGACTTGACAAATAAAATATATGTGAGTACAATAAAGCAAGGTGGATACGCCACTGAATACTGAAACGCTACTAGAAGCCTTTTCAGGAGGTCTCTTCGCCCACAGGTCAGCACCACAATTGGTTGAGTTGTCCAACACGGCTCCACCGCTGTAGCTGTTTGAAACACATACACCGATCGGTGTGTGTAACAGGATAATATGTTTCACCTGAGATATGGAGATCCTGTGTTCTCAAGTTCTACCAGGATGTTCTCAATCTTTACCTGAAAATATATAGAATGAAAGGAAATTTTTTAGTACTTTGTTTTTGATTCTTAAAATCTATCTTCTGAGGCCTGGCCGGTTGGCTCAGTGGTAGAGCGTCAACCTGGTGTGCAGAAGTCCCGGGTTCAATTCCCAGCCAGGGCACACAGGAGAAGCACCCATCTGCTTCTCCACCCCTCCCCCTCTCCTTCCTCTCTGTCTCTCTCTTCCCCTCCCACAGCTAAGGTTCCATTGGAGCAAAGATGGCCCAGGTGCTGGGGATGGCTCTGTGGCCTCTGCCTCAGGCACTAGAGTGGCTCTGGTCGCAACAAAGCAATGCCCAGGATGGGCAGAGCATCGCCCCCTGGTGGGCAGAGCGTCGCCCCTGGTGGGCGTGCCGGGTGGATCCCGGTCGGGCGCATGCGGGAGTCTGTCTGACTGTCTCTCCCCGTTTCCAGCTTCAGAAAAATACAAAATAAATAAATAAATAAAATCTATCTTCTGTTAGGTTCAAACAAACAACAACACAAAAAAGGCAGACTTTAAGTCACTTAGGATAAGGCTATCAACTGAGAGTGATTCGCTGGTGGTTGACTTTAAAGGAATAATCAGTCGAACACTTTGAGCTTATCACCAATGAATCAATAAGAATAAAGCTGTGTTTTATTACATGTGCTTTTGTGAGAAACATAGTTCTTAAAGGACAAAAAAGAAAAAAAAAACAAATTTACAAATATAACAAGCAAAATGGAGCCAGGTTCACAGACAGAGAGTAGGCTGACAGCTGGGGGGGGGGGGGGAGGCAGGGTGAAAGGTGTGGAGGAATGGAGCAAAAATGAAAAAAAAGTGAAAAAACTCATGGACAAGGACCACAGTGTGGGACTGCCGAGGAGGGGTGGGGGATGGTAGAGGGAGGTGGAGGAGGTAAAAGGGGAGATGGTGCTGGGGGGAGACTTGACTTGGGGTGGTGGCACAATGCAGTGTACAGATGATGTGTGATAAACTTGTG
This sequence comes from Saccopteryx leptura, assembly GCF_036850995.1. Lineage (NCBI taxonomy): Eukaryota > Metazoa > Chordata > Mammalia > Chiroptera > Emballonuridae > Saccopteryx > Saccopteryx leptura. The sequence continues at coordinate 136,777,170 of NC_089504.1, forward strand.
CATCTGAAACCTGTATAATATTGTTAACCAGTGTCACCCCAATAATTCAATCAAAAGGAAAAGAAGAAAAAATCAATAAAAAAAAAACAATTACGGTTACCGATCTGCTGCCCAGTGATTAATGACATACTTTACCCTCCCAGATCAGGCTCAAAACTAAGCTGTTCAAAAGTACCCTCTGTAGTGTGTGGAGGCCCTTCGTGAATATTCAACAGATGCTGTTGTCCTTATTAGCATTAGAAAAAAGGGGAGGAATCCCAGGATTATTTATTTTTTGATGATTATTTATCCTACCTGACTGGAAAATTGCCTTTATTTTGATATTGCTAATTCTACATAAAAGTTACTGAGGAAATAATTCCTTTCCATTCCAAGTGCCGAATCCCCTCACCTCATCTCAACGTACCTAATTCTTTCCATACTTGTACACAGCAAGCAAGAGAGTAGTGGGGAATTGCAGGGACGATGCAGCTGAAGTCATTGCAGCCAGCATTGCTACAGGCCTAGTGAGTGTGCAGATTCCAAAGGCAGTAGTGACGTTAGTATAAAAAATAGTGAGTTGTATTTATTGCCAGCCAATCACTTTTTTGGCTGGCTTACATTTCTCAACCTAGCATAATATAAAACTGGTAATTATATACGACATCGCCATTCTGCTTCTTTTAAATTTTTATTTTATTTTTACAATATTGCAGAATTACCTCTGCCCTCTTCCCTCTGGGCATGGCCCATTTAAGTATATTTTATATAGAGTGGGAAAACTTTCTCTGAAAGAGTACTGCATTTAAAGATACAGGTTCAGTTTAACACCTGAATCATCAGGAAAAAAAAAAATCAAAACACTTCCCTTCAGTTTTCAGCAAACAAGAATGTTAATTTTGCTTTGCTGAGCAGGTCAGCTCTCATATTTATAGCTTTTCCCGCTTCCATATGGCTTGGGATTCTGAATGCACACATCCCTGGAGGAGCTGCCTCGTGCCTCCAAAGCTTTCTGACCACACGATGGCCCTGGAGAAGGTTCCTGCCGTTCTACCTCATATAACTGGAGTAGAAAGTCTAGAGACCACCCAGTATCTCAGCTCCCCTGAACAAGCTATCCCACTAAATGCCTTACCCATTAATCCTAAAGGAGACACAGCGGCCCTGCCTGGATAAAGTGTAGAAGATCCTCCCGAGTGAGCTTCTAATTGGCCAATTAGTTGGTTGATTAATATAAAAGGTTAGTTTTAAATAGAAAAAATCATAAATCAAATAATAGTTAACCTTACACATTTTATTTTAACCTAAAATATACAAATGTACATTGCCCCACATTTTTTTTCTTTTTTTTTTTTTTTTTTTTCTGTATTTTTCTGAAGCCGGAAACGGGGAGAGACAGTCAGACAGACTCCCGCATGCGCCCCACGGGGATCCACCAGGCACGCCCACCAGGGGGCGACGCTCTGCCCACCAGGGGGCGATGCTCTGCCCCTCCGGGGCGTCGCTCTGTTGTGACCAGAGCCACTCCAGCGCCTGGGGCAGAGGCCGAGGAGCCATCCCCAGCGCCATGGCCATTTTTGCTCCAGTGGAGCCTCCCTGCCGGAGGGGAAGAGAGAGACAGAGAGGAAGGAGAGGGGGAAGGGTGGAGAAGCAGATGGGCGCTTCTCCTGTGTGCCCTGGCCAGGTATCGAACCCGGGACTTCTGCACACCAGGCCGACGCTCCACCACTGAGCCAACCGGCCAGGGCCCATTGTCCCACATTTTAAAGTCAGGCCACGGCATTTTAGTAAGAGCCCATCAGTTAGAAAACTAAATCATCCTTCTCACATACACCATACCCAAAATACACTACCTATGCTTATCATCAGTTTTAACATCCTTAAAGTGGAATGAACATTTCAAGACTCGCAAGTCAATTGAGCTGAGAATCCACAGTTTTTCAGGACTTTTTTCCCTGTAGTCTTTTACAGGTTGTCTCATCAACACCTAATCAAACAGCAGTTTTGTATTTTTTAGCAACTTCACTTTTTTCGTCTTTCCAAAGCACTTCCTTGCTTTTCATAGAAATGACAACTCTTTTCACATTCAGAATTTATCCATTTATGGAATGTTTTACTAAATTGAGCCATTGCAGTAAAAAAGTACAATGGCATAAACTTGAGAATGAACAGGAAGTGACTCTTAGGGATCACACCACTAGCCCGGGGGAGGGCAGTGCGCGGGCCTTCTCAGAAGCAGAGCAAGTCCTCAAGTGCTCATTAGGGCACAACTCAGTTTCACTGAGGGGTTGGACAGTGTCTGCTAATCTGGTGACTCTTTAAAGGGGAGATTATTTAAAAGTTTCAACTATAAGTGAAATATATATACTATAGGTAAAATAGTAAAAACTCTAGTTTCTACTGTTGTTCAGACTCTCTGGATGACAATTATTGGTTATTTTTAGTTGATAAAAAGCCTTGCACCAGGGAGTAGAGAATAAGATTTTGCCACTGCCCTGTGAGTCAGTCTCCCCAATGTCACCAAACTATCACCCGATGTCTCACTGAACATTTGTCCACCTACACGTCCCTGCTACCTCTCCACTCCTATAATGTGCCTGCAGCACCCAGTGCTCTAAGATTGACTGATGAGTCCCGGGTGTTTGGATATCAGCCATGTGTTGGATTTAATTCTGATAGGAGGCTGAGATCCTCAGTCACCCAGACGACTGTTTTTCTTCTTCACATGTATGGTTTCAGCACAAAATAAACAGTAAATCAACTAAGATTGATTTTCTCCGCCAATATTGCAGTCAAACTGGGATACATTACCCTTTCTTGTGATAGATTTCAGTATGCCCGGGCAACCACGGGCCCTTAGACTGGCCTTGTATGCTCCTGATGTGTCTGTTCTTGAGATCTTAAGCAGAACCACTAAAAGGAAAAAAAAATAGCTGTGCAAATGGAATTGAGCTTTCTGAGCGTCATTTTCCTGTTGGTATAACTGAAAAGAAAGACCATGCTTTTAGTGATCCTATATGAAGGAAATTCGAGCCTACTTTTGTTTTTAATTTGCTAAAACATGGCAAAGGAAAGGGCTGACATTTTTATTAAAACTCATTTAATGCATAAAGTAGAGACTTGTTACAATAATTTTGTCAATTGATGCATGCAGTACTTAATTATCCTTTCTGCGTGGACAACTGGGACTCCTCAAGAAAATTACAGAAGACTGGATGTATATTTTTTCAATAAGAAGAAAGTTTATTTCAAAAAGAAACAAATAGGTAAATAGTACAGAAACATATCTTTAGCACTATACTGAAATATAACAAAAGCTAATTGCGGGTGGAAATTAAGCCTATTTTTTTTAATAATATCCTAACTGCATTTAATAAGATTCTTAAAATACATTTCTTATGAAAAGTGTGTTCAATACAGTTTATGTAGTTTGAACATTGTAAAAAACCAGAACCCAGTGAGTAGGGAAAAACACCACCTATTTACACAGCCTGTTTTGAATGAACTCTTAAAGTAACTCCCATAACTACAGATGGCACGTATGCAGGCTGGCATGTGTTTCTGGAAGGAATTAACATTCCAACACCACTTGTTGCCCAGGCTTAACCCATGGAGACGGTTTATCTGCTGGACTGGGGTGAATGCTGTATTGGTGCTCTCACATTTAGAGACCAGCATGTCTTTTAGGATATCTCATGTTGAAACTTGACATTTTTTGTGTCTTTCTGTTGATGGAATTCCATTGTCACTAGACCCTTTGTGGTAAGTCTGACAGTCTTGATCATGGAATCCAAGAAACATTATTTTATTTTTTTAAAATAGTTATTTTAGTCATATAGTGGTCACATGTCTAGATACATCTTAAAAACAAAGCACTATAATTTCACTCAAAGCTTTTTTTTTCCCCTCAAACCACTCTTGTACATTAAAAACTAGCGTAATGGATGATCTGTTAGCAGTCCATTAGGCAATTTTGTCAAGGTGTTGTTTGGATTATTCATAAAAGTGGGGATAATGGTATTATTAGCTATCTTACAGAGTTCTATAAAAATTACATCAGCTAATTCAAGTTAAGCACTTAACAGTACCTGGTGCTAACTGGTAAGTTCTGTGTTAGCTATTACTACATTAAGAATCTCTGCACTCCGCGGCTCCCCGCCCGGTCCCCATTGGCGCACCGTCATCTCCAGCCTGGATCACTGAGTAATTCCCGCTGGTCGTCCTGCGTCCATTTCTGTCTCTGCCCCATCAGTTCTCACTGGGGCAGCCTCAGGATTCAGGGGTCCTCGGTTCAAGTCACTCCTCTGCTCAGAGCCTGGCACCGGCCCCACCTCAGCCAGAGTAAAAGCCAGAGTCCTCATAGCAGCCCTCACCCTCCCTCACTCTGGCTGGTCCCTCCCTGTCCCCATCACCCACCTCTCCCTTCTTACTCTCTCAGTTCCCGCCTCCCTGGTCTCCTTGCCGCTCTGGGAACCCCCAGGCACAGCCTGCCTCTGGGCTTCTGCACTTGCAGTCCTCCTCCTACCCAACGACCCAGAGAGAGGGCCTTCCCCTCACAACTGCGTGGCTCACCTCCCTGCTTCCTTCAGGACTTCCGTCACCTCCTCCATGAGGCCTTCCCTGACCACTCTACTTAAAATTGCCACCCCTCCACCCCCAGCACTTCCTCTCCTCTTCTCTGGCTTGTGTCCTCCCTGGCTCTCACCACCATCTGACAGTTACCTGTTGTGTTGTTCATTGTCTGTCTTCCTCCACTAGAAGAGTGGATACTTTTCTTTGTGTTCCAGCACACAGGACAGTATCAGGCACATGGCAGGCCTACAGTAAATATTTGTTGAATGCATAAATGTCCTATCTAGTACTGTTTCTTTTTAACATGCAACTGTCTAAAATAAAATATCTTATTTTTTTATTTAAATTTTTTTCTTTTCTTTAATATTTTATTTATTTATTTTAGAGAAGGGAGAGAGAGAGAAGGGGGGAGGAACAGGAAGCATCAACTCCCATATGTGCCTTGACCAGGCAAGCCCAGGGTTTCGAACTGGCGACCTCAGCATTACAGGTCAACACTTTATCCACTGCACCACCACAGGTCAGGCTAAAATCTTTTTTTATACTTTCCATTTCTCCTAAGGAATTATCTGTTGTGTTTACTTGCTCTTGTGTTACTTCTGGTTTAAAATTCATTTCTGAACTGATTTTTTTTTTTTTTTTGCTTTCATTTCTAATTCTTTCCTGAATTCACTCACCTCATTTCTATGACTTTCTAATTCTGATTTATGTCCCTCCTGTCTTGAATCATTTTGAACCCATTTCGAAATCACAAGTTATAGTTTTTATCTGGGCTGCAGACACATCTTTCTGGTGTGTTTTTATTGTCTCCCTAGACTTTATTCTGCTTATTATTATTTTTACAATAGCTTTGAGTGTGATTTGCCCTTGAAACCATGCTGTTCATGTATATGTAACATTAGCTTTCCTGAACTTTCAGAATGAGACACAGTTCAGGGTTGCTTTCTAACTGCACAGAGCTTTTTGTCTGTGGCTTTTGGGTAGGGCCTAAAATTTCCTACCTCCCCTACGTTCGTGTTATCTTTCTGTCTGTCCCGAGGAGCTTCAGCTCCGCTCCCAGCACTCTGTCCTCAGCGTGGGTCGCAATCCTGGGAGGGTCCGCAGTGAGGGCTCCTGGGTGTCACAGTGCAGCCCTTTTGTCACTTATGTAAACCTGGAATCCCATTTGATGTTAAATCCAACAAAGAGGTATGGGAAAAAAATGGTTTGGTGTCTCTGAGTGTCACTTGCTTTGGATGACAAAGGATTGGCATACTTTGGAAGGCACTCCCAACAAAACACATTCCTGCCCTCATCCTTCACCCCCCGCCCCAGACACAGCGCCCCAGACACAGCGCCCCAGACACAGCGCCCCAGACACAGCGTGGTGGAAACAGATGGATGCAAGCTGACTCCCGCCTCCACTGTGAGTGAATGAAGACACAACGGGGGCACTGGCTGAAGGGAGCAAGCAGAAGGCTTCTTCAGAAGACGAGGAAGTCACGGGGGACAGAGCTGGGTGTTCCTGCCTGGCACGGGTTCCAGAAGCCTGTAGAAACAACTGCATCAACTTGGAGTCTTCAGCAGCCTGGGCTCCCCTCCAGCTCTACATGAAGGACCAAAGGACCCTAAAATAAACTGGGCATGGGCAACAGTAGGCTCAGAAGAGAATCACCACATGTTCGAATGTCACTGGGGTGGCCGTCGGAACTTTTCCACAAATCATTTCAGTGGATCCCCAGCAGCCTAAGGACATACACTACTGGCTCTACTATTACAGAAAAGAAACTGAGTTACAAACGAAAATCCAAACCACAGAGCTAGAAAGTGTCAAAGGCCTAACAGAGGCTCAGGCTTCTGACTCCCGATCCAGTTCTCTTTCCTTGTCACCCAAGCAGTTTCCCCTCCATCCTGCCTCCAAAACAAGAAAATGTTAGGTTATATTCACAATAGTGTGTTCTGTTTACAGGAGTAGAGGTGTGAGGGTGTTTTTGAGAAAGAATTTAATTAAATTCCTTATCCTCTGGCACTTACAAGGTTAAGCCTCAACTCTCAGAACAGTCTGCTGTTTAGAGCACTCATTTCCTGACTCTTCAACCATGGTCTTACTCTAAGTCGTCTTGGCAAGTAAACAGGAGGGAGGTTTTCTGGATCAGCCTTATTATACTGTGCTGCATTTAGGGTGGGTTGGTTGATCATTCCTTCCTGGAGATAAGGGAGAACCCCTCCATCCTCACCCGCACAGAGCAGAAGATTAACATAGCAGTGGTACACCGCCACCTCCTGACATTGTGTTTATCTGGGGTAGTTTTTAGTCCTGAAAAATCCAGGACTTGTGGGTAGGGTTCCTTTGGATTTTGCCTTTGGAGGAGGGAGCAGTCATGTTTCTTTCTTTGATTATTTTTTTTCTCTCTCTCAACAGAAAATAGAAAATAAATATATGACCTTAAGAATGGTTAACATCCAATAAATAAGATCTGGGCATGGATATCAGGCGAGTCAATCTGGGTGTATACACACAGAAAGGGGAATTACAAACTAGAGCACATGATGCAATTTTAGTTCAGCATGGAATTACAACTCATCTGAACAATGGAGAACGGATGGCATCTGTAACTGTTAGAGTGGGCAGACTCTAAAGGAAATTCTTGGCTCTAAAAAGCAAATCTAAATTTCAGTAGTATAAATTTCGCCAATTGCTAATCTCTATATATAACCCTTTTTTTTTTTTTTTGAGACTCAAGCCTATAGAACAGGGGTTGTCAATCTTTTTATACCTACCACCCACTTTTGTATCTCTGTTAGTAGTAAAATTTTCTAACCGCCCACCCGTTCCACAGTTATGGTGATTTATAAAGTAGAGAAGTAACTTTACTTTATAAAATTTATAAAGCAGAGTTACAGCAAGTTAAAGCATATAATAATAATTACTTTCCAAGTACTTTATGTTGGATTTTTGCTAAATTTGGCAGAATAAATCTTTATAAAACAACTTACTATAATTAAATCTATCCTTTTATTTATACTTTGGTTGCTCTGCTACCACCCACCATGAAAGCTGGAACATCCGCTCATGGGTGGTAGGAACCAGGTTGACTACCACTGCTATAGAACTTTGTTCAAAGAGCTTAAAAACAGTGAATCCAAAAGCCTTTTGCATTTTAATTTAGTATTTATATAGCACCTGGCGAGCCAAGTCTTGTTCATTTGCTGAGTATTATTGATTTTAAAAGCCTTTTAATTACGGCATAGTTTTCAGAGATGTGTTCATTTTATGTGATAAGAAGCAAAATTTCCAGCTAAAGAAGTAATCTTATTGGCCCATATATTTTAGATACATTTCACTTCTTCTTAAGCATTAGTCTCTGAAATGTTACAGTTGAACGGATTGACCAAGGAGAAAAAGCAGCAGTTATCCCACTTTGAAGATCAATTGGTCGCAGCATATGCTGTGTGACTATTGAGCTATGACTATAGCTCAAAGGGCTGTCGTCACCATTTTACCGAAGCCAGAGTCATTACTCATGTCCAGAAGACAAATAGAAATACCAGAATTATCAGCCTCTTAACACTTTAAGAGCACAGGTGCTTCTGAGATACTAGTAATTTTGCTTGTTTATTATAATTTACTTAGTTTCTCCTAATTTATTTGGTTTCCTCAACTGTACAAAATAGGCAAAACAAACAATTTCCTGGAAAAAATGGACAATTAAATGAGATAATATATAGAAAAATATAAACTCCAAAGTGTAAGACAAATGTAAAATGTCATTATCACTATTTTAGATCATTTGAACTTATTTTCCTTTATTCCTAAATTCTATTTTTCCCTTAAGCAAATACAATGGCTAAGAGGAAAGGAAAGAATTTTCTTGCCGACCTACTTAACGACTACTGCCTAATGAAATGATGTTAGAAGCAAAGTAAGATCCCCTTAAATGTATATATTGTTCCTGACCTGTGGTGGCGCAGGGGATAAAGCATCAACATGGAATGCTGCAGTCATCAGTTCGAAACCCTGGGCTTGCCTGGTCAAGGCACATATGAGAATTGAAGCTTCCTGCTCCTCACCCCTTCTCTCTCTCCCTCCCCTCTCTAAAAAAAAAAAAAAAAAAATGAATAAATTTTGAAAAAGTGCATTTTAAAATATATATATATTGTGCCTGACCAGGCGGTGGCACAGTGGATAGAGTGTCAGACTGGGATACCGAGGACCCAGGTTCGAGACTCCGAGGTCGCCAGCTTGAGCACAGGCTCATCTATTTGAGCAAAGCTCACCAGCTTGGACCCAAGGTCGCTGGCTTAAGCAAGGGGTCACTCGGTCTGCTGAAGGCCCATGGTCAAGGCACATAATGAGAAAGCAATCAATGAACAACTAAGGTGTTGCAATGCGCAACGAAAAACTGATGATTGAACGCTTCTCATCTCTCCATTCCTGTCTGTCCATCTGTCCCTGTCTATCCTTCTCTCTGACTCTCTCTCTCTCTTTAAAAATAAATAAATTAATTAAATATATATATATTGTGCTTATCAAACATTTAAGCTTCCCAATACCTCAGTAAAAATTCTCAATAAATTAGAGATTTCCCCATAACAAATAATTTTTTCTTTTTCTGTGCACCATATCCAACTATTTACCTTGCATTTATACTTGTCTTCTAAAATGCAACAATAACATTTAAAACTTTAGAATACTAGATATTCTATTATAATAAAAATTTTCAATTCACTTTAAAGGAAATGACTTTTTAAAATGGCAAGAGCAACCAAATGCAGAAGCTATTCACAGTGAGTCTTCAAAGCGGACTGAAAATCACGAGTGTTCTCTAAGTCAGTGACAGATTCATTCTCATACCAGTGGGACTCTGTGAGTTTCTGTGGATGGAGTGAGAAATAACTGTGAACAGAGCTTTTTGTATAAATACCTGTAGAAGTCAGAGTCCAGATATGTTTAAGCTTACTTTGACAAATGATTAGAAACACAGACATCTCTTAAATTATTCATCTTTGCAGTAGAAATAATCCCCACTTGACTTTTCTGAAGATCTAAGCTCTCATATAATTCAAACATATATTTAATTAAAGATAAAAGCAAAAAGTCAGTTTTACCATGGGTCTGCAGTATGTAGGAGAAAAAGATACATTTTATAAAACTAAGTTTATATAAAAAAGCAAAAGTGATGTCTTTTACCTGGTTGTTGGAAAATATTCTTAATAAAATACAACTTTGTTTCATAAATGATGTAGTGCTCACCTGTGGTTGGGTGAAGCCACAGAAATTTTTACTAATCAGATGCCTAGAGAGAGACAGGATATTACTTACAGACCTTTGTCATTGCCAGAAACGAAAAATGTCTGCACATTATCCAGACCTCCATCTGCATTACCACTACAGCTTGGTAATAGAATCAGTAAATTAAAGTAAATACCAGCAAGTCAATGCTAATTTGGGGCTATTTGTTAAGACAGCGTCTCTATTCTGACTTAGAGCAAAAGGTTTTTCTCTGCTCACAGAGCTCGTGTTTGTTGTTTTTTATTTCTTGCTCCTTCTTGATGTTTGTGTCTGGTCTGGACAACTCCAAGACGAAATACTTATTTCCTGTTTCAGGTCTAAAGAGAAGAGGAGGAAACTGTTCTGCAGTCAGTGAACACGGCGAGTTCAGTGACAGCAGGATCACCAATGAATATGGAGTCTCAGAAGGTGGGCGGAGAACCAGTTGGAGGGGGCAGTTGCGCGACAGGGTGGACAACCTGTTGACAGATGGGCGAGCCCACTGACCAAGCTCTCATCCACTTTGGTTTGACCTTTCGCCTAGTTGGTGACTTTCACCTGAGGTTTATTTGAAAGGCCCTAAAATCGAGAGAAATAAGAAAAAGATGAAGTTTTCTGGGTTTTTTTTAATTAATTTTAATGGGGTGACATCAATAAATCAGGGTACATATATTCAAAGAAAACATCTCCAGGTTATCTTGTCATTCAATTATATTGCATACCCATCACCCAAAGTCAGATTGTCTCATCGACCTTCTATTAAGTTTTTTTGTGCCCGCTCCCTTCCCCTCCCCTCTCCCTCCTTCCATGCCCCCCGCCCCCCCCCCCCCCGTAACCACCACACTCTTGTCCATGTCTCTTAGTCTCGATTTTTATGTCCCACCAATGTATGGAATCCTGCAGTTCTTGTTTTTTTCTGATTTACTTATTTCACTCCATATAATGTTATCAAGATCCCACCATTTTGTTGTAAATGATCCGATGTCATCATTTCTTATGGTTGAATAGTATACCATGGTATATATGTGCCACATCTTCTTTATCCAGTCTTCAATTTTTTTTTTACAGTGATTAAAGCCTTTAAGCAAACTCTTGGCCAATACAGCAAGAATCCATAAAAGAGTGGTGTCCTTAACATGTTCACCAAGTCCAAGTTAGCCCCATCACCATGCCAAATCCCTGAAAATGCAACCCAACTGCAGTTCAGTTTGTTAGGAGCTGTCACAAGGAGCAGGAGTCCAGGAAAAGTCCACATCCAGGAAAAGTCCGCATGGCACTGGAATTGTTGTCACAATTCTATACTTTGCAGCTCACGTCCAAGTATAGGACTGTTTGCCAAATGAAGGTATATGAGTAACATCCATTTGCCAAAGTTGTCCTGGTAGGGGTCCTTGAGGGTTAACTCCAAATTAAGGGACAGATTGTAGTATAGGACCCCTTGGACAAGATTTCCCAATCTGCCATGCTGCTTCCCAAGAAAGTTGAAACTGTTTACACAGGGCTGCAGCGTTCTGGTGATGAAAAGTATGAGACTGAATTGCTCAATCTGTCATGGTTGCTCCAAATAATTTTCTTTTGGGTAGCTTGATCAACAAGGGCATTCACTTGTGCTAAAGCTCCAGGGAGCATGGAGTGAGCTTGAGTATGTCCGATAAAACATGGAGCTCTATGTTGACATACAAGTGTTTGAAGAAGGAGGAACTGCTGAAGTAGTTCATCAGCATTTGTCCCTAAGACAGCAGTCTTTATAGTGGAAACACCATAAGTAAATATTTGCTGTCTGTATATAGATTAAAGGAGGAATATGGCAAATGCTGAAAAGCCATGATAATGGTATATAATTCGAGTCTTTGATCTGATTTTAAGTTGACAGGTTCAGTATAAAGTTATCCATTGATTTGCAAGAGCGATTTGCCATTTAGTGGAAGTTTCCCAGAGCCATTGTTCTTGATCCTTTGAAAAAAGGAACAACAATAATTTTGAGGCTCAAAACCTATAAGCTGTAAGGGTTGCCTATGCCCCTTGATAATCCAGGAGGCAACAAGATCAAAATATGGAAGTGTATTCCATGGGCTATTAGATGGTTCAATGTCAAGCTGTAGCTGCTCTTGTACCAATTGAGCAGCTGCCCTAAATTTCTCCTGAGAAAAGGGCCATTGGTCTACCCATACAGGATTATCTGATTTCTAAGTAATTGGGTCTGCACAATGCATTATTGAGGTAGCAGGAGCTACCAAGGCCCCTATGCTAAATTTTGATATCCTAATCCATACCTTCTGGTATTGGGTGCCACTTCTATGGGGGTGAGAATTCCTCGCTGTTCTTTCCCTAGTCCCTTTGTGGGCAAAAATCCCCGATCAAGCATCTGAGTACTGACTAAACCATTAAGACTGACAAGCAATGCTCCCATATTTTTCAAAACATCTCTAACCCACAAATTAACTGGCCATCCAGGGAGCACATAAGGCTTAAAAAATCCAGAATGACCTTCTTCATCTTCCCAATGTAGAAAACTAGAACTGTGTTGAGGGGATTTACTCTGCCCTATACCTTGTAATTCTGTGGCTGCTGCATGAGTGGTCCAGGAAGGAGGCCAATGTAGCTTAGCAATAACAGACACATCAGCTCCAGTATCTAAAAGCCCTTTAAATTTATGCTCATGTATTGTTAGTTCCATTTCAGGGCGTTCCTGGCCTATTTTTTAAAATCCAATTGGCAAAATCAGAGGAGCCAAATCACCAATTTTCCTGGGGCCCCTTTTGCAGGATGTGGCCTGAGAAGCAGAATTAGCATCCTTATACTATTCTTCTAACTGCCAGAATTAGCTGTGAGACAAATTCTTTTTTTTTTTTTTTATTAATTTTAATGGGGTGATATTGATAAAATTGTCTTCTGTCACCTTCTAACTGGTTTTCTTTGTGCCCCTCCCCTCCCCCAACCCCCTCCCTCTCCTCCCCCCCCACCCAGTAACCCCAACACTGCTGTCCATGTCTCTGAGTCTCAATTTTATGTCCCACCTATGTATAGAATCATATAGTTCTTAGATTTTTCTGATTTACTTATTTCGCTCAGTATAATGTTATCAAGGTCCATCCATGTTGTTGTAAATGATCCAATGTCATCATTTCTTATGGCTGAGTAGTATTCCATAGTATATATATACCAAAGCTTTTTAATCCACTCATTCTCTGATAGACACTTGGGCTATTTCCAGATCTTTACTATTGTGAACAATGCTGCCATAAACATGGGGGTGCATTTCTTCTTTTCAAACAGTGCTATGGTGTTCTTGAGGTATATTCCTATAAGTGGGATGGCTGGGTCAAAAGACAGTTCGATTTTTAATTTCTTGAGGAATCTCCATACTGTTTACCACAGTGTCTGCACCAGTCTGCATTCCCACCCAGCAGTGCAGGAGGGTTCCCCTTTCTCCGCATCCTCGCCAGCACTTATTCTGTGTTGTTTTATTGATGAGCGCCATTCTGACTGGTGTGAGGTGATATCTCATTGTGGTTTTACTTTGCATTTCTCTAATGATTAGTGATGAGCATTTTTTCATATGCCTACTGGCCATCTGTATGTCCTCTTTGGAGAAGTGTCTATTCATTTCTTTTGCCATTTTTGGATTGGATTGTTTGTCTTCCTGGTATTAATTTTTACAAGTTCTTTATAAATTTTGGTTATTAACCCCTTATCAGATGCATTGTCAACTATTCTCCCATTGTGTACTTTGTCTTTTTATTCTGTTCTTATTGTCTTTAGCTGTGCAGAATCTTTTTAGTTTGATGTAGTTCCATTTGTTTATCCTGTCTTTTATTTCACTTCCCTGTGGAGACGAATCGGCAAATATATTGCTGTGAGAGATGTCAGAGAGCTTACTGCCTATGTTTTCTTCTAAGATGCTTATGGTTTTAAGGCTTACATTTAAGTCTTTTATGCAGTTTGAGCTTATTTTTGTGAATGGTGTAAGTTGGTGGTCTAGTTTCATTTTTTGCAGGTAGCTGTCCAATTTTCCCAACACCATTTGTTGAAGAGGCTGTCTTTACTCCATTGTATGCTCTTAAATCCTTTGTCAAATATCAGTTGTCCATAAAAGTGTGGGTTTATTTCTGGGTTCTCAGTTCTGTTCCATTGATCTATATGCCTGTTCTTATGCCAGTACCAGGCTGTTTTGAGTACAATGGCCTTGTAGTATAGCTTAATATCAGGAAGTGTGATACCTCCCCCTTTATTCTTCCTTTTCAAGATTGCTGAGGCTATTTGTGTTCTCTTTTGGTTCCATATAAATTTTTGGAATATGTGTTCTATATCTTTGAAGTAAGTCATTGGTATTTTAATCGGTATTGCATTGAATTTATAAATTGCTTTGGGTAATATAGACATTTTAATGATGTTTATTCTTCCTATCCATGAACATGGTATATGCCTCCACTTGTTTGTATCTTCCCTGATTTCTTTTATCAATGTTTTATAATTTTCTGAGTACAAGTCTTTAATCTCCCTGGTTAAATTTATTCCTAGGTACTTTACTTTTTTGGTTGCAATGGTAAAGGAGATTGATTCCTTAATTTCTCTTTCTGACAGTTCATTGTTAGTGTATAAAAATGCCTCTGATTTCTGAGTGTTGATTTTATATCCTGCCACCTTGCTGAATTCATTTATCGGATCTAGTAGTTTTTTTACTGTGACTTTAGGGTTTTCTATATACAATATCATATCATATGCAAATAATGATAGTTTTACTTCTTCTTTTTCCAATTTGGATGCCTTTTATTTCTTTTTCTTGTCTGATTGCTGTGGCTAGGACTTCCAGAACAATATTGAATAAAAGTGGTGAAAGGGGGCACCACTGCCTTGTTCCTGATCTTAAGGGGATTGCTTTTAATTTTTGCCCATTGAGTATGATGTTGGCTGTGGGTTACTCATAGATGGCCTTTATCATGTTGAGGTATGTTCCCTGTATTCCCACTTTGCTGAGAGTTTTGATCATGAATGGGTGCTAGATTTTATCAAATGCTTTTTCTGCATCTATTGAAATTATCCTGTGGATTTTCTCCTTCCTTTTCTTTATGTGATGAATCACATTGATTGATTTGCGAATATTGTACCAGCCTTGCCTCCCAAGAATAAATCCCACTTGATCATGGTGTATGATTTTTTTCATATATTGCTGGATCCGGTTTGCTAATATTTTGTTGAGGATTTTTGCATCTAAATTCATCAGGGACACTGGCCTATAATTTTCTTTTTTTGTGTTGTCTTTGCCTGG
The DNA here is from genome assembly GCF_036850995.1 of Saccopteryx leptura. NCBI lineage: Eukaryota > Metazoa > Chordata > Mammalia > Chiroptera > Emballonuridae > Saccopteryx > Saccopteryx leptura. The sequence goes on from NC_089504.1 coordinate 136,792,241, forward strand.
TTTTGGAATCAGAATTATGCTCGCCTCATAAAAGGAGCTTGGAAGTCTTCCTTCCTCTTGAATTTTTTGAAATAGCTTGAGAAGAATAGGAGTTAGTTCTTCTTTGAATATTTGGTAGAATTCACTTGTGAAGCCATCTGGCCCAGGACTTTTCTTTTTTGGGAGTTTTTTGATAACTGTTTCAAACTCATTTGTTGTAATTGGTCTGTTTAGGTTTTCTGATTCTTCCAGAATAATCTTTGGAAGATTATATGTTTCAAGGAATTTGTCCATTTCATCTAGGTTGTCTAGTTTTTTGGTGTACAGTTCTTCATAGTATTTTCTTACAATATTTTGTATTTCTGTTGTGTCAGTTGTTATTTCTCCACTCTCGTTTCTAATTTTATTTATTTGAGTCCTCTTTTTTTCTTGGTGAGTCTGGTTAAAGGTTCATCGATCTTGTTTACCTTTTCAAAGAACCAGCTCCTAGTTTCATTGATTCTCTGTATTGTTTCTTTAGCCTCTATGTCATTTATTTCTGCTCTGATCTTTATTATTTCCTTCCTTCTACTAGCTCTGGGCTTTACTTGCTCTTCTTTTTCTAGTTCTGTTAGATGCAGGGTCAAGTTGTTTATTTGAGCTTTTTCGAGCTTCTTGAGGTATGCCTGTAATGCTATGAACTCCCTCTCAGGACTGCTTTTGCTGTGTCCCATAAATTTTGAGTTGATGTATGCTCATTATCATTCATTTCTAGAAATTTTTTCATTTCTTCTTTGATCTCATTGTTAACCCATTCATTACTTAATAACATGCTATTTAGTTTCCTAGTGTTTGAGTATTTTTCAGTTTTTCTGTTGTGGTTGATTTCTAGTTTTATGCCATTGTGATCAGAGAAAGTGCTTGATATGATTTCAATCTTCTTAAATTTGTTGAGACCACTTTTGTGCCCTAACATGTGGTCTATTCTACAGAATGTACCATGAGCACTTGAAAAAAATGTATATTCTACTTCTTTAGGGTGAAAGGTTCTGAAGATATCTATTAAATCAAGTTGATCTAATATGTCCTTTAAGTCTGCTGTTTCTTTGTTAATTTTCTTTCTTGAGGATCTATCTAATGATGTTAATGGGGTATTGAAATCCCCTACTTTTATAGTATTGCTGTTGATCTCGCCCTTTAAATCCATCAAAGTCTGCTTTATATATTTAGGTGCTCCTATATTACATGCGTAGATATTTATAATGGTTATATCTTCCTGTTGGATTGCTCCCTTTATCATTATGTAGTGACCTTCTTTATCTCTAACTATAGTCTTTGTTTTAAAGTCCATTTTGTCTGATATAAGTATTGCTACCCCAGCTTTTTTTTTCATTTCCATTTGCGTGAAATATTTTTTTCCATCCTTTTATCTTCAGTCTGTGTGCATCTTTTGATTTAAGGTGTGTCTCTTGTAGACAGCATATGTATGAGTCCTGTTTTCTTATCCACGCAGCTACCCTATGTCTGTTGATCAGATCATTTAATCCATTTACATTTAAGGTTATTATTGATATGTAATTGTTTATTGCCATTTTATTCTTTAAAACTGTATCGCTCTTTTGCTATATTCTTTTTCTCCTTTGATTTGTTTACAACAGGTCCCTTAGCATTTCTTGCAGCCTTGGTTTGGTTGTAGTGAATTCCTTGAGTTTTGGGGGGATTTTTTCTTTGTTTGTTTGTTTTTGTTTGTAAAGCTTTTTATTTCTCCTTCAATTTTAAATGATAGCCTTGCTGGATAAAGTAGTCTTTGTTGTAGGCTCTTGTTCTGCATTACTTTGAATATTTCTTGTCATTCCCTTCTGGCCTCAAGTGTTTCTGTTGAGAAGTCGAAAGTCATCCTTATAGGGACTCCTTTGTAGGTGATAGTTTTCTCTACCAGCTTTTAATATTTTCTCTTTATCACTTAGCTTTGGTATTTTAATTATGATGTGTCTTGGTGTTGATTTCTTTGGGTTTCTCTTTAATGGAGTTCTCTGTGCTTCCTGAACATGTGAGATGTTTTCCTGCCTTAATTGAGGGAAGTTTTCAGCTATGATATGCTTGAACAAAATCTCTATCCCTTGTTCTTTCTCTTCTTCTTCAGGAACCCCTATGATGCAGATGTTATTTCTCTTCATGTTGTCAAAGAGCTCTTAGAGTTTCCTCAAACTTTTTGAGTCTCTTTTCTTTTTTCTGCTCTGCTCCTATGCCTTTATTTATAGTGTACTCTAACTCGCTGATTCGATTCTCCACTTCATCCATCCTGCTTTTAATTCCTTCCATTGTGTTCTTTATTTCAGCTATTTTATTTGTCATTTCTGATTGATTCTTTTTTATTATTTCAATGTCCTTTTTTATATTTGCTATCTCTTTATTTAGGTGTTTGTAATGACCATCTATTGTTGTTCTAATATTTTTGAGCATCCTAACAATCGTTATTTTAAACTCTACATCTGGTAATTTGATTATATCTGATTCATTTAGGTCCTTTTCTGGGGATTTCTCTTGGTTCATTTATGTTGCATTTCTCTACCTTCGCATTTTCTCTGTGTAAAGGAAGGTTTTGGCCACTGGAGTCCACTGGGTATGGCCTCTGTTCCCTAGGTATGGTCTGTCTGCAGGCCCGCCACCCCTCTTGTCTTGCTGCCTAGGGCTTTTGGGTTTGGGCATTGCCGGTGCCTGCCCACTGGGGCTGTTGCTCTGGTTTCCACCTCTTTCAAGGGAGTGGCTGTGATAACGTGCTCAGGTGTACAAGCCTTGGTGGCCTTGGCCTTTGCCCTGCCCCCTGTGGGTGGCATTATGCTCAGCTCTGAGGGCAGTGGCGAGCACCTTTGCTCAGCTGCGGGTCTCTGCCTGTTTCCGGGCTTTTGCTCCACCCTTGCAGGAGGAGCCCACTCGTGGAACGGCTGCTAGCCTTGGCTCTAACCACCAGGCAGGACTGCATGCCCATGCTCAGCTCAGTAGCAGAACTCTGCCTGTTCTGGGTTTTTGGCTCCACCCCCATGGGAGGAGTCGGTTCCCAAGTCAGGCCACAAGCCTCGGTTCCACTGGCAGGGCAAAGCTGTGTTCCTGTGCCCTTGCTCAAGGGCTGGTTTCCACCCCTTCTGGGGTTCCCACCCTTCTCCCGCAGGCTGGATTACAGGCTGCCGCAGCTGGGCTTGACCACTTTTGCATGCCTACTCCTCCCCAGCTGGGCAAGACTGAGCTCACACATGAGCCCAGTGGTGGCCAGCAGGCTTCCACCCCTGCCAACAGAACCACATCTCCGCGTCTTGCTGCCACCCGCCCTCCGGCAAGCCCTCAGCCATGTGGGTGGGGGGCAGCTCAGACCCTAAGACTCACTACTGTAGACCCGAAAGCTCCCTCCTTCTAAGCAACTCTGCTCTGAGTGGCACAGGAGAGCTTATTTGGCTGGTTTCCTGCTTCCCTTTGCTGGTATTGCTGTTTCCAGGGGAAATATTCACTTCAGATTTGGGGAATGCCTCGTCCCAGGGGTTAGGGTGGCTGTCTCCCAAAATGTTTCTCCCAGTGCCTCCTAGATTACACTCTCTTCCTGCTACTCTGGTCCTCTCCTCTCTCCCCATCCCTTGGAGCCCCAGGTGAGTGGTTGTGAGAGAGGTGTTCCACACGGTCCCTTTCAGAAGAATCCTGGGTCTGAGAAATCAGACTTTTTCACACAAACAGTATCCTGACTTGTTTCCAGCTAAATACTGTCCTTACACCTCTTCTAGGTTTTGGGGCTGCAGGATGGGGCTTTATTCCTGGGATTCAGGACCCTCCCCTCTGTGCTAAACTCACTTCCCACCACGCGAGTCTCTCCCAGCTGCCATTCGCTCTGGGGAACTGGGCAGCCCTCTCCGTGTTTCCGTTTTTCCTACCAGTCTTGGTGTGGCTTGTTCAGTGTTCCTTGGTTGAAGAGTCCTCTTAGTTTCAAAGATCAAGTTTTTAAAAAATCATCTTTTCTGAGATTAAAAGAGGGAAATGTCCCAGGTAGGCTTCCTATGACGGCTTGTCACCAAAGAAACAGTGAGCCTGAGTATTGCCCTCACCATGTTCACAGGAGTTCCCCTAAACCCACTAGAGGTCATAGAGCTTTACCAAAATCAGTAAGTCCTGGTGGAGACGTGCTCTTTGTAATCACGGTCAGAAGGTAACTAAGTTTCTGTGTCTAGGATACCCAGATCTTTCACAGGCATGGAACACAAGAGTATTTTTTGCCTCCTATCATACTTACAAGATCCTCTAACTCTTCATGGAGCCCTCACTTGGGATCTGCAGTCCTTGGGTTACTGCTCGCAGTGTGCTTGCAGACAGAAGAAACCTTTGGACTGCCTGCCAATTAAAGGTGTGCACAGAGGAGTTACAGGGCCTCTTCCAGCTCCTCTAATAATGTGTCCAAGCTGTTGCATGGACCGTTTATGTTATTGCAACATGTCTTCCTTGGCCTGTCAGTAAGAACTCCTTCTGCTCCAAAATTAAATTGATCCTTCTTAGATAGACAAAACTGGGGTATGGAGGGTGAGGGGCAAGCCTGGCATTTGTTTTATCCCTTGGAAATCATCTCAACATTTCTACACTAAAGCCCACTGCACAGTTTTGTTCCTTGGGTGACAACGATGGAGAGAACCTATTAAACTGTCAAATATGTGCTCTCTAAGTGTAGCAGAAACATCTAAGTTATGTAGCTGTGATCATCTGGTTTCCTTCATGTTTAGTTAGTAAACAAGATTTTCTTGCTTTCTACATCAGCACAAATGGTCTTTACTGATGGACATCTAGACCTCCTTGGCATTTGCTGGCCTTTTTATTGATAATTATGCATTATTACTTTTATTTTTATGTATTTTGCCTGGAATTTTTCAGGCTGGGAAATACATCAGACAAAGTGAAATCTCATGGAAGAATTGTGGGGAATAAGATAAAATAGTAAAGCCAAATAGTAAAATAAATATATAATTTATTTTATATTTATTTTTATAAATTCTATATACCTTTTCTTCTTCACAGTGCTAGCTTTACTAATATCCTGTTCTAAAGATATTTACATAAATCAGTCACATACAAATCAAAGTATTCCCACCATCTTGTGGAAATAGAGAGTTCTCCGTGCCTGGCCAGTGGTGGCTCAGTGGATAGAGCATTGACCTGGGACACTGAGGTCCCAGGTTTGAAATGCTGAGGTCACCGCTTGAGTGGAGGCTCATCCAGCTTGAATATAGATTCACCAGTTTGAGCATGAGATCATAGACATGACCCCATAGCTGCTGGATGAGCCCAAGGTCACTGGCTTGAACCCAAGGTCGCTGGCTTGAGCAAGGAATCACTAGCTCAGCTGGTGCCCCCCTAGCGAAGGCACATATGAGAAAGCAATCAATGAACAACTAAAATGACACAACTACAAGTTTATGCTTCTCATCTTTATCCCTCTCCTCCCCTCTCTCTTTCTCTCTCTCTCTCTTTAAAAAAAAATAGAGGGAACTCTGTGGGCAGGTTGTAAGCAGTCCCACCAAGCCAGAGACTCATCACCTCAAGAGAATTTTCTGCCAAAAGAACTTGCAAATAACTCTGTAAGTCATAAAAGTTTTAATTTATTTAATCATGGTAGCTTTGTGTAATATATCTAAATCTTGCATTACATAAGAGTTATATTTATACTATTATGGGACAAATCTATATTCTCCTGCCAGATTTGTCTAGCTCCACCAGCCAAATTTATAAACAACTTTAAATTGCTTTATTTTTTTACACAGAAGAAGTTGACCATAAAGATTGGCACAGGCATACTTTTTCCAAAGAGAGAATAAAGGAAGAATACAATATTTTATTTTGGATATGAAATACCTTGATTTAAAAAGAAAAGTGTACCAAACTTTAAAATGTTTAAACAATCATGGCTTATCATTTACATTATTCCAGGTTGTATCCATACTGTGCAACTTCCCTGAAAAACCTTGGCACGCTCACCAGAGACACAGCAGAGGCAAAGATGTACTATCAGAGGACTCTCCAGCCACACCCACAACACAATTAGGCTCTTAACCCTTGAGAATCTCCTTAAGTAAGTGAACCAAGTAACCTTGTGATTCAGAAATCCTTTCCTTCCCCACTCATTTAATTGTGGTGCTATGTCCTCTTCCTAGAACTTATTAGGGCTTTCAAGCTTTGGAAGGATCATCTGAATTGATTCTATCCTTTGTCAGTCAAAAGAAGCATTTACCAGAATGACTTCCTGGAAATACAAGTTCTGAGAGACATTCATAGTTACTCATTAAGTATGGGCAGGGGAGAGTTCAATGGTCAAATAAACTTAGGAAGTGCTGAGGTAAGCAAAGATAACTAGGTTCCTTTGTTATGAGAGTCATTATTATACTAAACTATTTTTGTGACTCTTCAAAAAGGGAATATAGTATTCAGAATTTCCCAAGAAGCTCTTTTTTAGATAGAATTTTCCCAAGACAAAACATTCCATGGATGTACATGGAAGACTGGTCTAGAAAAAGAGACAAGTACTTTACAAGCTATAACCAAAATAGCATGACTATAACAATTTTTTACTAGATTTAGGAAATGAAGTGAGATTTACCTGGTGTTATAGTGGTAAACTTTGCCCTTGTCAATAACTCCTAGACATAATCAGTGGTGTTTGTTTTTCACTCACTGCTCTCTGAAGGATTGATGATACAATCAGAATCACTGACAACTGGGTGACAAGTAGAGTTCTGTACCTTGTATTCTTAATAACGGTGGCAACAGCCACAGTGGAAATGATTTCACAGAAGTAATGGTGGGAATAGGGGTTAAATTTGTAAACCTATAAGTCATGTTAAAAATTCTATAAATGGGCCCTGGCTGGTTGGCTCAGCAGTAAAGTGTCAGCCCGGCATGTGGAAGTCCCAAGGTCAATTCCTGGTCAGGGCACACAGGAGAAGCGACCATCTGCTTCTTCATCCCTACACCCCTCTTTCTCTTTCCCTCCTGAAGCCATGGCTTGAATGAGCAAGTTGGCCATGGGCACTGAGGATGGCTCCATGGCCTTGCCTCAGGTGCTAAAATAGCTCAGTTTCTCAGCAACAGAGCAGCAGCCCAGATGGGCAAAACATCAGCACCAGACAAGGGCTGTCAGGTGGATCCCGGTTGGGGTGCATGCGAGAGTCTGTCTCTCAACCTCCCTGATTCTCACATGATAAAAAAAAATACTCTAAATAGGCCTGACCAGGGAGTGGCACAATGGATAGAGCATAGGCCTAAGATGCAGAAGACCCAGGTTTGAAACCCCAAGGTCGCTGGCTTGAGTGCAAGCTCACCAGTTTGAGTGCAGAGTCGCTGGCTTGAGTGCAGTATGATATAATTCCACAGTCGCTAGCTTGAGCCCAAGGTTGATGGCTTGAGCAAGGAGTCAATGACTCAGCTGTAACCCCTGGTCAAGGCACATATGAGAATCCAATCAATGAACAACTAAGGTGCTGCAATGAAGAATTGATGCTTCTCATCTCTCTCCCTTCCTGTCTGCCTGTCCCTATCTGTCTGTCTATCTGTCCCTCTCTTTCTCTCTCTTACTAAAAAAAAATACTATAAATGCAAAGCAAATTTACAAATGGTTGGAATAAGGGAAGGTAGTGATACATTCGTTTCTATCTATTAGTACATTAGCAACTAATGCACATACTGAAATGGTTTCCATTTTGTAAAATTCTAGAGGTCGATATATACTTGTTGATTTTGTACATCTTGAAGTACTTACCATGGTTTCCTATTTAAATAAATCAAAATAACTCATAAAAAGTTTGATCATCCCATATCATGCTCCTGTTACACCCATTTTATCTACAAAGATGAAAACTGAAGTTAACAGTAAACTTTAAAAAAATAAAAGTTTATTTAAACTCAAAATTTAATAAACTATTTTGAATATGGCAATAAACTAGGTTTTTCTTTTAAATGTATAAATGTTTATGTCCCATCTTAATAATTATCCTAGAATTCCTAACATACTTAAAGATGTATGTATGTACCTTTTCTCATGTATGTACCTAAGCTTCTTTAGGAAGCCATTTTGCAGGCTGTCTCCTCCTGGGAAAGTCATGGTACCTGGGTGAGCAGACATATATACATTGAGCGACACAGCTGCCTTCATTCCTGTCTTTTATCAATACCTTGTCAAGGGCTCCATTTATATCCTATTACCTGCCCCTTTACCATCTCCTTTTAGGACACTGTGTAGCTGATGCTCTTCTTTCTTCACTACAGCAGAATTGACTTAATTACCTCAATATTTCAGTATAATGCATCTTTTATCCTGCCTTTTTATTTACTTTTAGAGGCATATTCACTTAGAGGTTTTTCCCTCTTACTAATTTGTGTGTTTATCTTCAGCCCCATGTTAAGAGAAATATTGATTAGAGTTAAACATGGCATAATCTTAAGATGACACAAGGAGATAGATTTTATCATTTTTGTTAAAGAATAGCTTCATCTGTCTCATTGGAGCAAAAAATCAGAGGAATACACTACACAAAACTAGATGCTAATAAAATATTATTTTTAAAAAGTGAAAAAGAGGACCCTGGTCGATTGGCTCAGTGGTAGACCATTGGCCTGGTGTGTGGATGCCCCAGGTTCTATTCCCAGTCAGGACACACAGGAGAAACACCTATCTGCTTTTCCATCCCTCCCCTCCTTGCTTCTCTCCTTCTTTCTCTTTCTCTCTCTCTCTTCTCCTCCAGCCATGGCTTGATTGGAGCGAGTTGGCCCCAGGGGCTGAGATGGCTCCATGGCCTCTGCCTCAGGCGCTAAGGAAGAGCTCAGTTGCTGAGCAACGGAGGAATGCTCCAGGTGGGCAAAGCATTGCCCCCAGTGGGCTTGCCGGGTGTATCTGGGTTGGGGCACATGAGGGAGTCTGTCTCTTTGCCTCTGCTCTTCTCACTGAACTTTTTTTTTAAAAAAAGTGAAAAAAAATGTAATTTGGTACAAGGTAAATTGAAAATTAGGTGATATTACTATAATGTGGTATAAACAAAAGATGATTGATTTGAACATAAAAGTGCATGCTTTGAAAGCTAAACCATTTTTGCACCAAAAAATTCCCTAAGAAAATAAAAGGGAATCAAAGAGTGGAAGAAAATGTGTGCTAGCTATTTTTTCTCTTTATTGAGATATAATTGACAAATAAAAGTGTAACTAGTTATTGTTTTATTATTTAGGTTTAAGGCTATATGGTGCTTATTACTTTAATATTAAGTTATTATGGCTACTTACTTATTTTTTTTAATCATTTTCATATCTCAATATGTCCTGCTTAGGGACCAAATAACATAAAAGTCAGAAAAAAAATCTTTTCAATGACTTTTGGGGTTCCTGGGCCATACTATATTTCAAGACTCAGGTGAGTGTGTGTGTGTGTGTGTGTGTGTGTGTGTGTGTTTGAACAATTCTTTCTAAAGCAACCAGCTTTAATGGCCTAGTTATAAATGCCATTTCAGTGAAATGGAATATTTCTTTCATTAATGGTAATAACATTGTACCAAATGTGGCTCTGAATAAAAACAATAGCAGAAATCTCTGAAGTTTTGTTTTGCCAAGTCCTAGGCAAGATAATGACCCAAGTTTCCTTTGAAAATCACATGTCATCCTTAGTACATGTGAATAAATGTAGTGGAAAATAAATTATTCTTTTGAGCATGGAAACGATTATTTCTACAATATTTATTTATCAATAATCAATAAAGGAAAAATGTTCCTAATTTCATCAGCTCCTGATATTTAGCCAAACTACTGACAATGGCTTTTATTTGTATGGTACTTTGTCATTTTCTAAGTGCCGGTCATTTCATTAGAACTTCACAATTAGTCTGTGAAACAAAAAGAGACGAAGAGGCAGTGATAGCCCTGACGGCTCAATAATTTGTCCAGAATCACGGAGCAGATTCAGTTTAAGGTTCGTTTTGCCAACTTGCTTTACCACCTGCCTGCCTTTCCATCTATAGATTGTGTTATCTGTAGATAACTCAATCCAGTAGATTAAAATTGTGGTAATAGCTAACACTTAAAAAAAGTGATACTTGACACTTTAAATGTTTCTTTCATAGTCATTATTTAATTTCATCTTTACAACAACCTTTTGAGATTGGAATAATTATAATCATTCCCATTGAAATAGTACAGTGGTACCTTGAGATATGAATTTAATTCGTTCTGTAACCAAGCTCGTAAGTCAGTCAACTCGTATATCAAACTGCCTATACTGGACCCGTGCACCAACGTGCCAACTAGCGGCAGCTTCCCAAATCACGACTCGTATCTCAGAATTTTGCTTGGATCTCAAACAAAAATACGGACCGAGTCGCAGCTCGTATCTTAAAAAAATAACCATTTATATGTTGGTCTGTTTGTATCTCAAGGTACCACTGTATAGAGAAACCGAGGTTTGGCAATATTACATGACTTTGGTCCTGGCTGTGGAAGCTTCTGGCTTAAATCCATGCCCTCAGTCCCCATCCACTTCTTTATCTATTACTCCATGCTGCTCAGAGGACACTCCAGTTCTTAAATTTATATTCAACTTTATAATAAAGTATGTGTACTTCTTTGGAGAAATGCATCTTTCTTACAGAGACAATTAAATCTGTTTACATTTCCTGAGCCAGCATCCCTGAGTGACAAAGAGGTGACCCAGACAACAGCAGGGATCATCTAAATGTAGATAACCCTGAACACTTCCCTTAAGATATATGTGATACTTACTACATTACAGCAGTGGCCCAAGGGCAGAGAGAAAGAATTTCAATTTGATTTTTACTTGCTCTATTTGACTGATTTATTTAAGATTTTGTTTACTTCTCTCTGGGAAGCTTTTATATTTTTACCCTATAAAGGTACTATTTTTTTTTTTAGCATGTGTCAGAAAAACTCTGAAAGACTTGTAGAGAACTGATATAAGGTAAATGATTCCTGTCCACAGAAATGAAAATTGTCTCCAACAGAACACAACTGATTACTGCCCTGTGATCACAGACCCCTTTTATTTCTACTTGTAAATTCATCTCAACATTCCTCTGAATTCTTCTTTGAGCCACTTATAATATTTTACTGGTCTCTTATTAATTACTGAGTTGAGCTCTTTGGCATGTGTTTAGTTTATATTTAGATAACACCATGATTTTTCCTTTGAAAAATTCTTTAAATCTAGAACTTAATGTTTATTTCAAAAACCCATGTCAGCTCTTTAAATGTGATGAGCGGGCCCTGGCCGGTTGGCTCAGTGGTAGAGCGTCGGCCTGGCATGCGGGAGTCCCGGGTTCGATTCCCCAGCCAGGGCACACAGGAGAAGTGCCCACCTACTTCTCCATCCCTCCCCCTCTCCTTCCTCTCTGTCTCTCTCTTCCCCTCCTGCAGCCAAGGGTCCATTGGAGCAAAGTTGGCCCGGGCACTGAGGATGGCTCCATGGCCTCTGCCTCAGGTGCTAGAATGGCTCTGGTTGCAACAGAGCGACGCCCCAGATGGGCAGAGCATCGCCCCCTGGTGGGCATGGCAGGTGGATCCTGGTCAGGTGCATGCAGGAGTCTGTCTGACTGCCTCCCCGTTTCCAGCTTCAGAAAAATACAATAAAAAAAAAGAAAATGTGATTAGTGTAGACTAGATTCGAGCATCTTGATGAGGCAGGTGCTATCGTCACCTATGCTATGACAGTAAGAATATAAGAAAACTAAAACTGGGAGATGAGTGAGATGCTCAAAGCCCAAGAGCAAACTGTGAGTGGAATGAGTACTTCAGAGCAGGGATGCTGCTGGCAGTTCTTTATTAATGACCTGGATTTTGAAAGAAATGTGAGGCCTGGCCAGCCTGCTCAGTGGATAGAGCATCAGCCTGGCATGCAGAAGTTCCGGGTTCAATCCCCAGTCAGGGCACACATGGGAAACAACCATCGGCTTTTCTCCCCTCCCTCTCTCCCTTCTCTCTCTCTTACCCTCTCACAGCCAGTGGTTTGGTTGGTACGAGTATTGGCCTCAGGCGAGCGTCAGTGGCTCCCGGTTAGAGCACAAGCAGGAGTCTGCCTCACTATATCCACTCCTCTTACTTAAAAAAATAAAAAATGAAAGAAACACGAAGCTTTGTCTAACCCCAAAAGTCTAAATAAGACATTATTCTTCCACCTTGTATATTATAGAGGAATATCTTATAATATTAGGGCCAACTTTTATTTGATCCTTAGAACCATATGTCAGACTAGCTTTGGGCCTTTTCATAACAAGTAGATTACACTAAGTATTATTGAAATACTTTAGGTTTCTTCCATGATCATTTCACTGACCTTGAAATTACTCCATTGATATTCTGTGCAGCACGGTCCCAGGGCACGGGGCTGATGGGGAACAGGCTTCCACGCTGGCGTTCTTAATTTATACCAATTACTGCTGGTTATGGTTGGAAGCTAAAGTGTAAAATATATATATAATTATATATACATACCCTGAAAGTAGGCAAGATTAGCATAAACTTTTTATGGATGAGCAGAAGACTCTAAAGGATCAGAATGTTGTAACAGAATTTTCTAATTTGTACTTAATGTTTACAAATAATTATAACATTATTCTGTAAATTCTTAGGCATAACATTTGCTACTTACTACTGAAACTGAAGGTGGAAAGAATTTCTTATATATATTACACATACCCCAGCCCTAATACTGCTCTCCATCACATCTTAAATGTTTCTGAGAATAAACTTCATAAGCAATACTTATTGAACTACATGCAAGACTTTTTTGATAAATAGCACATATGTGATGGTTTTATTCTGATTCTTTAGAAAATTGAGTTTTGAGACAATAAAGAGACAAGAAGACATGTAACCATTTGGGGACAAATTTTTTTATGACTTTGCAGCCAGAAATACCACCTTTCATTTCGTACCTGTAACATCAAGACTAAAGTTCATACCTTTCTCACCTTCTACCTGGAGCTCTGTAGACTCCGTAAAGCCAGGATCACCTGTCAAAAACACAGTTCTACCCCCAATACATTCTGTAATGTTGAGAAATAGCTAAAGTTTTCATGTTCCACACAGGGTTTCTTGAACAAAAATTACTGAAAAATAGGTTAAGGGATGACTGAGAAGTAGTAACCATGCCTTGGAAGTTAAAAATAGTGAATTGCTCCTGAGAGATTTACAGGTTTCTCTCCCCCTGGAGCCATTAATTATATTTCAAAGGGTAATAAAATCCTGAGCCATACATTTATATTCCAAAGAGCTGTAACACCTAGAAACTTTTTTCTTTTCTATTCAACAGAGGGTTTGTTTACATTAAAAAGATAACATTTCAACCCTGGCCAGCTGTCTCAGTGGATAGAGCACTGGCCATTGGCCTGGCGTATGGATATCTTGAGTTCAATTCCAGTCGGGCACATCTGCTTTTGTTCCTCTCCCACTCCCCCTTCTCTCTCTCTCTTTCCCTCCAGCAGCCAATGGCTTGACTGGTTTCCCGAGTAGGCCCCAACACTGAGGACAGCTTGGTTGATTCGAACATCGGCTCCAGGTGGAGATTGCTGGGTGGATCCCTGTCAGGACACATGCAGGAATCTGTCTGTCTCCCCTCCTCTCACTTTAATTTTAAAAAAAGATAAAATTTCTCTCCCTCTTTCTGGAGAGGAAGGGGCACTTGTACACCAGCTTCTGTATAAGCTCCAGTTTTATCATTCCAGCACTTCTGCTCTAGTCCGGACCCTGCACACACAGGGAGACGTCTGTCAGGGCAGAACCAAACAACACTAAGGTGTCTGTCAGTAAATAATCCATCTGCCTGAGATCCAGAAGCCTCATGTTTGCTGTCAGGAGAAAACAAATAGACACAGATATTCTAAATGTATCAAATGGAATGGTACAAAGAAATTAATTTAAGAGATTTCTGAAAAGTGAGAATTCCTTTAGTTCACTTAGCATGTGCTTTCATTTGCATTTTTATTTTCTTATACTCGGCTTTTTATATGAAACTGAGTTATCTGTTAATGATAATAAAAACCACTTACCTATTTGTTCAAGATTTGGAAGTTATTTCCATATAAACGGAATTCCAATTCTTAAAATAATTTTATGAGTGTTTCTATAAACCCTCTCCACTAAAATCTGTCCATTCAAATCGTGGTTTCTGGAACTTAGCATGAAAAAGTTGCTATGAAATCCATAGCATGGACTCTCCTGATTTGCAAGAGAGTATCTTTTTCACAATCGTTCCTTTTGCCCTGATGGCTGCAAAAGGCACTGCGGAGGTGGGGAAACAGTTCTGCACAGGAAGCACTGTGGCCACAGCAAAGCTCAAGAACCTCCCACTTTTGTTTTCCTTCTCCTAGAGAAACTGGAAAGTCATTATATTCTTTCCTTGAATATTCCTGACAGAGGCCAGACCACTCTCAATGATCAGAACTGTCAGTCGTCTCCCCTATCAGAGAAAATCTTGAGGTTCACAAACCTTCTTGGATGCTTTTGAAATCCAGTTCCTTCAAGCCTCTGTCTTGAATGATGACTTGAAACAGTTCATGAATCAGGATGTGAGCTGAGAAAAGAGCAATTCAATTAAAGGAATCAGAGTAATAAGGCATGTTCATGGGAAAGCCCTTCTTGCATTCATTATCTTACTTTAGGTTACCAGACATGAAAGCCCACATCCCCTCTACTTCCTCTGTTTCCTCAGTTTACTAGCTTAAACTAGTCAGGGGTCAGTTTCACTCTACCCTGAAAACTGAGGTTTGTATCTAAGACTTTAGATCATCAAAAGACTTTCCAATTTCAAAGCGTTCTATGCGGGCCAGGAAGAGAGACATGAATAATTTTAGATTGATAGCCGTGAAGGGAAAAAGAGCAAACAAGAACGTGAGACACTCTGTAAATTCGCTCCGGACACACCTGCCCTTGGTGGGACCTGCTTGCCAGTAAGGCTTTTCATGATGACTCCCCATGCGGTTTCAGCAGCCATCTTGGGCAGGTCCTGCCAACCTCCTATTTTCACCACTTTTCATGCTGGGTCCCCTGTCTCTGGGCAGTGTTACAGAGCTCTCTGTCCCTCACCATTTCCGCTACCCCCCTTCCCCATGTGAAAAGTACAACAGTAACTGACACTAGAAAGTCAATGTACAAGGCATCTCCACTTCTCTCCTGCCCGAACCTCTCAAAGTGCTCGGTGGGACGGTGAGCATCACTCTCACTTTTCAGAAAGGAAACAGGCTGAAGAAAGGCATCCGTGTCCTCCCACTGCAGCTGAACAGCCTTGCGTAACTGACAACCTCTTTGACACTCAGTTTTCACATCAGGAAAAGAACTTGTTGGTGGGGTGCTGTTACAGATCACTCTAGTTCTAAGAATCTGTGGTTGTGAGTATGAGTCCAAGATTCTCAACTCCTAAATCCAAGTATCAACTAAAGAAACCCAGACTAGAAATTGCAGGTCTCTTTCCTCTTCAGAGGCACCATTTCCATTTGAATGGTTCTTTCTGGGGACAATTCCTCCACCTTTATAGGGATCTGTTAGTGATCTAATATTGTAGATGGAACTTTTAAGCCAGGTGGAAAGTTGGCTGGCTGGTAGGTGGAAAGAAACAATGGTTTTAAATTTTATTGAGTGCTATATTGTGCAGACATTCTGCCAAGCATAATAGTCACGGTAGCCTCTTAAACCCTTCATGATACAGGTGCTCGAATCACGAAGTGAAGTTTAGGTTGACTTTTTAAGCCTTTTGCATATTGATGTCCAATTGTTGCAACTCCATTTGTTGAAAAAATTATGACTGTTCCACTAAATTGCCTTTGCACTTTTATCAAAAATGCACAAATTTGGTCACATTTCTGTCAGTCTATTCTGTCATTATTCTAAATGTTTATGTTTATACCAATACCATGCTGTCTTGATTATTGTAGATTTATAGTAAGTCTCAAAATCAAGTAATTAAGTCTTTCAAGATTGTTTGGTCATTCTATATACTATGCATTTCCAGATAGATAGATAGATAGATAGATAGATAGATATTGATATAGATATATAGATATAGATATATTTAGAGCCAATTTGTCAATTTTTATAACAAGTCTCCTGATATTTTAATTGGGATTTCATTGAATCTATAGATCAATTTGGAAATAATGATGTCTCAACAATATGAGTTTTTTCAACTTTTAAATATTTCTCCGTTTGTTTAGCATTTCTTTACTTTCTCTCAGTTTTTAAACTTTCAATATAGAGGTGCTGTATTTTTGTTAAAATTTTCCCCAAATAGTTTTGTGCTTTTGTAATGCTACTTAAATGGCATCTTTGAAATTCCTTTTTAAGTTGTTTTATTGCTAATATATAGAAAGACATTCTTTGTATACTGATCTTTTATCTGGCAGTCTTAATAAATTAACTTACTAGATTTTGTAATTTGGGGGGTAGAGTGCTTGAAATTTTCTACATATACAATCATCTCATCTGTGAATAATGACCATTTATTTCTTATCTAATCTGTGTACTTTTAAATTTTCATCTTCCCTTATTCTACTGACTAAGACTTCTATTACAATGTTGGGTTGCAGTGTTAAGAACAGATAGCTTTTCCTTGTTCCCAATATTAGCCTTTGATCATTAAGTATAATTTCAGTTGTATGTTTTCTGTTGATGAGCATTATTTTTAACACATTCCTTCCAATCATGGAATGGTTTAGCATAAATATTTTTATACATTTTTAAATAATTTAGACTTACAACTAACTTCCCACATTATCCATTATACTCACTCAACAGACCTGGCTGCACATATGGAGAAAGAAGTTTATAATGTGTCAAAGAACTGCCCATTGGGCTTCAGAAGTAGTTGCCTCAATGAGGTAGTGAATATGAGGTATTTCAAAGTAGCAAATAAGGACAGTGTTGGGACTAAAATTACTGAACACCTACCTTCTGTCAGACCCTATGTGAGCCATCTCCACTTCTGTTCTTATCTATACAAAGTCAAAACTTTTAAATAATTCTACAGACGATCTCCAACTTCCAGTGGTTCAACTTACATACAATTGTTCATCTACACAAAGGTGTGAAAGCAATACATTTAGTAGACACCATACTTCAAATATTAATTGTGATCTTCCCCAGGCTACAGAAATTCAGTACAGTACTCTCTCAGGATGCTGGGCGGCAGAGGGGACTGTGCCCAACTGAAGGCTAACGTGCGTATTCTGAGTTTGTTGAAGGTAGGCTGGGCTAAGCTATGAGGTAGGTTCGGTGTATTAAATGCTTTTTCCACTGCAATATTTTCAAATTACGATGGGCTTCTTGGAATGAAACCCCCCCATAAGTTGAGGAGCATCTGAATTCCTCCATCTCCAGCAGGGGCGGGAGGGGGAGGAAACACTCCCAGGCTTATATAATCGCCCCACGCAGGACGGGCTCCTCAGCTGCCTCTCACCGCTGCTGCCATGACCCAAATGTGATCTTTCAACTGATTATCCAAGCAAGGGGAAACCACTGATTTCCTCTCTTTCTGTGACCTTTGACTTGAAAAAAGTTTTACTTGTTATCACACTATAATATGAATTTATGTTCTCCAGAAAGTTCTACTCTATAGTGTATAAAGTCTATTCAAAAGACTCCCCCTAAACTAGATGATATATTTCCATTGTCTTTCCCAGGAATGCGCTGAGCACCTTTCTGCCCACCTGGTCATTTTCAGATGAGGCACTGAGGCTTTGCAAGATGAAGTGGCCAGCCCAATCTTGCACGGCCAATTGGTCACAAATCCTGGACTGGAATGTGTCCTAAAATCCATGTGACGTCATTTTTACCAGGACAAGCATAACTAACTCTTAAATCCACTTAATGTAATAATTAACCAGTCTATCATAAATTTTCATTGACCAAACTCAAATTTTTCAGTTCCAAATATGTTGACACCTAATCTAGCTATTCATAATTTATATTAAATTACATTTTAAGGCCCTGGCCAGTTGACTCAGTGGTAGAGTGTCAACCCGGCATGTGTAAGTCCTGGGTTTGATTCCCAGCAGGGCACACAGGAGAAGCACCCATCTGCTTCTCCACCCCTCCCCTTCTCCTTCCTCTCTATCTCTCTCTTCCCCTCCGGCAGTCAAAGCTCCATTGGAGCAAAGTTTGCCCGGGCACTACCGTGACCTCCACCTCAGGAACTAGAATGGCTTTAGCTACAGCAGAGCAATTCCTCAGATGGGCAGAGCATCGCCCCCTGGTGGGCATGCCAGGTGGATCCTAGTCGGGCAAATGCGGGAGTCTGTCTGATTGCCTAACCGCATCTAACTTCGGAAAAATACAAAAATAAAAATTACATTTTAGGCACACCCCTTTTCCTTTAAATGGATAAAAGATGAAGAAGTTACCATGACACATTTTGTGGAGAAAAGGGGTTCATGTAGAACAATAGATGTTTTTTGAAAGTTATTGTAACATATGGAACATATAGGCTGCACAGAATGTAACCCAATATTCTTCTCTCTGTATATAAGCATTTATTCAGACTGTATAAATGGGGTCATAAAAAAATGGATGTTCAAACAAGATACAAGTTTCCCTCATTCAGACTTTTTATTCTTTAACTCTCAAAATTCAATTTTTGGGGAAGATGTCACAATGTCTAATCTTTATGTATAATTCAGTCAGTTAGGAAAAAAGAAGAAAGCACACCTTTTTTCATTTGAGAGAGACATTGTTTGGGGACAAAAATAATAATAATAAATAAAGAGAAAAGACAAAGCAATGAAATAGAAATTGAGAAGCCCACCCAGGAGTTCAGATTCGTACTGTGGTTAATAGGGCACTTACTGCCACCCAGTGGTTGGCTAAATCCACTTAATTCTGTAATTTGTTTCTTATATTCTCCCCATGTATCTATACTTTTTCAAAGCATCTGCTTTCAATTTAAATGAAAATGTCATGAAACCTTAGACAGGGGATGCTGAAAACCTCTCCTGAATGGACACACTAACAAGTCCTTAATTGCTGGGGGGGGGGGGGTGGAAGTGTGGTAAATCTTTATTTGCTTTTGCTAAACTTCTTTCATTGAAACAGGCAGGAAGCCAAGGTGATGAAAATGCTTTTACTCCACGCATGGGAAGGCAGTGTCACTGCCGATGACCAAAGGGAAAATACCCTAGGAAACTACAAATGCTTAATGAGAAAATTTATATTCTTTGAATGGGGTCTAATTTCTAGTAAATGTTTTTACAAAACATATGATGAGGCTAGTACTGGTGCCATGTCCTACCCCATCCCTCACTCTCCACCTTTTGGAGATTCCTGGGGAATATTTAGAGAGTGTGGCTTGCAAAGTAGTAAGTTTTATCCATATCATGATACCTATTTGGATACCATGGGAACTAGCTCAAAAGTAGACATACAGAACAGAGGTCTCGTGAAAGAAAATTTCTCTTTCTATTGCAGCATTTCCTGTCTCCACATGCAAGTGTCAACAAATAGCTGACATTAGAGCCTGGTGCAGGAGTGGGTGTGAATTTTGTAAAGTAAATATTATAGGAGAATATTTAGGCAAAAAATAACTCTAGCCTCCTCAAGTCATCTTGGCAACCAGAGGAATCTTGTTGGAATGAGCCAGCCAGCCACTGTGAGTTTTGGCCTAGGTTCATTGTCCTAGAAGTCTTCCTTAATCTCTTTTTTAGCTTTAAACATCTTGTTCAATTTAACATGATATCAAGCATTAATTGATGAGCCAAAACCCTGCATGCTTACTAAGGCAGTGTTTCTCAATGTGACAAATGACAACCTACATCAAAATCACCCTGAAAAAAAAATCACCTGGGTGATTTTTTTATTAAGAATGCCAATTCTAGCCCTGGCCGGTTTGCTCAGTGGTAGAGCGTCGGCCTGGCGTGCAGGAGTCCCGGGTTCGATTCCCAGCCAGGGCACACAGGAGAAGCGCCCATCTGCTTCTCCACCCCTCCCCCTCTCCTTCCTCTCTGTCTCTCTCTTCCCCTCCCGCAGCCAAGGCTCTACTGGAGCAGAGTTTGCCCGGGCGCTGAGGATGGCTCTGTGGCCTCTGCCTCAGGCACTAGAATGGCTCTGATTGCGGCAGAGCAGTGCCCCCAGATGGGCAGAGCATCGCCCCCTGGTGGGCGTGCCGGGTGGATCCCGGTCGGGGCGTGCAGGAGTCTGTCTGACTGTCTCCCCGTTTCCAGCTTCGGAAAAAAAAAAAAAAAGAATGCCAATTCTAGGGCCCCATCCCAGATCTACTGATACTCTTAGGGACTCCAAGTTTTAGCAAGTCCTCTATGTGATTCTTATACCCTCAACCTCGGGGATTACTCATTTAGGGGGCTCAGAAAGCAGTGGTTCCCAAACATTGCTACAAAATAGAGTAATCTAGGGAGCCCTTCTAAAAATATTTTTGTCTGACTCCTCCTGGAGCCAGGTATGGGTGCAACCTGGTCTTAAGGAATTTTGAAAGCTCTCTATGATTCTAATGTATAAGACAATTTAGGAACCTGTCATCAAGGGTTCTACATCACCGGGTGACTATGTAACAGACAAGGGACTAGAAGATGCCAAAAGGTAACTGCCTAATCCTGCGGTTGTTTTTACTCTAAACTATTTACGTCATTTAACCAGGAGCCCCAACCACTTTCCTCAGGGTCCACGGAACACGCATAGCAGAAGTTTTGAGACGTTTAGTGTGCTGCCCTCAGTTTCGCATTATTTTCATAAAAGATCCAGGGCATTCTTCTCTGTGGCTCATATGGGCTATTGTGGACCCACAGCTAATTGAAGAGGGTATGCCTTAAGATAATATCTACTTGTACGCCTTTTCAATCATTTTGATTTTCGCCCTTCATTCAAGAAATATTGACTAATCAGTTCATGCTTTACTCATTAATACAGAAACACAACCTGACCTTTGACTTGTTAACATATATCACATGGTGGTCAACTCAGAGGAAAATGTTATTTTACGAATTCTTCCCCTTCTGAATTCAATTTAGCCAAAATTTTTTACAGAACAAACCTATATAGATGGGATTTCCATCCATAACTGGCTTCTGGTTTCCCAAAAGTACTTATTATACAGTGAAAATAAATGCACTGGGGTGTTTTCATAGGGCCCATATCATCTCGGGAGTGATTTGTATTGACAGAGTAGATGGGATGTTTGCATTGTTAAGAAATTGCATAATATTCTGCATAATTTCCTGCATGTCTTCCCCTTTTTACCATTTAACTCTAGAAAACTAATCCTCCAGGGAGCTTGCTTGGTGTCCCTAAGAGAAAGATTTCAAATGGCTCCTGTTATTTCTTACTTAAATATTCACCTTTAGCAACTGCTCTACAAAATACACACCCAGTTCTCTGCTAGCCCTAATGTCAGCTGAGTGGCTTCTGAACTAACAGTCTGCCTGCGAGGTCTCCTCACCTGATGAGTGAGGCTTCTGATAGTAATGACTGTTTGTTATTGGTGCTATTTTACATTTACTGCAATGCTATGGTTCTGTGTGTTTAACGGTGATTATTATATTAAAAATCTGTTGTGGTATCTGATATAAGGAGAAGTCATTTTGATATCTAACCTAAAATTTTTGTACTGTAGAAGAATATTACCTATTTGGGTTTGCAAAATTATAATCTGTTTAATTTTTTAAAAATAAAGAAAATGAGAAGGTAAGCAGTGTAAATGAGAATTTTTTAAAATTCCATGAGATAATAATAGACAAAAATAGTGTCTTCTATGATCACAACACTTAGCTAATCATTTAAAATAATCTCATTCTCAGAATAATTCATATTATATTATTATAATGAGTTAGAGTGGTAGGACTCTCATTCTGACCTCAGTGCAGATATTATCCAGTGGTGATCACAGCCAAGTGCATAAAATGTTAGAGAGCAACTAGACTAGAGGGAGGGAGAGCTTAGTGGAGCCTGACGGTGGGACTGGCTCGCGTCAGTTTCAGTGTCAAATCCCGGTGTTTGGGTTTTGGGGAGTCAGCTCATGCAGTGAAGAGTGTGGAACTGGAGCCAGACATAGCAGGATCCAGCCCCTGCCGGGTCACTGAGGAACTGGGTAACTGTGGGCAAATGTTATGGCACCCCTAAGCCCTGTTTTTTATTTTGGCTTGTTTTGATGTTTTTTGTTGTTGTTGTTGTTGTTGTTAAAAAGGAAAGCTAAAGTGAATTCCTGTATATTAGTCTCCTAGGGCTGCCATAACAAAATACTACAGACTAACTGGTTTTAAAAGCAAAAATTTATCTTCTCCCAGTTCTGGAGACTAAAAGTGCAAGGTCAAGGTGTCTTCTAAGTTGACTTCTTCTGAGGCCTCTCTCCTTGCCTTGCAGATCGCCACCTTTTTACGTTGTCTTTCGCTGCACATGTATGTCCCTGATATTTCCCTATGTGTCCAAATTCTTTTATTTTTAACTAAGTGAGAGCAAGGGAGGTAGAGAGACAGACTCCCGCATGTGCCCTGATCGGGATCCACCCAGCAAGCCCCCTATGGGGCATGTTCTACCCATCTGGCGCATTGCTCCATTGCTCAGCAATCAAGCTATTTTTAGAGCCTGAGCAGGGCCATGGAGTCATACTCAGTGCCTGGAGCCAACTCACTTGAGCAAATCAATCCATGGCTGTGCGAGGGGAGAGAGAATGAGAGAAAGAGGCAGGGAAGGGTGGAGAAGCAGATGGTCACCTCTCCTCTGCACCCTGACCAGAAATTGACCCCAGGATATCCACACACCAGGCAGCTGCTCTACCACTGAGTAACCAACCAGGGCCCAAATACTTTCTTTTTATAACAACACCAGTGATATCAGATTAGAGCCCACTGTAACAGCCTACTTAATCACCTCTTTAAAGGCCCTGTCTCCAAATACAGTCACATACTGAAGTCCTAGGGGAAGGGCTTTAACATAAAAATTGGGGGGGGGGGGATACAATTCTTCCCATTCAGCCTATTCCTTAGTATTTAATGAAAATTGAAAGAAACAACGCAGATAAATCACTTAGCAAGGTACCTGGCAATAAATGAGGAAGCTTCCTGGGGTGATGAAAATAGTCTAAGTTTTTGTTTTGGTAGTGTTAACATGGGTCAAAACTCATTGAATTGTGCACTTCAGTGTGTATTTGGGCCCTGGCCAGTTGGTTCAGTGAACAGAGAGTTGGCCTGGTGTGCAGAAGTCCTGGGTTTGATCCCCGATCAGGGCACACAGAAGAAACAACCATCTGCTTTTTCCCCCCTCCCTCTCCCCCTTCTCTCCTTCTTCCTCTCTCGCAACCAGTGGCTTGGTTGATCTGAGCATCAGCCCCGGACACTGAGGATAGCTCAGTTGAGTTGAGCATCAGCCCCGGACACTGAGGATAGCTCAGTTGAGTTGAGCATCAGCCCCGGACACTGAGGATAGCTCAGTTGAGTTGAGCATCAGCCCCGGACACTGAGGATAGCTCAGTTGATCTGAGCATCAGCCCCGGACACTGAGGATAGCTCAGTTGATCTGAGCATCAGCCCCGGACACTGAGGATAGCTCAGTTGATCTGAGCATCAGCCCCGGACACTGAGGACAGCTCAGTTGAGTTGAGCATCAGCCCCGGACACTGAGGATAGCTCAGTTGAGTTGAGCATCAGCCCCGGACACTGAGGATAGCTCAGTTGAGTTGAGCATCAGCCCCGGACACTGAGGATAGCTCAGTTGATCTGAGCATCAGCCCCGGACACTGAGGATAGCTCAGTTGAGTTGAGCATCAGCCCCAGACACTGAGGATAACTCAGTTGAGTTGAGCATCAGCCCCGGACACTGAGGACAGCTCAGGTGAGTTGAGCATCAGCCCCGGACACTGAGGATAGCTCAGTTGATCTGAGCATCAGCCCCGGACACTGAGGATAGCTCAGTTGAGTTGAGCATCAGCCCCAGATGGCGGTTTCCAGGTGGATCCCAGTTGGGGCACAGGCAGGAGTCTGTCTCTCTGTCTCCCCTCTTCTCACTTAAAAAATATATTTTGATTATATGTATATTATATCTTAATAAAGCTGATTTTTAAAATATTAAATTACTACTTATCAATTTCTCCACCTCAATGACTTTCTTTAAAAACATTTTTCAAGATTTAACAAACTTGTTGGCCTGAATCCTTCATGACTAATTATTCCTCCAAAAAAGATTCCCAAGCAAACAGGAATTATCTGAAGTATGAAGCTAAAAAGAAATCTTATGCCTGAAGTCACTGCATTTTTAATACTCCCATATAAAACTAAATTACCCAACAAAGTGTTGTTCTTGGGAGTATGTCATTCCCTCCAGGGATTTTTTTAAACTCTAGTTTTCCACAGGGAGCAGAATCTCCAGCATTTATCTTTGATGCTAATGGAAGACCCAAAGTTTTAAATTCTTGATTGACTTTCTTAGGTACCAGTTACTTAAGTAGCTCCACTTTAAATGGAAATAAAAAGTATTGCACACACAAAAAAATTTTTTTGCAGATTTTTAATAGCATCCAAGTTAAATTATCATGGCAACAACAACATGTCTTGAGGGACTTAATTTTCATTCTTAATTTCCTAAGTCTACATCCGTCCTCGGGACATTGGGAGCATTTCCAAGTTGGTGCTGATGAAGACTTATGAAATCTCAGAGGTGGAGCTCAGCTAACCATAAAAAATGGGTTAAATCACCATGATTTCTTAAAATATTTATTTTAAAAAAAAACATGTCACCCTTAAAGAACTGCTTCAGGATATAATTTTTTGTGGTTGTGGGAACCCAAATATATATATAAACTCAATGGACTTCCGCTATGCTTTGCATATCCTGAAAGTTGCTTGTTGTCTAAATGACTGAATATGTTGTTGGACTAAATGAACGAATCAACAAGAAAGCCACATTAGGAGACCTACAGATGCACCGTTACTGTAAATACGCAACTTTAGCGCCAGGAATTGGCTGACCCACAGCAAACCAGAAGTAGCAAGTAGAGCTCAGGTTTGGTTTGCTCAGTTCAGCTGGTAGCAGAGTGATCGATGCCTGAAGGACACTAATGCCTGGAGAGCGGCTCCTGGGGCACCAACAAGAGAGAATTGTCACTGAGAAAGTGGTCCCTTCTAGCCCTTGGGGAACTTCCAGGCTCCGCTGAGCCCGCAGTGGGAAATAGAACTGGCTCCTTCCAATAAAAATGTGCTATTAAAAGAGCTGATCTTTCACATCCTTCAACATAAATTGGTGTATAAAACTACTAGACTCTTGATATATGGCCAGGCTGTCCCAGGCAGGTGGCTCAGCCTGCAGTGGTGTGATTAGTACCCAGAGACCCAAGTCATCCTCCAGACCACTGTGACTCTGGCTCCAGCCACCTGTACTGCCCTGATCGATGCTCTGCTGAAGGTCAAGAGAAGGTTGTGTGAACAACTTAGAAAGTATTGAACAAATCTCCCAGACAGCATAGCAGGAGCACAGATAGAAAACCTAGAGAAATGCCTGAACTGTGGTGGTGTAGTAGATAAAGCAAGGACCTGGATCACTGAGGTCGCCAGTTCAAAACCCCAGGCTTGCCCAGTCAAGGCACATACAACAAACAATAACAACTACAGTCAAGCAACTGTGAGCTGATACTTCTCGCTTCCCCTACCCTCTTTCTCCTCTCTCTAAAATCAATAAATAAAATCTTTAAAAAAATGAAAAAGAAATAAAGAAAACCCAAAGAATTACTTACAGCCCCACTTAAATCTTTTTTTTTAATAATTTTATTTTTTTAATGGGGCGACATCAATAAATCAGGATACATATATTCAAAGATAACATGTCCAGGTTATCTTGTCATTCAATTATGTTGCATACCCATCACCCAAAGTCAGATTGTCCTCTGTCACCTTCTATCTAGTTTTCTTTGTGCCCCTCCCCCTCCCCCTTTCCCTCTCCCTCTCTCCCCTCCCCCCGTAACCACCACACTCTTATCAATGTCTCTTAGTCTCACTTTTATGTCCCACCTACGTATGAAATAATGCAGTTCCTGTTTTTTTCTGATTTACTTATTTCACTTTGTATAATGTTATCAAGATCCCACCATTTTGCTGTAAATGATCTGATGCCATCATTTCTTATGGCTGAGTAGTATTCCATAGTGTATATGTGCCATATCTTCTTTATCCAGTCATCTATTGATGGACTTTTTGGTTGTTTCCATGTCCTGGCCACTGTGAACAATGCTGCAATAAACATGGGGCTGCATGTGTCTTTACGTATCAATGTTTCTGAGGGCCTAATATCCAAAATATACAAAGAACTCATAAAACTCAACAACAAACAAACAAACAATCCAATAAAAAAATGGTAAGAGGACATGAACAGACACTTCTCCCAGGAAGAAATACAAATGGCCAACAGATATATGAAAAGATGCTCATCTTCTTTAGTTATTAGAGAAATGCAAATCAAAACTGCAATGAGATACCACCTCACACCTGTTAGATTAGCTATTATTAACAAGACAGCTAATAGCAAATGTTGGAGAGGCTGTGGAGAAAAAGGAACCCTCATACACTGTTGGTGGGAATGTAAAGTAGTACAACCATTATGGAAGAAAGTATGGTGGTTCCTCAAAAAACTGAAAATAGAACTAACTTATGACCCAGCAATCCCTCTACTGGGTATATACCCACTTAAATCTTAACAATTTTCTGATAAGGATTCAAGGCACAGAATCCGTTAGCACTTTGAGAAAACCAGGTTTAATCAACTCATGAAAATACTGAATAAATCTTTACTGAAACAAATAACTTTTTAAAATCTTCTCAAAGTATTTAAATAAAGTGTTAATAAAGTGCTCTCCCCTCCCGCCTTCCCCTACCTGCCACTCCACAATCAGTAAGTTCCTAGGAGAAAAATTAAGAAGCCATCCTCTTACTGAAGGATTCCATTTTTTCCATTTAATTTCACACAATATTATCTTAATTTAACTCAATTTTATAAATTAATATTGCATAGATTTTCACACTATCAGCTTTCATTCATAGCCATGTTTTGTCAATTTTCTTCTTGATAAAAATTACAAGCCTAGATTCCTCACATAAATATTTACCTCTGCAGTGGTGTAGAAGGGTTTTAGGCCAGGACAGTCCACTATTGGTCACTGATGTATGCTCTATCACCATGGGGAAATAAAATACAATTGTTTGCTGGTGTTACTACTTTTTTACCCACCAGTCTTTGCTGGAGCGTTGGTGATGGTCTAACACGTCTGAATTCAGTATAAGCTCAGTTACCAGTCTTTGCTGGGGAGTTGGTGATGGTCTAACACGTCTGAATTCAGTATAAGCTCAGTTACCAGTCTTTGCTGGGGAGTTGGTGATGGTCTAACACGTCTGAATTCAGTATAAGCTCAGTTATTGGTAAGTTGATACAACCTGCATCTTAATACCTCCCGAAAGATCACGGAGTGTGAGGAAATGCTCCCAAGGCAGTATTTCTAGTGGCAAGAAACAGATTGCCTTGAAACTCCTTTTTCACCTTCTAAAGGATTCAGTGTTATATTTTTACATAGCTTGGATCTGTGACCTCCGACTGAGATTCTGAGACTTTTTTTTTTTAAGTAAGCTATCTTCTCCAAATTGATGATATAGTTTTATGGACACACAGAAGTGCTGTTAACAATTTCTTCATGATGTTTATGCCAGATAGCGTGTCTTTAAAATCAAATGTATCACCTTTATCAAACATCCTACAGCTTATATGTAATGGTTTCTGTCTAATGAATCAGTTGGCTCATAGCTAGTGAATGAGCCTGTGCTGCAGGTCAGCTACTGAGAGGTGCAATTTGCATTTAATTAATCATGGAGGATTCTTCAGGAGCAAGCAGATCTTTTTTTCCAGCTTTAGAGATATAATTGACATTTAAAATGTGTAAGTTGAAGGTATGCAATGTATTTTGATACACTTATATATTGCAACATGATTACCATCATAGCATTAGTAAACACCTCCATTACATCACGTGATTACCACTTTTAACATCTACTCTCTTAACAACTTCCAAGTATACACTACATCATTGTTGACTACAGTCACCATGCTGTGCATTAGATCCCCAGAACTTGTTCATCTTCTAACTGGAAGACTGTACCCTCTGACCATCTCACCATTTTCCCCCACTACACGCTATTTTCGATTCCACATGTAAGTGATATCACACACAGTGTCTGTCTTTCTCTGTCTGGTTTATTTCCCTTCACATAATGCCTTCAAGGTCCATCCATGTAACAATCACAAAGAGAAGAATGTTCCTTCTTTCTCATGGCTGAATTGTATTTGTGTGTGTGTGTGTGTGTGTGTGTGTGTGTGTGTGTGAGAGAGAGAGAGAGAGAGAGAGAGAGAGAGAGAGAGAGAGAGACCTTCTTTATCCACTCATCTGATGACAGACACCTAGGTTGTTTCCACATCTTGGTTATTGTGAATACTGCTACAGTGGCATTGGGAGTACAGATATCTCTCCAAGCCCCTGATTTTATTTCTTTTGGATAAATATCCAGAAGTTGGATTGCTGGATCATAAGGGTAGTTCTAGCAAATAAATATCTCCGTGAGTTTTTCAACGACTGTGATGAGTGAATTTAACGCATATTTAAATACTTAAAATAATTTTGTGTGTGCTCTGTAGTATATATTGTATGTCAAAGCAGAAACAGGTTTTCTGAAGGTGATATGGTCTCTACTCATGCTTATTCCTTAGTCCACCTGGCTGCTTCACTGCTACAGGAGGACCCTGCCCCTGTCTGGTCTGTCTGTTTGTCATGCATGCAACTCCCATTAACTTGAAACCAAACACAGATGACCCCCTTACATGTCTCACTAGAGAACTGAACCCTGGAACTCCCTGCTGCGCAATTCTCACACAAGTCCAGTCTTAAGAAATAAAGGCCCTGACCTGGTGGCTCAGTGGATAAAGTGTAGATGCAGCACACCCGAGGTCACAGGTTTGACCTCTAGTCAGGGCACATACAAGAATCAATCAGTGAGTACACAACTAAATGGAACAACTAAGTGGAAGAGTGAATCCATCCTTTTCTCTCTCTCTCTCTCTCTCTCTCTCTCTCTCTCTCTCTCTCTCTCTCAGTGAAAAAAAATGAAAATAAAAATAAAAATTTGAAAAGAACATGTCATCCATCATTCCTGGTGGTATTCTAAATCTTACTCATTTTTCAGGACAGATCACTGACAAGCTACACATAGGAGCCTCTCCGCTTTGTTCCTTCATAGAACTAACTGCTTTTACTGACTCTGCCTTGTTTGGATAAGACTCTCAGTTTCCTTAAGAAGAAAGTTAGGTCCTCTTTAGATTCATAGTCCTGCTGCCAGGTTTAGCATAGTATATTGTACAAACCAAGTGCTCAATACTCTATCTTGACTTAACTCACTTTGTACTTCAGTCCCTGTGGTGTAACACAAAGAGCACTCAGCTGTGAGCTGGGAGACCCAGGTTCTAGACCTGCAATGCAGAAAGGACTGGTCCGCCCTCCACTAGCTCTGTTTCCAAATCTGATAAATGAACATTATACTAAGTGATCTTTTATTACATTATACTAGTATAAAGTCTCTTTTAGTTTCATATTTTGAGTATCTCCAACATCAACTAACCACCAATGAATACTTGAATAATTTAAATCTCTATTGTAACTAGTATTATAAAATGCATTTGGTTACATAAGTTTAAGAAATGGCTAGTGCCCTGTTTTGAATCAAAAATGAGATAGATTTCACCTAAATGTCACAAAGGTAAATATGAACAATTTTAAAGAAAAACATTGTATTAATGAGACTATATCTTTCCCTAAATCCGTAGGTCACACACTCTTTGCCAGTGTTTCACACCTAATGTGACTCCAAATGCTATGAGCTCTGTGAATGTAGCTTTAAGACTGAAAAGTCCTCACTTCACCTCCATGGGCAATTTATTTTAGCAGCAAAGACACAGAGAAGCCCTCCCCCACTCTGACTTTCAAATTTCATCTTCCTGTGTTGACTTCTATAGAATGCGTTAGATCTACACACCAGGCATGGGGAAGCTATTAAAGAAAAAATTGATTTGACTCATTCTTTGACAGTAAAGAAATTCATTTCACGGTGACACCACTTTGTTCATCATCCCAGCTTTACAATCACCTAAAGCCTTATTTTCAAATGCTGGTCCATCTGGTGGACCCTAATCCCTCTTTCACCCAAGAACCTGTTAAGAATATGAGTATGGTTGTCATGGTTTTGGTATGATCTTTTTTTTTTAAGCTAAACACCTCATTTCTTTTTACCACTCCTCATTTGTTAGTTTCCTTGCATTTCTCTGTCTGCTCAAAGGGTTTGTGTTATCTCTAGATTCTCCCTTTCTCCATTAAAATAAGGCACCTCGAATTAAACTGTTATTCTCAAGCTCTGGCTAAAGGAAAGTGAAATATTTACTTCCCTGGGTCTGGACCCTGTATCATTATTCTACTCAGAATGACTGTTTGGGGGGGTTTACCTCCATATGACTTTGTGGCTCATGTTAGAGATTCAGTCAACTGAAACCTCTGGTGTTTTCTTTCTTCAGACAAACTTTTATTAAAGGTCTCAACCATCGGACAGTTGTATACCCAAATTCTTATACCTGGTTTGAAGGATTCATATTTATCTGTACTTTATTTCATCCTTTCTACATTATTCCAAATTTTTAGACTTCTGGGGAATTATTTTTCTATCTTTTTTCTGACTCTCAGTATATAAACAATCCTTTCAGCTATTTTAATTGGGCAAATTTGAGGTGAATATTTTCTGATTATTTAAGTTATTGGTAAAAAGGCTAAAGAGATCAGTATAAGATAGATTAGTACCCTCTTTCCAAGTTGACCTCTATCTTAATCAAGATTCTTGGTATAGTTTTTCAATCAGTTTTGAATTTACCCAAGTAATTATTACCCAGCTCACATTTCTTAGCCATATCTACAAGGTTCTCAAAGTTACTTTGTCAAATCCTGTGCTGAAAGCATCCCCCTGAGAGAGGCTAATGGACTCTATCAAAATGAGTCAGGAATGACTTGTTTTATTGCTTCTACTGACTGCCATTTCTTGTCCTCAGTGAAAATAAAACCGTGGGTGTCAAAATCCTTCCCAGTATTTTGTCTGTGACTGATATTATGTTCACTAGTCTGTTGTTTCTAAATATATTTTTTATTTTTAAAATTAGAAAAATTATTAGACATTAACTGTAGTTCTCTAAGGGTTATGCCAGTGGTGAGATTCAAATAACTTAAGAACTGGTTCTCAGCCTTAATGACCATTTTAAGTATTAAAAAAATGATATACTGAAAGGTAGTTTATTATAAATATTTCACGCATTTCATACTTAAATAAGAATGATAAAAGAGGTACACAAAACTAGATTATGTTATAAGAAAGAGTTTTAAAATATTAATGAAAAATATTAAATAACACCTGACAAAAAACAATAAAACTGTTATTTAAGATATCTCCATATTGCTTCTTGATTGGCGTCCTCACTTGCCATTTTTTTCACCTATGGACAGAATGAACATCACTACAGGCACTTAGAATATGCTGTTGTGCAGATGAACATTAAAAAAAGAGTAAGGAATGTAAATTTGTGATTTCTACATTGGGTGGCTGCCCAGGCACCTACCTTAGAGAGAACCCTGATTACAAGTGCCATTTTAACAACCAGTTCACCAAACTCAACAAAAAATTAGGTATCAGTTCTATTGAACTAGTACAAACCAGTTGAATCCCACCACTGGGTTATGCTATATGTAAGAATACATTACCTGCCTGAGTGGTGGCGGTGCAGTGGATAAAGCATCCACATGGGACACTGAGGTCCCAAGTTTGAGACATCAAGGTCACCAGCTTGAGTGTGGGATCGTTGACATGATCCCAAAGTCACTGGCTTGAGCCCAAAGGTCACTGGCTTGAACCCAAAGTCATTGATTTGAGCCCAAGGTCTCTGGTTTGAGTAAGGAGTTACTGGCTCAACCAGACCTCTCCCCAGTCAAGGCACATATAAAAAGAAATCAATGAACAACTAAAGTGATGCAACTACAAGTTGATGTTTCTCATCTCTCTCTTTTCCTATCTCTCTCTCTCTCTCACTCTCTCAAAAAAAAAATTACCTAATGCTTTTGTACTGCTTTTCAAATATTGATAGTTTATAACACTTGAATTTCACTAGGTTGCTTAAAAATTTCATGTTAATAAGGACTGAGGATACATGGAGTAAAGCACTCTCAAACATGGAAAGGATACATAATACCACCTGAGAGTGGATTTTGAAAGAAGCAAGAAGCTTAATGGGTACCCTGGCCAGTGGTGGCACAGTGGATAGAGTGTCAACCCGGAATGCTGAGGTAGCCGGCTTGAGAGCTCGCTCATCAGCTCAAGCACGAGGTCACTGGCTTGAGTGGGGGGATCATGCACACAATCCCATAGGTCACCAGCTTGAGCCCAAAGGTCACTGGAATGAAAAGCCCAAGGTCACTGGCTTCAGCAAGGGAACATTGGTCTGACTTGAATCCAAGGTCAGATTCCCAGTGAAGGCACAGTTGAGAAGTAATCAATGCACAACTTCACTTCATGAAAGGAACTACAAGTTGATACTTCTCATGCTACTCCCTTCCTCTCTCTGTCAAAGAAAAAGAAAATTGATTGATACAAAATATCGAAGTGCGGCCCTGGCCGGTTGTCTCAGTGGTAGAGCGTCGGCCTGGCGTGCAGAAGTCCTGGGTTTGATTCCTGGCCAGGGCACACAGGAGAAGCGCCCATCTGCTTCTCCACCCCTCCCCTTCTCCTTCCTCTCTGTCTCTCTCTTCCCCTCCCGCAGCCGAGGCTCCATTGGAGCAAGGATGGCCCGGGCGCTGGGGATGGCTCCTTGGCCTCTGCCCCAGGCGCTAGAGTGGCTCTGGTTGCAACAGAGCAACGCCCCAGAGGGGCAGAGCATCGCCCCCTGGTGGGCAGAGCTTCGCCCCTGGTGGGCGTGCCGGGTGGATCCCGGTCGGGCGCATGCGGGAGTCTGTCTGACTGTCTCTCCCCGTTTCCAGCTTCAGAAAAATACAAAAAAATATATATATATATATATATCGAAGTGCAACTTAGCAGAGCTTTCTGGCCAAAGTAGATCATTTGAGATGAGATGGGAATATTTATAATATAAGGTAAGAAGTTGAATAGCAATTGTATAGAAAAGGGTAGTAAGATCAATGACACTGGAGTCCCAGTAAATGGTGGATAAAAGAGAACAAAGGTAGGTTTATGAGGAGAAGAAATAGGTACGGTATTGGGGGGCTATTAAATATACTCTGGTTATCATGGCTGAGAGCTTGGATTTGGGCTGAGGGTGGTGATGGTTAGACTCTCCTGTAGAAGAAGATTTCTCTGACTTGGGGATGAGTGGTGAAAGGAAAAGACAATTCAAAGATTAAGAATTACTGAGCAGGCCCTGGCTGGTTGGCTCAGCGGTAGAGCGTCGGCCTGGCATGCGGGGGACCCGGGTTCGATTCCCGGCCAGGGCACATAGGAGAAGCGCCCATTTGCTTCTCCACCCCCACCCCCTCCTTCCTCTCTGTCTCTCTCTTCCCCTCCCGCAGCCAAGGCTCCATTGGAGCAAAGATGGCCCGGGCGTTGGGGATGGCTCCTTGGCCTCTGCCCCAGGCGCTAGAGTGGCTCTAGTCGCGGCAAAGCGACGCCCCGGAGGGGCAGAGCATCGCCCCCTGGTGGGCAGAGCTTCGCCCCTGGTGGGTGTGCCAGGTGGATCCCGGTCGGGTGCATGCGGGAGTCTGTCTGATTGTCTCTCCCCATTTCCAGCTTCAGAAAAATACAAAAAAAAAAAAAAAGAATTACTGAGCAGAGCACTTGGAAGACTGAGAAGGCATGTGGCCACTATGAGCTGCGGAGAGCCAAAGAGAAGCAAGATTTTTAAGAAGAAAGAAAATGAGATCAGCTTTCAATATTGATTCTATTTTTCAATTATGCATGTGGTATAAAAAATATCACTGCAATCTTGGGGAAAAAATACAGAATAAAAACTCACATCTGATCTGCCACCTGAATACAGAATTATTATCATTTTGGAGTATTCCCTAAAGAAACTTTGTAGGTGGTTCAGTACACATGCTGGTATATTACATTATATTATGTATTTTAACAGTAATATATATTTTAACAGTTCTTTAGTATTTATTAAATGAATTTATCATAAGTTACCTAATCTTCTTGCTATTGGTTATTTAGATTGTTTTCAATTTAAACATACCTGTATTTATGGGTTTTCCAAAAATATAGCTTAAATTATATCTTATGATAGAATTCTAGAGGTAGAATTCTTGGGTCAAGATGAATACATATATTTCATAAACTCTTTTTTTATGACAGAGACAGAAAGGGGGCAGATAGGGACAGATAGACAGGAAGGGAGAGAGATGAGAAGCATCAATTCTCCGTTGTGGCACCTTAGTTGTTCATTAATTGCCTTCTCATATGTGCCTTGACCAGGGGGATACAACAGACTGAGTGACCCCTTGCTCAAGCCAGCAACCTTGGGCTCAAGCTGGTGAGTCTTGCTCAACCAGATGAGCCTGTGCTCAAAACAGTGACCTTGGGGTTTCGAACCTGGGTCCTCCACATCCCAGTCCAACACACTATCTATCTGGGACTCTATCCAGGTCCCAAGGTGTCAACCCAGAATGCTGAGGTCACAGGTTGAAAAGTCCAAAGTCACTGGCTTAAGCAAGGGGTCACTCACTCTGCTGTAGCCCCCACCCTGCCCTGGTCAAGGCACATATGAAAAAGCAATCAGTGAACAACTAAGGTGCTGCAACTATGAATTAATGCTTCTCATCTCTCTCCCTTCCTGTGTGTGTCTTCCCTCCACCCCACCCCCAAAAAAGAAAGAAAGAAATGGCTAGCCCAAGGTCATGTAACTAACAGGTCATGAAGCTGGAAAGGAGTGGGGAAAAGGGCACCATAAAAGAGAACAATGGATGTACATTCCATAGCAGTTAAAGACTAAAACATTGTCAAACAGAAGGTGACACCACCACTGTGTCAAAAAGCAGCAAAGAAATGAAAACGAAAGAGAGAGAGAGAAACTGAGATGGAAAAGTGAACTCTTGGATTTGGAAAGGGGATGGTCTCTGACTTACTGACTCCCCTTCCATCCTCCTTCTGCTCTGAGAACTGGCTGTTACCCAGATTCACAGATAGACTTTTTCAACATTTACAAGTACACAAACATTATGAGTTGCCTAGGTCTGCCCCAGGTAATAGTCACCAGCAGTAAAAGGGGGGGAAATTAACATTTTTTTATGACTCTGACCACCTATAAATTATTACTAGTCCCAGGTTTGTGACCTACTTTTAAAAGCTATTAATTTAATAGTACATCCACTCAAATGTTTTCCTTTCATGATTTTTGGTAGATGACTTCACCCAGCACAAGAATAAAAAAGAAAATTGGACCCATAAAATCCAAAGTGCAGCATCCAGGGTCAATTTCTTCTCCTACAAATACGATCCCGTGGATATTTTCAGACACACATGCCACTCTGGACAAGTCAAAATAAACTGGATTTTGCCTTAAGGGTTCCAGGAACAGAAAGAAAGTCAGTGTTCCTGGAACTATAGAAAATGAAAGCAAACACGTCTGAGATGAGTGTGGGTCTGGATAAACAAGAAGCTGCAACTACCTGCCACATGGTTTTTCTTTGCTTTCTCTTCCTCTCCTGCTCCTTGGGCCGCCGCCATTTTTGTGGTCTCCCGAGAGCGCTATACCTCTGTGTTTGCAGCTCAAGGCTCATGTCACACTTTTCTTTAACTTTTACAATTCTTGGCATTTCCTCTTTAAAGTGATATTTCTCTCCTCCTGAAATTGTCACTGTTATGCATTGTT
This sequence comes from Saccopteryx leptura, assembly GCF_036850995.1. Taxonomy (NCBI): domain Eukaryota; kingdom Metazoa; phylum Chordata; class Mammalia; order Chiroptera; family Emballonuridae; genus Saccopteryx; species Saccopteryx leptura. Next base: position 136,828,130 of record NC_089504.1, read on the forward strand.
CACACTTTGCTGGGTGCTGAGAAAACCTCTGATTGTGGGGTGGGGGAACAGTTGCTGGGTAGGTGGGTGGGAAGAACGCCAGATTACATTAGTCACCACAACTCTGGGAAAGATGAACCAGGGAGCAAATATTGAGAAACGGTTCTCATAACATGCCCACGTCAGTGACAGATGCATGGGGGAGTGGGGGTCTGTTCTGTAGAGAACATAAGAGAAGCAATATCTCTGCTTTATTTTTCTTAATTGGTGTGTCTTGAATTGCATGTTTCTAAGAAAAATAATTAGCATAAACTGAAATTTTCATCGATACCCACAGCTCGCTTGCATTTTCACCGTCTGCAAAGGTTTCGGATCCTGGAGAAGAAGCCCACTGCGGGATGCTGCCCCTCAGCTTGGTGTCCTGTGGCTGATTCATGGTGAGGTGGTGACCAGTTGGAGACTCTGTACAGCATGGCTGTCGGGACTATAGTATAGAGCAAGAGCAGGGGGACTTCTTTTAATACTTGTGACAATCCAACCTGAAGTCACTGTCAGCCATGACAGTTATGTGAACTGCTATGTCAAGACTGACGTAATGGGGTGGAACTGGAATGTCCTCAAGAGGGGTCTGGAACACCCAAAACCACAAGTCTGGACACTCGGGTAAGGACTCCATCTGGACTTCAGTACGAGCGGGACCTCCACCCCTTGTTGTGTGATCGGAGCTATAAAATCTCAGAGCTCCAACCATACAACACTCAAGCTTGGCTGTACCACATGGGTCATGCTTGGAGCCCGGCCAGACTTCCACTCCACTGGGTGCGGGCCACACTGCAGCCACCTGGCTTGAGATCAACACCTGCCTCTTCACCTGCAGACGCCACCAGTGGCTGGGACAGAACTCTGGACCCTCACTCAGCTCGTGCATCTTGTGTAAGCTCCCCCTCCCTATGTGTAGCTTCTGTGTGACTCTACTGGCTTATTCGGGAGGTCTTCCCTCATAAGCCTGGCATTGTAGAAAGGCACAAAGATGTGTGAATGGTTTCTTTCCCAGATGCTCCCTTGTCTCCTGGTCATGCACATTTGTAATCAAAAATGCCTTCCTGAAATCACAATGTCAACAGAGAACACAATGGCCAGGCATGGTTCAGGACCTTCTAACTTGATTAATTCAATTGAAAATGAACTGCTTTACACTGACTACTTAAAAATTGTTGGAGTATTCAAAAATACTTAAAAATTAGACTACTTGAAAATACAGCATTGCACCTGACCAGGTGGTAGCACAGTGGATAGAGCATTGGCCTGGGATACAGAGGACCCAGGTTCAAAACCTTGAGGTCGCCGGCTTGAGCATGGGCTCATCAGCTTGAGTGTGGGGTTGCTGACTTGAGCATAGGATCATAGACATGACCCCATGGTCACTGGCTTGAGCCCAAAGGTTGCTGGCTTGAAGCCCAAGGTTTCTGGCTTGACTCCAAGGTCTCCAGCTTGAGCAAGGGGTCACTGGCTCTGCTCTAGTGCCCCCCCCCCCGCCGTTAAGGCACATATGAGAAAGCAATCAATGAACAACTAAGATGCCACAACAAAGAACTGATGCTTCTCATCTCTCTCCCTTCCTGTCTGTCTATCCCTGTCTATCCCTCTCTCTGTCTCTGTCACTATCTCACTAAAAAAAATTAAAATAAAAAATAATAATAATGTATTGTCTTCCCAGAGAATACAAAAATAAACGTTTTGTAAATAAGACACGTTAGATATTTCCGTTCTCCAGTGGTTCCCCTTCATACATTTTGTAAGTAGAGCTTTAATCACTCCTGGAAATTTAGAATCATGAGAGAAAGGGAAGAAAGACTGCTGGGTTCTAAGAACACTTTCCATTGAACCCGAATTCTGGGACTAAAGAGATTATTTGCTCTTACCCTGAATGATCATGGCGGTAGGGGGGAGTGGTTGCTGTCTTTTAAGACTACAAAACTGAAATCCAGTTCAGAAATTCAGAAATAGCCTGACCCGTGCTGCCATAGTGAATAAAGCATCAACCTGGAATGCTGAGGTCACCAGTTCAAAACCCTGAGCTTGCCTGCAAGGCACACATAGGAGTTGATGCTTCCTGCTCCTCCCCCCTTTCTTTCTTTCTCTCTCTCTCTAAAATGAATAAGTAAAATCTTAAAAAAAAAAAATAAGGAAATTCATAAATAAAAGCAGAACATTTTAGGTGAAAAAATACAATGTTTTCACCTATTTTGATCAGCAAAAACATGGGGGAAAGTAAAATTAAAGCCAGTAATTGTAATTACTCTTGGAAACTGTTCTTTATGTTGACTTTTGCTTCTGAAATTTACAATGTCAGGGAGTTTATTTTAATATACCTTTTCAGGAAATGGACTTTGGTTTAAATAATGCTTTTAAAATCTAAAGTATCTACTTTTTTTTTCTTAAGCACATCCTATGTTACATGTGCTACTGAAATTAATGATAACAGATTCCAGTAAGATGGGATGACACTGAGATCATGACAGTGCTTGACGTGAATTTCTAACACATTTTTATTCACAAGCTAAAGGTGTCATTTCTGACAAATTGTTAATTTAATTATCACTCTGCATTTCCTTTTCATTTTTCTGGTTGAATAATTAGTGGTAGTAAGTTGGCAGAAAGTTATGAAAAATATCCATTCTGAGAGCATCTTGAAAATATGGCCATGGGCTGTGTGCTGGACCAAGCGCTTTTATCTGACCCTCAGAACTGCGTTGTGAAGTCAGGGAATGGTCTCATGAGGGTTGAACCTCAGTAGTTTTAATTTATTCAATTTTGCCAGCTATCACGTAAAGGTGGAGAAATCTGCTGATGTGATCTTAGTTGTGAAATGCATCATTTGAAATCTAAAAGTGTATACAATAAGTGTTCTTACAGTATATTTAATTAGTGGACATGGATGGGGCCTCGCTCAGGGTGAGAAGCTGCACCCCAACAGGGTCTGATTTGTTTTCTGAAGGAAAATTAAAATAGACCTCTCTAAAACCCCTGGTTTCACCCGACCTGGGTTGTAGGTGCGTGGGCAAGGAGACTTAGTGTTGTCAAATGCTTAACCGGTCTGTTCAAAAGCCCTTAAGAAGGGGGCAGATACCAGGCATACACATGGCAACGAGGTAAATAAGAGCACAAGCTTGCTTTGCTGTTTGTGTGCTTCACTCAGTGAGTTTGGGGCTCCTCCTGCAAAGCCTGCCTAAGCCAGGAGTCTCACATTCTCATGCCCACTGCAGGAAACTGAGATCAAATGAAGTGCATGTGCCTCCTTTAAAGGACAGTTGGCTTCTGCTAATTGTGTCTTTTAGAGCAGTGATTTTCAACCTTTTTTGATCCGCGGCACATTTTTTACATTTACAAAATCCTGGGGCACACCACCTATCAAAATGACACAAAATGACACTCTAACACAGTACATATTATACACATAGTTAATAATACAGTTTCTAAATGTATTTATACTCACACCTGACCATGTCTCACAGCACACTAATGTGCCACGGCACACTGGTTGAAAAACACTGTTTTAGAGGATGTGTCTTGAGATGGCAGATCTTCCAGTGTTTCAAGAGAAATCAAAAGGCTGGGATTTTATGTAAAATTTCTCAATGTTTGCAACTAATTATAAAATGTATTCATTTTGGGGAGAGGGAGAGGGAAAGGGGGAGGGGGAGGGGGAGGGGCACAAAGAAAACTAGATAGAAGGTGACAGAGGACAATCTGACTTTGGGTGATGGGTATGCAACATAAGTGAATGACAAGATAACCTGGACATGTTATCTTTGAATATATGTATCCTGATTTATTGATGTCACCCCATTAAAAATAAAATTATTAAAATAAAAAAAATAAAAAATGTATTCATTTTGTGGGTCACACTATAAACATCCTATGTTTAGTTGTGTGCACTCTCTGGCCCAGGAGGTGTGAGGCTTGACTCTGCCCTCCATGGTGAGACATCAATGCTTATTATACCAGCTGGAAAGTGATCATTCCCAAGTGCAAATCAAAACTACAGTGGGACACCCCCTCACACCTGTTGGTTATTATCAACAAGACAGATAATAGCAAGTGTTGGAGAGGCTGTGGAGAAAAAGGAACCCTCATTCACTGCTGGTGGAAATGTAAACCGGTACAACCATTATGGAAGATGGTATGGTGTTTCCTCAAATAATTAAGAATAGAATTACCATATGGCTCAGCAATCCTTCTACTGGGTTTCTACCTAAAAAAAGTCGAAAACATTGGTACACAGAGACACATGTATGTACCCCATGTTCATTGCAGCATTATTCACAGTGGCCAAGACATAGAAACAACCAAAATGTCCCTTGATAGAGGATTGGATAAAGAAGATGTGGTACATATACACTATGGAATACTACTCGGCCATAAGAAATGATGATATATTGCCATTTACAATCACAGGGGTGGACCTTGAGAGCGTTATACTAAGTGAAATAAGTAAATCAGAAAAAGCTAAGAACTATACGATTTCACATATAGGTGGGATATAAAACTGAGACTCATGGACATGATAAAAGTGAAGTGGTTACCAGAGGGAGGGGTTTGGGGGAAGGGGAGTAAAGAGGGACAAATATATGGTGACAGAAAATGATATGACTTTGGGTGATGGCACACAACACAATCAACAGTTCAAATGCTACAGAGATGTTCACCTGAAACCTATGTGTTCTTATTGATTAATGTCACCCCATTAAATTTAATTTCTAAAGAAAAAGAAAAAAGAACTGATAGGCAATTTTGTTTCCATGTGCAGTAGATAATGCATTCAAATGACATTTGTTGGAAAATAAGACTCCAAGAATTTTAACAACTGAATTTAAAGTTAATAACATGGATGAGAACTGGAGATGTTTTTCAGTTAGTTGACATAAATACAGCAAAGCATATAGAGTGTTTATCATAGTGCCTGGTGTATATATACAGTAGGTGCTCAGTAATGTTAGCTCTCCCATGTGACCCTCCCTCTCCCATTAGAGATTATTTTAGTCTTGATTTTTTATTTTTATTCAGTGGGAAGAAGGGAGGCAGAGACAGACTCTCGTATGCACCAGGACCCACCCAGCAAGCCCACTAGGGGGTGATGCTCTGCCCATTTGGGGCATTGCTCCATTGCTCAGCAACCGAGCTCTTCTTAGTGCCTGAGGCAGAAGCCATGGAGCCATGCTGAGTGCCCAGGGCCAACTCATTCCAATTGAGCCATGGCTGCAGGAAGTGAAGAGAGAGAGAGAGAGAGAAGCAAAAAAGGGAGGGGTGAAGAAGCAGATGGGTGCTTGCTTCTCCTGGTGCCCTGACCAGGAATCAAACCCAGGATATCTACATGCTAGGCCAATACTCTATCACTGAGCCAACTGGCCAGGGCCTTGATTTTATTTTTAATCCTGTATTTTTTTAAATTCTCTTTTAAAGAGCAATTTGATGAAGCTGAAGAAATTTATCCAGGTTGGAGTAAAAAATTGACTAGAGCCTGACCAGGTGGTGGTGCAGTGGATAGAGCATCAGACTGGGATACAGAGGACCCAGGTTCGAAACCCCAAGCTCACCAGCTTGAGTGCGGGCTCATCTGGTTTGAGCAAGACTCATTAGCTTGAGCACAAGGTCGCTGGCTTGAGCAAGGGGTTACTCGGTCTGCTGTAGCCCCCCAGTCAAGGCACATATGAGAAAGCAATCAATGAACAACTAAAGTGCCACAACGAAGAATTGATGATTCTCATCTCTCTCTCTTCCTGTTTGTCTGTCCTTACCTGTTCCTCTCTCTGTCTCTGTCACACACAAAAAAACAACAACAAGCAATCAAATAAAAAACTAACTAGAAAGTTCAGACTTACACATGAACCACAGGGTTTCCTTAGTCAAGCCTGGTGAGGGAAACTGTTCTGTGGGGATTAGATAATGACAGTCAGGTCTATTTATGAGAAAAATGCCTCAGAAATAAAACTCACTGGGCTTGGAATCTCACACTGTGGCCACATTGTACTGTGGGGACTGTGACTTCTCTAACTCTTCAAGTTGGGCTCAGTAAAATGTACCCAGCTCTTGTAATCATATCTCTAAGGCAAACTCTGCAGGATGTGGGAACTGGTCTTGATACTTTAGGAAGCAATCATCAGCTGTTAGTATTATGCACTTATACACATTTTTAAATCCATGGTATTGCAATGTACTTCCACAGAGTTGCAGAATCGGCCTTTAAATCTAATCACAGTACATGGTAGACACTAGTTTTCCACAGATGATACAAACCCTCCTCACTCTTTTCTATTTCCTTACTTAAAATACCTTAATAAAAGCAATATGATAATTGATAAGATGCTATCGTATGGCAGGTGCTATATAAAATACACTTAATTCATCTCCTTTAATGTAAAATCTACTGACCAGAAACTCCTTTTTTATAATCTGTGCTGTGGTCCATACATTGTGGGCATGTAATGAATACTTCTAAATAATGCAAAGAAAGATGTCAAGTTTAATGCAAGGAGATGATTTTGTTCTCATTGGCTAACAAACTGGCTGCCTGCAGCAAACTGCATTTTTAATTACTTTTTAATATGGCAAGTTCAAAGAAGTTTTTATTTTCTTTTTATTCTCTATTAAAGAGCAGTTTGAGGAAGCTGAGGGACTTTATCAGGCTGGAGTAAAGAACTGTCTAGAAAGCTCAGACAAACATGAACCACATTTAAAGCTTCTCTGTTTCCTAGAAAGTAAGTTAAAATTATGTATTATTTTAAAGCCAAGTAACCCAAGCAATATGCTTTCATTTTTGCATATAAAATTGCTAAATATTCTTTTTTACTCATCTATAAGCAACATAATACAAATTAGGGGTTACAATAAGAAATTAAAAAACAAAATAAAGTTCAAGAGAATAGTCTAATCTTCTTCCTTCTACTTCAACAACAAACTCCCAAGTCAACTAACTATTTGCTCTGTTTATCTTACCGACAGCATACTTTCTCTTTGCCTTTGTGTTTTCATATTTACGAAGTTCTCCCAACTCCTCCCTAGCCAGCTGCTGCAGACGGATTTGTCGGTAGGGCATCTCTTGTCTCCTGCCAGTAAAAGTTGCCTTCTAAGTCAAACTGTCTGAAAAAATTACTGTGCAAAGAATAATCATTCTATTAGGGAAAGTGAATACTGAGTTCAGTTATCCAAGTTCAGCAATCTTCAGGAAGCTTCTTTGGAGAAAGTTATTCAGACTTGAGAGAACTGATTCTACTTCTCACTCTGAACTTCTGTTGCCCTGAAAATCTTTGTCCAGATACTAAACCTCTTGTGCTTTAGTTTCTGTAACCATAAACTATAATTTTGTCTATTCATTTTAGCTCATAATTCAAAGGGGGTTAAATTTGCTATTGTGTTTTTTTTAATATAATTATATATGCTAGGATCATATGAAATCACACACACAAGTGTTTTAACATATATACTGCACTAGACAAACGGAAGGTAATGAATGTTATAATTATCCATGTATAAGATGCTCCCATATATAAGGCGGCCCTTAATTTTGGGGCCCAAAATTTGAAAAAAAAAATATATTACATAAAGTTATTGAACTCAACTTTTATTTATCATAAAATTCATAGAACTCCTCATCACTGTCAAAACTCCCATCCATTAGTTTGTCCTCATCTGTGTCTGATGACAAATCACTGTCTTCATATATTGCCTCGTCCTCAGTTCCATCTATGGCATTCGAAATGCCACACTTCTTAAATGCAAGTAAAAAAATCTACAACTACTATATAAGACACACCCACTTTTTAGACTCCAATTTTTTTTGAAAAAGGGTGCCTTATACATGGGGAAATATGGTACCTTTAAAATGTCAAGCTTACTTGACACATTTTGATTTAAAGCAATACCTTTAAATGCTATGTTCCAGTGTAGTAATTTAGAAAGTCCCTTAGAAGTGGCTGCACTTTTTTTTTTTCTTAACAGATGCAGATAATTAAATAAATGAGTCACTGGTAATCTCAAAATGTCATATTAGGTACGATGTTGGCCCACAAAAATTTTTACTAAAACACCTCAAAAAGCAAACGACACATTTTAATTTTTTTTCATCTTGGCATTTATTACTATCTGATGTGCTTGATTATAAGATGGTTTAATTTTAATTAATTATATTATTAGGCATGTAATTTTACTACACATAAAAACTACTGGTGCCATTACTGTTGTTGCTTTGTTATTATTTTCTTTGAGGATAGAAGTAAATAGTAAAATTGTGTTAAGTTAAGCAGTGGCAAGGAGAAAAAATTTAAAGAGCGAGTCAGTTTACAAACTGAGTAACTGACGACATGACTCCAATAATGAGGAGGAACAATGTGCCAGAAGCGAGACTGAAGAACCCCAGTGCTTTATAAGTAATGACTGTTTTGTTCTTACCAACTCATAAGAGGTTATAGGCTCTCCAGGGAAGGCAGTCTTCAGTCCATGAAACTTCGCCTCAGCTCATGGCCATGATGGACCTGGGGAGAGTCTACGGGTCACTGAGAGGGCACGTCGTGGCTGGAAACATGACACAAATGATAAAATTCTTCTTCTTCACTTTGCAAGTTGCTCAGAGACCTCAGCATTGCCCATCCACTTTTTGATTAAATATTAATTGGGGGAGATATGTTCTTAGGATCTTAGCTAAGTTCATCTATTTGGATGATACTGATTTTCTTACTCAAGGAGAATAATACACAAAAATATTATAAATGATATCCTAGCTAATGGCTGGTTAGAATGGGGTTAATGAAGCCACAGCTGGAATATATTCCCTTCTGGCAACTGGCAACATTAATGGCAGCAGAGGAGAGACGTACAGAGTTCAGAATAAGTCTCTTCATTGATGGGAACGACCCTTGACTCTGGTCCCATGTCTATAATGCAGTAGAGGCAGGCATTGTTATATACAGAGGGAGACATCATGACCTTTTTCTCTTTAGCCTTTTTCTTGATATAATCTCAAAGACCATGTTGGCACAAGATTCAATCCCGGACAGTCCTCCCTGACTCTAAATTTACATCTTTTGGAAATGCAGCTTATTTTTTTTTAATAATTTTATTTTTTTAATGGGGCAACATCAATAAATCAGGATACATATATTCAAAGATAACATATCCAGGTTATCTTGTCATTCAATTATGTTGCATACCCATCACCCAAAGTCAGATTGTCCTCTGTCACCTTCTATCTAGTTTTCTTTGTGCCCCTCCCCCTCCCCCTTTCCCTCTCCCTCTCCCCCCTCCCCCGTAACCACCACACTCTTATCAATGTCTCTTAGTCTCACTTTTATGTCCCACCTACGTATGGAATAATGCAGTTCCTGGTTTTTTCTGATTTACTTATTTCACTTTGTATAATGTTATCAAGATCCCACCATTTTGCTGTAAATGATCCGATGTCATCATTTCTTATGGCTGAGTAGTATTCCATAGTGTATATGTGCCACATCTTCTTTATCCAGTCATCTATTGACGGGCTTTTTGGTTGTTTCCATGTCCTGACCACTGTGAATTTATATGGAACTATAAAAAACCCCGAATAGCCAAAGCAATCCTAAAGAAAAAGAATGAAGCTGGGGGCATTACAATACCTGACTTCAAACTCTATTATAGGGCCACGACAATCAAAACAGCATGGTATTGGCAGAAAAATAGACACTCAGACCAATGGAACAGAATAGAAAACCCAGAAATAAAACCACACATATATAGTCAAATAATTTTTGATAAAGGGGCCAACAATGCACAATGGAGAAAAGAAAGCCTCTTCAATAAATGGTGCTGGGAAAACTGGAAAGCCACATGCAAAAGAATGAAACTCGACTACAGTTTGTCCCCCTGTACTAAAATTAACTCAAAATGGATCAAAGATCTAAACATAAGACCTGAAACAATTAAGTACATAGAAGAAGACATAGGTACTCAACTCATGGACCTGGGTTTTAAAGAGCATTTTATGAATTTGACTCCACAGGCAAGAGAGGTGAAGGCAAAAATTACTGAATGGGACTACATCAGACTAAGAAGTTTTTGCTCAGCAAGAGAAACTGATAACAAAATAAACAGACAGCCAACTAAATGGGAAATGATATTTTCAAGCAGCTTATTTTTTGAAGAAGGAATTTTATGCTCTGTTCTTTAACACTCGGCATGCTGCAGGTGGCGCCCAGAGGAGCTATGCTATCATCACCCTTGATCACCCTGGGGAGCGGAGCTCTGCATTACAACAGTGGTGGTGTGGAGAGGCTAGGCAGGTTTACCAGGCAGCTGTGATGCTTCAGCCTTCAGCAGGGAACACTCTGCTGGTTAGTAGAAGATCACTAAAAACTTTTTTTTTAATTTTGAAAGGAAAAGGGGAACTTGGAAAATGAATATAGCATATGATATATGGAAGCTTTGATAATCCTCAAAACCAAACCAGAGTAACTATAATATATCCATTTTAGATATTAGTGTGCTGGTCATGTTAGATGCATTTGCCAAAGTCACAGAAAAATACTTTCTGATTTCATAAAAAATATCTTAAAATAGGGTCTTTCTTGTCATCAGAAATGCAATCAATAAAACTTTTCTTACACACTATTGTGTGACAAAAATATTTAGCACTGGCCCTGGCCGGTTGGCTCAGTGGTAGAGTGTCGGCCTGGCGTGTGGAGGTCTGGGTTCAATTCCCAGCCAGGGCACATAGGAGAAGCGCCCATCTGCTTCTCCACCCCTCCCCCCCTCCTTCCTCTCTGTCTCTCTCTTCCCCTCCCGCAGTGAGGCTCCATTGGAGCAAAGATGGCCTGGGCCCTGGGGATGGCTCCTTGGCCTCTGCCCCAGGCGCTAGAGTGGCTCTGGTCGCAACAGAGAGACGCCCCGGAAGGGCAGAGCATCGCCCCCTGGTGGGCAGAGCATAGCCCCTGGTGGGCGTGCCGAGTGGATCCTGGTCAGGCGCATATGCGGGAGTCTGTCTGACTGTCTCTCCCCGTTTCCAGCTTCAGAAAAAAATATAAAAAAAAAAAAATTAGCACTGTGGCTCAAGGTCATAATTTGACATACTTAGTCAACTTTTTATTTAAAATCACAAGCCATTTCTGTGGATTTCTTGACCATCCTTATTAGATACACACATACACACACACACACACACACACACATACACATACATACAACTATAAACTGTGGTATATACAGCCCTGTCTGTGTGCCACAACATAGATACTAAAAGTCTTTGTCAGAAAAACAAATATAATGTACTGTTTGTACATTATCTGTATACATATGTAAACAAATATAATACTATAAATACATTATATATGTATATATGTATAGTAATATGTATACTATATGCATGTAAATTTATATATAGATACATTATAGTGTAATATAGGTTCACAAGGGATTTTCCCACTCTATTCAGGAAAGTTTTATTTGATAAGGTAATAACTAAGTGCCATCTAAGCCCAAGTCATTGTGGCTTTGCAGGTTCAGGATTTAGCCAGAATGGGTCAGACAAAAGCTGAAAGATGCCTAATCACTTTGTGTCAGAGGAGACAGGATGCCTTGAATGCTACGGCCTGTTGTCAGCAATCTACAGCAAGCAGGAGCACCGCGACAAGAAAGCCATTCTTGGCAGTGTGCTTGGACTCAAAAGTAGAAAAATAAGTGACACAAATAATTCATATATTTGCACATTGAAAAGACTGAGCAATCCTGAATGCTTGTCAATTGGCAAATTATTCTTTGTTGTGGAAGCTTTTCACAGATAAACTGTCAATCTTAGATGTTCATATGAAGCATGATTTTCAGCTCACCTTTGAGCTAAAGACTTTACGTGGTATTATCCCATCCTGTCCTCAATGATCTCTATAATAAATAAAGACTAACATTTGTGTGCAATGGGGCTTGCCATTCTCATGTTGATACATTTCATCTGAATTACAATCTTTCAAAGCAGATTGAACCACCTTTGGTAGAAGCTGTTATTATTTAGCTCTATTTTAAAAGCCATGTAAGCAGTAAATTCATGAAATAAACAACATTTTTGAATGTCTGTTATGTACTGGCACTATATGAGTACCAGGAATTGAATAGTAAGAATAAAAACCTGTGGTGGTGCAGTAGATAAAGCATCGACATGGAACACTGAGGTCGCCAGTTTGAAACCCCGGGCCTGCCCAGTCAAGGCACATATGATATGATACTTCCCACTCCTCCCTCCACCCCCCCCTCTCTCTCTCTCTCAAATCAATAAAAATAAAATCTTCAAAATAAATAAATAATAAAAAACACACACTGTCCATGTCTTCATGGAGCTTCCAGTCTAGAGGAGGAAATAGATATTAAACAAGTGATCACAAAACCATGCAGAGTTATAGCCATGCTCTCTGGTGTCAGAAAGAATGGCATGGAACCTAAAGGGCATGGAACCAGGGAACCTGGGTGGTCTGAGAGGTCAGGTATTCTAGTGGAGCGATGTGGAGGTTAGGGCTGGGTGAAAAATAGAAGTTTAGAGAGAAGAATCAATGACATAGCGCATGCAGAGGCCCTGTTGTAATGGCGAGCAGCCTGTCAAAAGGATAAGCATGAGCGAACAGGACACAGTGTGAGATGTGGCCACAGTGGTTACTGGGAGAATCTTTGAACTTTTAAAGTAAAGAGCATCATGATCAGATGGGAGCATTGAAGGGATTCATGGCTGCAGGAGTGGGGCAGTGGGTGCAGGGGGCAGAGTGGTCACCAGGGACCTACGAGGAGGCTGTTGGGAGGTTCAGATGGACACAGGTCAAGGCAAGACATTCAACCCCAAATCTTATTTCCTTTCAACTCTATCACATGATCTTGCTGTTAAGTGATTCAGGAACATTCTATTGTCACCAGTCTGTAAATGGGAAACCTGGAATCTAGGGAAATTATTTCATCAGGCCTTATTATTTCTCAAAGAGAAAGTCAAGAAGAATGAAGAATAGGAGCATTTTGATCCTCACCCCACCGCACTATTTGACATACCATGCCAGCTAGTACATAAGAAGTATATGTATTTTATTGTTTTACAATTTTTATTTTAATATGCTTTCATTCTGTCTTAATGTGCAACAGCTGACCTTTCGTTCACAAAAAGAATCTAGCTTAAAAAAAAAAAAAAAAAAAAAAACATCCTGACAAAGCTCTTGAGGTAGAAACATTTCATCAAGTCAAGTCATTATGTTTATAAGTTAATATCAGTACTCCCCTCACACCTGTCAGAATGGTGCTCATTAACAAATCAACACACAATAAATGCTGGCGAGGGTGTGGAAAAAAGAGAACCCTCCTGCACTGCTGGTAGTAATGCAGACTGGTGCAGCCACTGTGGAAAACAGTATGAAGATTCCTCAAAAAATTAAAAATGGAACTGCCTTTTGACCCAGCCATCCCACTTTTAGGAATATATCCTAAGAATACCAAATCACTGATTCAAAAGTAGGCATGCACCCCCATGTTTATTGCAGTATTGTGTACAATAGCCAAGATGTGGAAACAACCCAAGTGTCCATCAGTGGACAAGTGGATTAAAAAGCAGTGGTACATATACACAATGGAATACTACATAGCTGTGAAAAAGAAGGAAATCTTACCTTTTGTGACAACATGGATAGACCTGGAGATTATTATTTTAAGTGAAATAAACCAGGCAGAGAAAGACAAATATCATATGATCTCACTTATATGTGGAGTCTAATGAACAAAGTGAACTGAGGAACGGAATAGAGGCAGAGGTGGGGTCACAGGGAGCAGAGGGACAGCTGTCACAGGGAAGGGGGATGAGGGGATGGGATCAGAGAAGGTGAAGGGATTAGTGAAATTATATACATAACACAGAGATACAGATAACAGGATAGCAAATCCCAGAAGGGAGGGGGAGTTAGGGAGAAGGGGACAAAAGAGGGGTAATGTGGGACAAGGAGGTGAGGGTGAGGGAGTTATATTGAGTGGGACACTTGAATTCATGTTAACACAATAAATTAAAATTAATAAAAAACTTTAAAAATGTATCAATATTCCAATCTTTCAGCATAGGCAGTAAAATCTAACATCGTTGGCATGTTTGTCTGATGAATCTTTTTGTTAATTGGCATGACAGTTTAAATTTGTTTTTTATAGTTGACCCTTTAATTTTTGATTATTCAGGATCTCACAATAGCTCATTTTCAGTTTTTTCTTTCTGTTTACCCACCAGAAACCTCTCTTCCCACTGGATCAGTCCCTACACATACTTTGGCCATTTCTACCTCTGCACCTGTACATGTCCTTCACGCCTGAACATGTCTTTCAAATAGCCTACCACACCCCTGACCTGACCGCACCTGTCCACAAAGATGCGCCGTTTCTTCCTCTCTTGGGAAGTTCTCCCTGACCAGAGCTGCCGCTCTTACCTTGCTTCTTCTGAACTCTTCAGATACTCACTGTCCATGCCAGTCATTCGAAAGTCACAATCTGTTGAATTGTGGTGTTAGGTCTGTTTATATTTTAAAGTCTCCTACTAGATTGGAAGTTCTTTAAATAGAAACACTGTTTCTTTCTGTATTTACAACATCCAGCATGTATTTAATATTTACAACATGAAGATAAAAGGTATACACAGTTAGCTCATTGATAATTTATAATCAGAAACACCATGTGTTTTTCTTTCATCAAGTAAAGCCAAGTATTAGAATCTGTGGTATTGTAATATCACACCAATTACGTTTTGGATCAAATTCCAAGTGACATAATATTTTCTGAAAATTAACAAATGACTTAAAATATTGAAAAGCAAGTACAAAGACAGTTGAAAAAATTAATTTGATGTAGAACCCTCAACAGTGTTAATAATGTCAAATTTGAAATAGAAATGATCTGGATGCTCTTTTATTTGGTAAACAATTTCAATACCAGTCTTCTTAAATTATTATTACTAACATAATCTTATTATAACTCTATAAATACATATGTAGTCATGTTACTAATATTATAAAAAATTGTTTTGAAAATAAAGGTATTTAATGATCGACCAATAAATCAAATGATCATTATTATATGAAAGAAAAAAATATATAAAGTAAATCATTGAGTTAATAATAGCTAAAATGTGTTAGGTTATTGATATATACTGATATATACTTATTATATGATATATACTGTCCCAAGAATTTTATATTAACTAATTAAATCTTGGCAACAACTCTGTAAGATAGGATTATTATTCCTATAATACAAATAAACTAAGATACAAAAAGACTAAGTTATTTGCCCAAGGTTACAGCTAATAAATGACAGAGATAGGGCTTGAACCTGGGATTTTAACTACTGCACTATTTTCCTTTTCTTGTTAAATATTAATTAATCTCAGAATATATACCATACAACTTTATTTTAACAGTTTATTTTAAGATCATATTTTTTCACTATTTGTTTCTTTTAATGAAACTAACCTGATAAAGGGGTAAACCAGATTTTGGTATTTCTATAACATTTCTTTTCTATTTATAAATTAAAAATTGTATATAAATTTTATTTTAATGCTATAGACATTGAACTACTACTGGATACAAAATACAACATTGTAAACATTATAACATATTGGTTTTAATATGTATGAGTAAGTGTTCAGAATTGAGGACATTACTAACCTATGGCTTCATTATTTTGAATTAATATGTCTATGGTGATTGCTCTACCAAAATTGAAAAATCACCGTAAGTATTCCTTTGCTTAAAAAAACAATTTTTTGAAATTTCTAACAGATATGATAGTCAATAAAATACTTATTTTTCAGACCAAAAGAAAACCTTGGGAGGGGCGGGATAATGTTCTTCAAACACTTGAAGACATTTACTGTGCAGGAGAAATTTATTCTGTGGTGCTCTAGGTAGACTGAGTATCAAATTAAAACTGAATAGTAGATACTAGAGGCATAAAAATTTCAGCTTAAAATAGAGACACCTGTTAGTCTTTCTAGAATTACTTAGCAATCCTGTCTTCTTTAGAAAGTATTAGGCATCTTATCATGGAGATAAACATTGGGCAGATAATCCGATTAGTGATGTAATAAAAGATGTTACTGAATTGGGTCTGAGCTGGATTAAACAATTATTCTAAGATTCTGTGATAATGTAAAGTTTTTAAAGAGAAAAGTCTTGACAACATTGGATTTGGCAATGACTTCTTGGATATGACACCAAAGTCACAGGTAATAAAGGAAAAAAAATAGACATATTGAACTTTGTAAAAATTAAAAACTTTTGTGCATCAAAAGACACTATCAGAGTAAAATTTAAAGCAACCCATGAAACAAGAGAAAATATTTGCAAATCATATATCTAATAAGGGTTTAAAATCTAGAACAGATAGGGAACACCTAAAACTCAACAAGAAAAACAATTCATTTCAAAACTTGGCAAAGAACTTGAATAGATATTTCTTCAAAAAGATATATGAATGGCCAATAAGCACATGAAAAGATGCTCAATACCACTAATCATTAGGAAAATGAAAATCAAAACTACAAGTGTATACCACCTCATATGCATTAGGATAGCTACTAGCAAAAAAAAAAACACACACACACAAAGAAAATAAGAAGTGCTGGTGTGGATGTAGGAAAATTGGAAACTTTGTGCACTGTTGGTAGCAACATAAAGTATAGCTGCTATGGAAAAAAAGTATAGCAGTTCCTCAAAAAATTAAAAATAAAATTGTCATATGCTCAAGCAATTGAGAAAATCCACTTCTGGAATTGCTTCAAAAAAATTGAAAGCAGAATCTCAGAGTGAATAAATGAAAAAATATTTAGGAGGTTGTCAGAGTAACCAGAAAAAAAAAAATAGAGAACAAACCATTCAATGTGATCCCATCCTAAACATATATTCAATCATTCAAATAATGTTTTACTGAGTGCCTGCTGTCTCAGATCCTGTGCTAAGTTCTAAAGATACAAGACAGATGTGGGTCCCTACTTTCAACTTGTAAAGTCAAACATTAATCAAGCAATTTTAAGTGCAATGAATGACACAAAGAATGTCTCAAAAAGCTATTGGTATAACCATATTCATAGCAGCATTATTCATAATAGCTAAGAGGTAGAGAAGTAACTCAAGTGTTCATCAATGGATGAATGGAGAAGCAAAATGTGGTCTCTACATACAATGGAATATTATTCCACCTTAAAAGGGAAGGAAATTCTGACACAGGCTACTGACATGAATAGACCTTGAGAACATTATGCTGAATGAAATAAGCCAGTCCCAAAAGGACAAAGACTGTAATTCCACTTACATGAGGTGCCTAGACTAGTCAAATTCACAGATACAGAGAGTAAAATGGTGGTTGTGAAGGGATGGGATGAGGAGAGGTGAGAAATGGTAGCATAACAATATGAATGTGTTTAATACCACTCAACAGTACGCTTCAAAGGGTAAAGTTTATGTTGTGTACATTTTATCACAATAAAAAAAATTGGGAAGAAAAGTGTTTTTTCTTATCAACTCTATCACAAGTAACTTTTAAAACAGCTGACAATCACAGGTCAAAGCCAGCAGGACATGATGCACTATAATAAAAATCCCCTGGATTCCCTGCAGGGGTCTTCTATCTCTTGATGTCTACAAGATTACCTCTGCAGGGAAATTACCTATTCTGGGTTCCTTCACTTCAGAATCAAATACTTGTGCTGGGCATGACATTTTGCAAAATAACAGTGACTGGTTTTCTATTATTTAAATAATAGAGATAATTATTGTATTAACCATTTAAATGTTTGTATGGGAAGGGAGTGGTTTCCACACAGCTGGGTTCTTATTTCTTAACCTGACGATAATTTTATATATTCAGAGCTATAAAGCTACCATGGAACTGAATCCAGATCAAGCACAGGCCTGGATGAACGTGGGTGGAATCCAGCACAGTAGCATAGAAGAAATAATCCACTTCCACATGGCCTGGAGTACCCCTTTTTTCTTTTCTTTCATTTTTTTTTCTTTCTTTAGAGAGAGAGAGAGAAAGGAAGGGAGAGAGATGAGAAGCATCAACTTGTTACAGCACTTTAGTTGTTCATTGATTGCTTTCTCGTACATGCCTTGACTCGGGAATGCTCCAGCCAAGCCAATGACCCCTTGCTCAAGCTAGCGATCTTGGGCTTCAAGCTGGTGAGTCTGCGCTTTAAGCCAGCGACCTTGGAGTTTTGAACCTGGGTCTTCAGCATCCCAGGTCAAAGCTGTATCCACTGTGCCACTGCCTGGTCAGGCAAGGGGTTCCCCTTTGAGTTTTTCTCTCTTAAATAATTAAAAACATTTATCTTCATTGAATTCTTTCAGCCACAACATAGATCTTTAAAAGTGAAATTAGCAGTTTATGGTCTGCCTTAGGTATCTGGATGTTGAATATTGTGAACCCTTCATCCTTCTGTAACTACAAAGTGTATTTATGAAGTACCATAATTTTACTGATCACAGACAGAACCACATGGCCCAGGAAGTAGTAGACAGTGAGTACAAACTAGTATGTGTGAACTAAATACCTGTTAGAGTTTAGCTGGCTTATTTTTCTGTTTTACTCAAATGTCGAGCTGAAGATTTACTTTATATATCATTTTCTATTTCTTATATTTATCTTTCTTTCTCTCTGAACTGTTACTAGTAAATAATTTTGCTTCCCCCTCCCCACTTCATTTTTCTTTCCAGGAGAAAAACTACACTTGATGAATTTTCCAATCAAGAAGGGCTGAGACAACTAAATGGGAAATGATATTTTCAAACAACAGCTCAGGTAAGGGCCTAATATCCAAAATATACAAAGAACTCATAAAACTCAACAACAAACAAACAAACAATCCAATAAAAAAATGGGAAGAGGACATGAACAGACACTTCTCCCAGGAAGAAATACAAATGGCCAACAGATATATGAAAAGATGCTCATCTTCTTTAGTTATTAGAGAAATGCAAATCAAAACAGCAATGAGATACCACCTCACACCTGTTAGATTAGCTATTATTAACAAGACAAGTAATAGCAAATGTTGGAGAGGCTGTGGAGAAAAAGGAACCCTCATACACTGTTGGTGGGAATGTAAAGTAGTACAACCATTATGGAAGAAAGTATGGTGGTTCCTCAAAAAACTGAAAATAGAACTACCTTATGACCCAGCAATCCCTCTACTGGGTATATACCCCAAAAACTCAGAAAGATTGATACGTAAAGATACATGCAGCCCCATGTTCATTGTAGCATTGTTCACAGTGGCCAGGACATGGAAACAACCAAAAAGCCCATCAATAGATGACTGGATAAAGAAGATGTGGCACATATACACTATGGAATACTACTCAGCCATAAGAAATGATGACATCAGATCATTTACAGCAAAATGGTGGGATCTTGATAACATTATACTGTAGCATCCACCGGGTACGAGAACAAATGTTGGAGACTTTCAGGAGTTAAG
Source organism: Saccopteryx leptura (assembly GCF_036850995.1). Classification (NCBI taxonomy): domain Eukaryota; kingdom Metazoa; phylum Chordata; class Mammalia; order Chiroptera; family Emballonuridae; genus Saccopteryx; species Saccopteryx leptura. The sequence goes on from NC_089504.1 coordinate 136,847,610, forward strand.
ATGTTACTTTAGTGGACGTCACGGAAATGGCGCCGTGAGCAGCGCGTCCGACAGATCTCCCCCAAATCACAACAAATTTATCAACTAGAAACAGGAAAATTGCCCTGGCCGGTTGGCTCAGCGGTAGAGTGTCGGCCTAGCGTGCGGAGGACCCGGGTTCGATTCCCGGCCAGGGCACATAGGAGAAGCGCCCATTTGCTTCTCCACCCCTCCGCCGCGCTTTCCTCTCTGTCTCTCTCTTCCCCTCCCGCAGCCAAGGCTCCATTGGAGCAAAGATGGCCCGGGCGCTGGGGATGGCTCTGTGGCCTCTGCCTCAGGCGCTAGAGTGGCTCTGGTCGCAATATGGCGACGTCCAGGATGGGCAGAGCATCGCCCCCTGGTGGGCAGAGCGTCGCCCCGTGGTGGGCGTGCCGGGTGGATCCCGGTCGGGCGCATGCGGGAGTCTGTCTGACTGTCTCTCCCTGTTTCCAGCTTCAGAAAAATGAAAAAAATGAAAAAAAAAAAAAAAAAAAAAAAAAGAAACAGGAAAATTTATCTTCGGAGCAAACTGAAAGCAAAAGGACTGTTATCACTCAAATCTGAGAGACGAGGGTGTGGAGGAAGCTACCGCAGGGACGTTCATTCAAGCCGCGAGAAAGTGCGCCTGTGGTAAGTCATCCCGCACTCGGAAGCCGCCTCCGGCCGCCGCGAACAGCGCCCGGGTCGGTTGCAGGGCGAGCGGCAAGCAGCCGCTGGCGCGCTCCCGGTCTGATTGCAGAACGAGCATTGCAGACCGAGCACCGCTAACGTTCCCAGCGGCCCGCGCACGGGGAGCGGGAGAGGCCCCAGGGCGGTATTCCCTACTTGGGAGATTCTCTCCGCGGGCGGGGCACCTCACCCAGCCATTCAAGCTAACAATCAAGCGTTGGGGGAGGGGTGCGCGCAGGCAGCCTGAAATACCTTCGGGAGCACAGCTGCGACCCAATTACTAAAATTAACTTAACCCGTGAAATCTGCGCACCCTCGGTTCTAATTGATAAGATCTCTCTCAGTTCACCGACCCAAGACAAGAGGCGTGATATTTTTTGGTGCCTCTCGCTAAAGGGGCGGGGGCAACTTCTGATTGATAGAGCCTCCATATTCAGGGATAAACGCTAACAAAAAGGACTTGGCAGATAATAAGATCTATACCACACTAGTCGCAAGCAGAGACTAGTGCCTCTCCTTACCGGCCAAAACAGGCTACAAAGTGTGGAAAGCCTGGGTTGAGAGGTCCAACGGAATGCTAGGCGCTGAACAATCACCTTGACAACAATTGACTCCCACCCCCGCCTGATTACACTGGAGGCCCTGACTGTCAGAGCCCTTCCCAGAGCCTTGCACTGAGTGGGGATAGAGTGGGGATTTCCCAGCTCTTTGAGCCTCTTACTCCCCAGGCAGAAGCAGTGGCAGCCTTGTGGCTGGATCGCCAGGCTGCTGGTTCGGGAGGGGGGGACTGGGAGAGAGAATCCACGAAGGCGAACTCTCTTGTCGTTAGACCCTGCAGACGCCGGCAGGCCTTGACTACCAACAAGACTAAAGCCAATTGTGTGACATTGCCGTAGAACCCCATCAACTGCAAGTCCCTGCCTGGGTGTGGCGCAGGGGCAGGGCCTGGGGTGCAGAGTCGCCGACCGGGAAGAGGGAGAGAGGAGAAGGAGGAAGAGGTCGACATCTCAAAATCAGGAAAAATCCACAGACTTTGCAGCTTGTTCCACTGTTTATTTGTTTTTTTTTGTTTTGTTTTTTTTTGTTTTTTTTTTTGTTGTTGTTGTTTGTTCCTTCTATCTTATTGCCTTTATTTCCTCCACCTCAGTCCTTCTATTCTCTGCCCATCTTATGCTTCCCTTTTCTTGAACTACACTACCCATAAGTGTTACATTTTATTTCTCTTCTTCATCCTCACCCTCCTTTGGGGTTATACTCCAGGACACTTAATTCTCACTCTCTCCTCTTTTGTCTTTTTTTGCCTTATTTTGTTTTTTTCTCTTCCTTTTTTATTTCTTCCTTCGTTTTTCTCTTTTTCTTATTTTTTCCTTTCTATTTGTTTTTTCTTTTCTCGTTTTACTTTCCTCCCATTTAATCCTCAATCACGAACAAATTAGTTAATTTGGGACTCAAGGTTTTTTTTTGGCTTTGTTTTTCTTTTTCGGTTTTGTTTTTGTTTTTTTTTCTGGTTGGTTTGTTTTTGTGGCATTTTGGGTCCTCCCAACCCAAGGTCTCCATTGTATTTGGTCTTTGCTCCACTTAATACAACGTATTTTTACTTATTATTTTTATTTTTTCTTCTTGATTATTCCTTTTTTTGTCCTTTTTTCTGGTTCCCTCTTGTCCCTCTCATTATATCTCTTGGTTGACCGTCACCCGCAGGCAGATCAACTTATGCTTGTCTAAGATTTTCTTCCTTTATTTTATTTTTTTTATATTTTTTTATTTTTTTTATTATTTTTTTTTATTTATTTTTTTATTTTTTGCCCCCTTGAACTCTTCACCGCAAACCAGGCCCTCCATTATAGGCACGATATTTCCCTGAGGAGGGGAGAGGAGGGAAGGAGAACAAAGAAAAAAAAAAGGGGGAAACAATAAATTATTACTGCTTTTTTTTTGTGGGGTGTTTTACCCTTTGTTTTTGTTTTTTTGTTTTTTTTGGTTTTTTTTTGTTTGTTTTTTTGTTTTTTTTGTTTTTGTTTTTGTTTTTTGTTTTTTGGGTTTTTTTTGTTTGTTTTTTACTTTTTACTCTTTATTAATTCTAATTAGTGCTATCAACAAGACCACCCTCAGATGCCAATAAGAAAGAGGAAATCGAATATTATGGATACAAAAGAAAGAGAGGTAACACAAATAGATGTGGAAAAATCTATGGAGAAAAGACTTAACATATTGGAAGCCTTGGAGCTAAATGACAGAGAATTTAAAATAGAAATCTTAAAAATACTCAGAGATATACAAGAAAACACGGAAAGGCAATATAGGGAGATCAGAAAACAACTCAATGAACACAAAGAATATATTACCAAGGAAATTGAAACTATAAAAACAAATCAAACAGAAATGAAAAACTCAATTCACGAGCTGAAAAACGAGGTAACAAGCTTAGCTAGCAGAACAACCCAGATTGAAGATAGGATTAGTGAAATAGAAGACAAACAACTTGAGGCACAACAGAGAGAAGAAGAAAGAGACTCAAAAATAATAAAAAACGAGAAAGCCCTACAGGAATTATCTGACTCCATCAGAAAGAATAACATAAGAATAATAGGTATATCAGAGGGAGAAGAGAAAGAAAATGGAATGGAGAATATACTCAAACAAATAATAGACGAGAACTTCCCAAGCCTGTGGAAAGAACTAAAGCCTCAAATTCAAGAAGCAAACAGAACACCGAGTTTTCTTAACCCCAACAAACCCACTCCAAGGCACATCATAATAAAGATGACACAAACCAATGACAAAGAAAAAATTCTCAAGGCAGCCAGGGAAAAGAAGAGTACAACATATAAAGGAAGGCCTATTAGATTATCATCAGATTTCTCAGCAGAAACTCTACAAGCTAGAAGAGAGTGGACCCCAATATTTAAAGCCCTGAAAGAGAGGAACTTTCAGCCAAGAATACTATACCCATCAAAGCTATCCTTCAAGTATGAAGGAGATATAAAAACATTCACAAATACAGAAAAGATGAGAGAATTTATCACGAGAAAGCCCCCACTCCAGGAAATACTAAAGGGGGTTTTCCAACCAGATTCAAAGAACAAAAGAAAACAACACCACAAGTAACAGCTCCACCAAGAACACAATAAAACCAAACTTAAACTGTGACAACAAAGGAAAAAAAAAAGGGGGGGAGAGAATGGAGATTAACAGTAGCAAAGGACGATGAAGTGCAGAAATACTTATAAGATAGGGTACTACAATGAATATGGTAGGTACCCTTTTCATTACTTAATGGTAACCACCCTAGAAAAAACCACCACAAAAACACATGACTTAAAAAAGGTAGCAACAGAGGAAAGAAGTATGGAACACAAACAAACAGAAACAAATGATAGAAAAACAAAAGAGAAGAATCAAACTAGATACAAAACTAACAGAAAGCAATTTATAAAATGGCAGTAGGGAACCCACAAGTGTCAATAATTACACTAAATGTAAATGGATTAAACTTACCAATAAAAAGACACAGAGTAGCAGAATGGATTAAAAAAGAAAATCCAACTATATGCTGCCTACAAGAAACACATCTAAGCAACAAGGATAAAAACAAATTCAAAGTGAAAGGCTGGAAAACAATACTCCAAGCAAACAACACCCAAAAAAAAGCAGGTGTAGCAATACTCATATCTGATAATGCTGACTACAAGACAGAAAAAGTACTCAGAGACAAAAATGGTCACTTCATAATGATTAAGGGGACACTGAATCAAGAAGACATAACAATCCTTAATATATATGCACCAAACCAAGGAGCACCAAAATATATAAGACAGCTACTTATTGACCTTAAAACAAAAACTAACAAAAATACAATCATACTTGGAGACCTCAATACTCTGCTGACGGCTCTAGATCAGTCATCCAAACAGAGAATCAATAAAGATATAGTGGCCTTGAACGAAATACTAGAACACCTGGATATGATAGACATCTACAGGACACTTCATCCCAAAGCGACAGAGTATACATTTTTCTCTAGTGTACATGGAACATTCTCAAGAATTGACCATATGTTGGGCCACAAAGACAATATCAGCAAATTTAGAAAAATTGAAATTGTACCAAGCATATTTTCTGATCATAAAGCCTTGAAACTAGAATTCAACTGCAAAAAAGAGGGGGAAAAACCCACAAAAATGTGGAAACTAAACAACATACTTCTAAAAAATGAATGGGTCAAAGAAGAAATAAGCGCAGAGATCAAAAGATACATACAGACAAATGAAAATGAAAATACCACATATCAGAATCTCTGGGATGCAGCAAAAGCAGTAATAAGAGGAAAGTTCATATCACTTCAGGCCTATATGAACAAACAAGAGAGAGCCGAAGTAAACCACTTAACTTCACACCTTAAGGAACTAGAAAAAGAAGAACAAAGACAACCCAAAACCAGCCGAAGAAAGGAGATAATAAAAATCAGAGCAGAAATAAATGAAATAGAGAACAGAAAAACTATAGAAAAAATCAATAAAACAAGGAGCTGGTTCTTTGAAAAGGTCAACAAAATTGACAAACCCTTGGCAAGACTCACCAAGGAAAAAAGGCACAGGACTCAAATAAATAAAATCCAAAATGAAAGAGGAGAGATCACCACAGACATCATAGATATACAAAGAATTATTGTAGAATACTATGAAAAATTATATGCCACCAAATACAACAATCTAGAAGAAATGGATAAATTCCTAGAACAATACAACCTTCCTAGACTGAGTCATGAAGAAGCAGAAAGCCTAAACAGACCAATCAGCAGGGAGGAAATAGAAAAAAACTATTAAAAACCTCCCCAAAAATAAAAGTCCAGGCCCAGACGGTTATACTAGTGAATTCTATCAAACATTCAAAGAAGACTTGGTTCCTATTCTACTCAAAGTCTTCCAAAAATTGAAGAAGAAGCAATACTTCCAAACACATTTTATGAGGCCAACATAACCCTCATACCAAAACCTGGCAAGGATGGCACAAAGAAAGAAAACTATAGACCAATATCTCTAATGAATACAGATGCTAAAATTCTAAACAAAATACTGGCAAACCGAATACAACAACATATTAAAAAAATAATACATCATGATCAAGTGGGATTCATCCCAGAATCTCAAGGATGGTTCAACATACGCAAAACGGTTAACGTAATACACCATATCAACAAAACAAAGAACAAAAACCACATGATCTTATCAATAGATGCAGAAAAGGCTTTTGATAAAATACAACACAATTTTATGTTTAAGACTCTCAACAAAATGGGTATAGAAGGAAAATATCTCAACATGATAAAGGCCATATATGATAAACCATCAGCTAACATCATATTAAATGGCACTAAACTGAAGGCTTTCCCCCTTAAATCAGGAACAAGACAGGGTTGTCCACTCTCTCCACTCTTATTTAACGTGGTGCTAGAAGTTCTGGCCAGAGCAATCAGACAAGACAAAGAAATAAAAGACATCCATATTGGAAAAGAAGAAGTAAAGGTATCACTTTTTGCTGATGATATGATCCTATACATCGAAAACCCGAAGGACTCCACAAAAAGATTATTAGAAACAATAAACCAATACAGTAAGGTCGCAGGATACAAAATTAACATACAGAAGTCCATAGCCTTTCTCTATGCCAACAATGAAATATTAGAAAATGAACTCAAAAAAATAATCCCCTTCACGATTGCAACAAAAAAAATAAAATACCTAGGAATAAACATAACAAAGAACGTAAAGGACCTATATAATGAAAATTACAAAGCATTGTTAAGGGAAATCGAAAAAGATACAATGAGATGGAAAAATATTCCTTGTTCTTGGATAGGAAGAATAAATATAATCAAAATGGCCATATTACCCAAAGCAATATGCAAATTTAATGCAATTCCCATCAAAATTCCTATGAGATTTTTTAAAGAAATGGAACAAAAAATCATCAGATTTATATGGAACTATAAAAAACCCCGAATAGCCAAAACAATCCTAAGGAAAAAGAATGAAGCTGGGGGCATTACAATACCTGACTTTAAACTATATTATAGGGCCACAATAATCAAAACAGCATGGTATTGGCAGAAAAATAGACACTCAGACCAATGGAACAGAATAGAAAGCCCAGAAATAAAACCACATATATATGGTCAAATAATCTTTGATAAAGGGGCCAACAACACACAATGGAGAAAAGAAAGCCTCTTCAACAAATGGTGTTGGGAAAACTGGAAAGCCACATGCAAAAGAATGAAACTCGACTACAGCCTGTCCCCGTGTACTAAAATTAATTCAAAATGGATCAAAGACCTAAATATAAGACCTGAAACAATAAAGTACATAGAAGAAGACATAGGTACTAAACTCATGGACCTGGGTTTTAAAGAACATTTTATGAACTTGACTCCAATGGCAAGAGAAGTGAAGGCAAAGATAAATGAATGGGACTACATCAGAATAAAAAGTTTTTGCTCAGCAAGAGAAACTGATATAAAAATAAACAGACAGCCAACTAAATGGGAAATGATATTTTCAAACAACAGCTCAGATAAGGGCCTAATTTCCAAAATTTACAAAGAACTCATAAAACTCAACAACAAACAAACAAACAATCCAATAAAAAAATGGGAAGAAGACATGAATAGACACTTCTCCCAGGAAGAGATACAAATGGCCAACAGATATATGAAAAAATGCTCAGCTTCATTAGTTATTAGGGAAATGCAAATCAAAACTACAATGAGATACCACCTCACCCCTGTTAGATTAGCTATGATCAACAAGACGGGTAATAGCAAATGTTGGAGAGGCTGTGGAGAAAAAGGAACCCTCATTCACTGTTGGTGGGACTGTAAAGTAGTACAACCATTATGGAGGAAAGTATGGTGGTTCCTCAAAAAACTGCAAATAGAACTACCTTATGACCCAGCAATCCCTCTACTGGGTATATACCCCAAAACCTCAGAAACATTGATACGTGAAGACACATGTAGCCCCATGTTCATTGCAGCACTGTTCACAGTGGCCAAGACATGGAAACAACCAAAAAGCCCTTCAATAGAAGACTGGATAAAGAAGATGTGGCACATATACACTATGGAATACTACTCAGCCATAAGAAACGATGACATCAGATCATTTACAGCAAAATGGTGGGATCTTGATAACATTATAAGGAGTGAAATAAGTAAATCAGAAAAAAACAAGAACTATATGATTCCATACATTGGTGGAACATAAAAATGAGACTAAGAGACATGGACAAGAGTGTGGTGGTTACCAGGGGTGGGGGGAGGGAGGACAGGGGGAGAGTTAGGGGGAGGGGGAGGGGCACAGAGAACTAGATAGAGGGTGGCGAAGGACAATCTGACTTTGGGCGAGGGGTATGCAACATAATTTGACAAAATAACCTAGACATGTTTTCTTTGAATATATGTACCCTGATTTATTAATGTCATCCCATTACCATTAATAAAAATTTATTTTAAAAAAAAAAAAAGATGTTACTTTATTGGCCAGTTTAACCTGCGCAGGGGCGAACTCCCGAGATGTCCGGAGACACCTTGCCCACAAGGAGCTGCAAATGGGAGCCGCGCCTGGAGCTTACAGCCAGGCCCTTATATATCCTAAGTGAGCAAGCATAGACAGAAGCAGATGTGGCAGTTTAGCTATTGGCTAGGGAGGTCACACGCAGCATAGCAACAGGGGCCGGCATAGCAACAGGGGCCGGTTTTAGCTTAGTGGCGAATTTCAAACCTAAACTTCTGATAAGGTTCTCTGACCTTCTTTGTTGCCAGCCTCACAGGAGCCATATCAGCACTTACTGTTCCTGCAATAGTTACACTCTTTGGCAGCTCCAGTACTCCCTGAATCTAACAATACGAAGTGAAATCAGTAAATCAGAAAAAACCAGGAACTGCATTATTCCATACGTAGGTGGGACATAAAAGTGAGACTAAGAGACATTGATAAGAGTGTGGTGGTTTCGGGGGGAGGGGGGAGAGGGAGAGGGAAAGGGGGAGGGGGAGGGACACAAAGAAAACTAAATAGAAGGTGACAGAGGACAATCTGACTTTGGGTGATGGGTATGCAACATAATTGAATGACAAGATAACCTGGACATGTTACCTTTGAATATATGTATCCTGATTTATTGATGTCACCCCATTAAAAAAATAAAATTATTAAAATTTAAAAAGAAAGAAAAAAGAAGGGCTGAGAGCCTGACCAGGCGGTGGCGCATTGTGGATAGAGCATTGGACTGGGATGTGGAGGACCCAGGTTCGAGACTCCGAGGTCGCCAGCTTGAGCACGGGCTCATGTGGCTTGAGCAAAAACAGCTCACCAGCTTGGACCCAAGGTCGCTGGTTTGAGCAAGGGGTTACTCGGTCTGCTGAAGGCCCACGGTCAAGGCACATATGAGAAAGCAATCAATGAACAACTAAGGTGTCGCAACGAAAAACTGATCGTTGATGCTTCTCATCTCTCTCTGTTACTGTCTGTCTGTCCCTATCTATCCCTGTAAAAAGAAAAAGAAAAAAAAAGAAAAAAAAAAAAGAAGGGCTGAGAATTATTTTGGGTCTATTTAATAAAGGGAAAGATTCACTATCTTTTGTCCATTTTTCTCCTCTCTGACTCTACTCTCCCGCTTTTCCACTCCTAGCCTTCCCCACATCCCCTCCCCATTAAGGGGCAGGAGACTTTTGTTCAGAGTGTCTGTACCAGCGAGACCTACACTGGTCCACCTGACCCCCGACCAGCAAGCCTTTCCAAAGGAAAATACAGAACAAGGGGGAGTTTGGAGCTTTCTCTGGTTTAGCCTCTTGGCTGTACTATTGCAAACTTTTTATTAAATTTATTGGGGAGACATTGGTTAACAAACTTATACAGGTTTCAAGTGCCCAATTCTACAATACATCATCTGTATATTGCATTGTGTACTCACCACCCCTAGTCAAGTCTCCTCCATCTCCATCTGTCCCTCCTCTACCCTCTCCCACCTCCCCCCTTCTCTCTCCTGCAATCCCCACACTGTTGTCTGTGTCTATAAAATTTATTTCTTTGTTTAATCCCCTTACCTTTTGCACCCAGCCCCTGAACCCCATCCCCTCTGACAGCTGTCAGTCTGTTCTCTGTATCTGAGTTTGTTTATGTGTAAAAGCTTGACTGTTTTTCTCTCGTTTGGGTTTGGCACCTTCACCAGCTACTCCAGTACCTCACAGCACAGCTCTCTCTGGCTGAGCTGAGCTCTTGGAGATTAAGCAAAACCGAAGGGGCAGAGGATTCTGGGAAGACGGTGAGCAGAAATACCAGGAGTCAGTCTCCCCACCTGGACAGCACTGCAGTGGCAGCACCTCTCGTGGGGCAAAGCTGTGCCCCTGGAAAGGAAAAAGTGATGGCGGCCTCGTTGTCACATCAGCAAGGGCACAACCAACAAAGCTGTCCTATCTCTCCAAATGCAGGGGGCACACTTTGGGACAGGTGCTGCCCTCCTGGGGGCTGAGACATTCACTTTGCAGTGGCCAAGACAGAAAGGGTAACTGCGGGGAGGAGTGGGAAGGAAGAAAAACCTAGCGTTTGATTCACTTAACGCTTGGTTTCATTTCAGGTTCCATCATGCCTTTCTCTACAGGTGGAACCTGGGGCTTTAATTCCTTTCCTAATCCAGCCTTTAATGTCCAAAACTGAAAATGCACTTATTCTTGAAGGAGTGAGACATTTCTTTTTCTTTTTTTTTTTTTTTTTACATAGACAGAGAGAGAGTCAGAGAGAGGGATAGATAGGGACAGACAGGAACAGAGAGAGATGAGAAGCATCAATCATCAGTTTTTCATTGCAACACCTTAGTTGTTCATTGATTGCTTTCTCATATGTGCCTTGACCATGGACCTTCAGCAGACTGAGTAACCCCTTGCTCGAGCCAGTGACCTTGGGTCCAAGCTGGTGAGCTTTGCTCAAACCAGATGAGCCCGCGCTCAAGCTGGCGACCTCGGGGTCTCGAACCTGGGCACTTCCACATCCCAGTCTGACGCTCTATCCACTGCGCCACCATCTGGTCAGGCAAAGGAGTGAGACATTTCAAAGTGGGCAAATCTCTGGGGGTAAGCCATTCAGGGAATGCTCCCAAGAGGAGGCTCAGTTGATTCTACAGAAACATGAACTATTCGGAACGTACACTGCAGAAAATATATTCTTTATCTGAGATTCAAAGTTAATGGGGTGTCCTGCCTTTCACTTGTTTGTGTGTTGTTTGCTGTGAATCTGGCAATCCTCCTTCAGCTGGGAACACCTGCCATGTGTTTGTCTTTGTGTCCTCTGCCACGGAATGATTAAATGGAGACTACTTGAGTCAGTGTGCGTTACATTCCTACTGGGAATCTGGCTCTAGGGATGAGATGAAAGAAGTGAGTTACATCACACACACCCTGGTACCCGGGGGACTTGCACAGTGAGCACTCCAGAAATCTCGGTAGATGCTTGGGGAGTGGGAGTTTCTGGGGGGCTTTCGAGAGATTGCTGCAGCAGGCTGTGTGGGGAACAACACTTACACAGCACAGTGACTTCAGATTGTCTTGAGGGAGCTGGATGATGCTGGTGATTGTTTTTACTGGAAAAAAAAGATATCCTGCAGAGAGATAAGAATTCCATAGAGGGAAATAAATTGGATTGAACTGAAGAACCATAATCATTTGGCACATGTCCACTGCAATTTAATAGATTAGAAACTACAGTTCTTGACCATCTTTTTTGTTTGTTTGTTTGTTTGTTTGTTTTGGGGGTTTTTTCTTTGTTTTTTCCTTTCTCCCTCTATTTGGATGAAGTCTGCCACTTCTTCATAGGTGGTATCCAGATGGAAGGGATTGAAGTTAAGGAGGAAAGTGCTGATCTGAATATTTATCAGGCATGCGGCCCGCATCAGGGTTTGAGGAGAGGCCTCACCTGAATTCACGTTGGTCTCCTACTGCTGTTCACCAGTCTTTTTGAAAATATGTTCAAGTCCAGTAAATTCAGCCCTAGTATACGGAGAAGCCAGCCCGGGGGAGATGCTGGTGGACACCATTAGGGCCTGCCCTTCAGAAGCCTCTGGAGCACAGCGCCACCTGCACGCCCGCCACCCCGGACGTCACCCAGTGACCCACATCACCTCGACACGGTCACCATCACTTACTGCTTCCTTCAAGATTTCCCCCCAGTGTACAAACATGCAGCTATTTCTCCCATCCTCAGTGTAAAACAAAACAAGACTTCCTCTGGATCCCACTCCCTTGCCAGCTACTGCTTATTTCCACTGAAACTCCTAGAAAGGTCTTTCTAGCTTACTGTCTCCAATTCCTCATCTCCTATTCTCTCTTAAACCCTCTCTAATCAGACTTCCCACCCATCCACCCCAAGTCCTGTGACAGTAGTCTTCTTGTGAAGTTCTCCAAAATTGTCACGCTGGTGAATTCAATGTCCATTTCCAGCCTGCAATGTCACAGACTTAAGAGTGGTTCGTCGCTGCTCTTCCTTGAAGCACTTTCTTAACTTCCAAGGCCATATGCCCTTGGCTTCCCTTCGTATTGCACAGGTTCTGGCTACAATAACATACAACTGCACAGCAAATGGTTCCAAAATCTCACTGACCTGCAAAAACCACTTCAATTTTTCACTCACAGATCTGAAGGTAGGTTATGGCTTGGCTGATCTAGGTTGGACTCAGCTGGGCCAAGTGGGACTCCAGGACTCTGGTTCCGCTATCTAGGCCATATTTGGGGGGCTTTATTTACTCAATGTAATGTCTTTGAAATTCTTCCATGTTGTTGCATGTATAAGTAATTCTAAATTGATCATATTTAAATATATATATATAAATTCTAGCTCTATCCCCTGCAAGGGTCCAAAGCAATGACTCCTAGAAGCAATGAGTGCAAATAGTGTCCAGATCTTTATTTATTTTTCTTTCTTTTTTTTAATTAGAGGAGGGGAGATGGTGATGCAGACTCCCACATGTGCCCCAACCAGGATCCATCTAGCCATCCCCATCTGGGGCCAATGCTCAAATCAACCAAGCTATATTTAGCACCTGAGGCTGACACACTGGGACCAACCAAGCTATTCTCAGCACCAAGGCTGACATTCAAACAAACCAAGCCACTGGATGCAGGAGGGAAGGAGGGAGAGTAGGTGGGAAGGGAGGGGAGATAAGCAATGGTCACTTCTCCTGTGTACCTAGGAATCGAACCCAGGATGTTCATAAGCTGGGCCAACACTCTATCCACTGAGCCAACTGGCCAGGGCCCAGGTCTTGATTTCCAAATACCATTCCCACTAAAGGAACCGAAGTTCCTGGACAAATAGCTGATATCAGCATTTCAGGGAAAGGAGAATGTGAATCTCACTATTGTATGCCAGAGAGCAAGGAATCACTTAAAGACTGATGGAGACATGTTAAAAGGAGACAGGAGTCACTTTAAAAAGTGTTCTCACTTGCCCAATTAATTCATTGAATTGTAAGAAATAATTCAGAGTTATCAATAATGGGACAAACTCACAGTTAAGTGCTTCTTAATGAAACAGAATAGGAAGCTCACATCACCTGTATCCATGCCAGAGATATTTAACCCGAATTCTACGGATGAGGAAACAATCAGAAAGTCCAAACTGAAACAGTCTTTAACAGAGTTGACCTGAATTTACCAAAATGTCAATCTCATAAAATGGTTGTTTGTTTGTTTGTTTTTAATTGCGGGAAATGTTCTAGATAAGCAATTTTCAGTGTGGTCTGTAGATCCCTGGGGGTCTGTGAGACTAGGAAACCCACAAGGTCAAAACTGTTTTCATAATAAAAATTAATAGATTGTCTGCCTTTTTCACCGGGTTGGGGTTGTCGGGATGTGTCAAAGCAAGGGCGGCTAACACTGCCGGCACCTGCCTGTGAACCAGAGACACGGCCGCGAGTCGTACTGGGGATCATACTCTTCACCACCGGGGACTCGCAATTGAAAAAAAATGTCAGTTGCACTTAGGAATGTCCTTGAAGCTGTCAAAAATGTCAATTCCATGGAATTTCAGGTCTTGAGAACACAGCTTTTTAATATTCTTTGTGGCAAAATGGCAAGGACACCCAAACTGCTTCTGTGAACCGAAGAGCGGGGTCTGGCACAAGAAAAAGCCCCGTGCACCGGCGGAGCCTCAAAAAGCCCCGTGCACCGGCGGAACCTCAAAAAGCCCCGTGCACCGGCGGAACCTCAAAAAGCCCCGTGCACCGGCGGAACCTCAAAAAGCCCCGTGCACCGGCGGAACCTCAAGCTGGACCTGTCACTTTCTTTTTTTTTTTTTCACAGAACACAATTTTATCATGACAGAACCACTGACAGACTCATGGTTTCTTAGACTTGGGTGTTTGGCAGAGAGTGTCTCCAAAAATAAACAGTGAGCCCGTCAATTCAAGGAAATCACAAATAGTATTGTTGCCAGTGATAAAATCCCAACTTTTGTGCAAAAATTAGAATTTTGGAAAAATTGTATTCATTTGTGCATTCGTGTTCCTCGTCAGCGTTCCATGCTCAAGGACTTTTGTTGTGAGATTGGTGGTTATATCGATGTATGTGATTTTTTAATGTGAAATTCTGAAATGTGATCACATTGGGAATTGCAGCACAACTCTGTGAATCAAATTTTCTGCCTGAACGACGCATGATGGTACAAAACCATCCCTGGGTAAAAGCTTCATTCATGGTGTAAGAGAGACCGATGGGTTTTAATGTAACAGAGTATGAAAGGCTCATTGATCTAGTTTCAGATTCCACATTGCAGCTAACTTTGCAGAAATAGCTTTGTCCAGTGTTGCTCAGGATCAAAGGAAACCAGGAACTAACATGTATTGAGTGCTCACTACCTGCCAGATACCATACAAATGCAATTTAGGTTTTTGACAGGGTTTTACCTCAAAAGCAACTGGAAAACAAAACAAAAAAGGAAGTAATAATGGCATTTGTTGGAGGAGGGAAGTTTTGTTATGAATTAGGAAATGCTTTAGATGCAAAGCAGACAAATGGAAGGGTAAATGAGTATAAGATTGTTAAATTAGATGTTTCAGCTGAGGCACCAAGATACAGTGAATACCAGATTCTAAGAGAGCATAAGCCAGATCATCATGACGTGGCAAAGGCTACGAGTTGAGAGGGTGTTGATGCAGAGGGGACCCTCAGTTCATTTCTTTGGAGAAAACAACTGGTGCTCTGTGACTCTCACCCTCATGGGGAGGGGCGGATGCTTTTCCCTCGGTTCAAGGTTAGGATCAAAAGCTTTGACAGGACCACTTGGGGAATTTTACATGTGTTTCTTTCAGTCATGGGGGCATAAGGGACTATGCCTGACTCACAAAGGGGACAGTGGAGGTGACCTGCACAGGAACAGAGAAGGCTCCACCAGGAGGAGCCCAGCCCGCAGAATTTGTCAGAGCAGGGCGAGCATGAGCGCTTCCCGTGGGCCAGAAGGGGAGGGTGACGGGACTCCAACGGTGAGAATCTGTGCTTAATCAACTACTAGAAAAACACAGACTGGGGGGGAGAACTGTGGAAAAGAAAGAGAATGGACCACCCATGCCAAGAGGGTTGGAAGCAAGCAAACCAGGAAGACAGCACTGGAATCAGTTTCAGACATCTGCCAAGTGCAAACTATCTTCTGAGAGCACCGTTCAAGTAAGAAGTTTCTGCTCCTTTACCCCTACTTCCTCTGTATATTCTGGAATAAAATTACTGGGGGGGGGGGGGCAACTGCTTCACCCTCCCAGGAGCACAGGCTTCACACTAGGAGGGAAGGCAGAGGGAGAAGTCATCTTTAAAGCAAGATTGAATGGTGCTTAATATAATGAAATTAATATTCTAAATTACGAATCATCAGGATTCACATATCCTTTCATGATATGAGTTTCAAGCAGAAATGAAGTGTTGGAAGTTTCCAAATGACAGCAAACTTTGACAAGTAGTAAAAAAGCTAGACTGAAAGATGGGAATGGACCATGGACCAGATCTGGAGAAAGGCAGTGGGTTATGCCTGGGGGGAATAAAGGCACACTGCCCTGTGATCCCCTCTGGGGGTTTTCTTGTGAACCTAGTGTATCCTTTTGTGGGGGTCTTATAAGTATTCAGAGGTGGTTTTATCATATAGCCCTGATAATGTGACACAACTCATCCAAAAAACAACATGATCTTTGACCTAAGTTGAGATCTAAAGGTTGGCCATCCAGAGGCCTGTCTCACAGAGTGAAACTCATCACACCAATTCTATCTTCTCTTGGGGTGCTTCAATGGCAGGAGTACAGAGAGGGTAGGCTCTGAGCAGAGTGGAGAAGGCAAGAAAAATCACAAAGAGGTATATAGAAGCCATGACAGATCTTCAAACACTAAACAGAGTTCCATATGATATAGCAATTCTGCTTCTGAGTATACACCCCAAAGAATTGAAAGCAGGGATGAGAACAGATACTTTTCCACCAACATTTATAGCAGCAGTATTCATGACATCTAATAGGTAGAAACAACCCAAATATCTACCAACAGATAAATGGATAATCAAAATGTGGTCTGTACATATCATGGAATATTAGTAAGCCTTAAGATAGAATGGGTTGGCCTGACCAGGCAGTGGCACAGTGAACAGAGCATCAGCCTGGGATGCTGAGGACGCTGGTTCGAAATGCAGAGGTTGCTGGCTTGAGCATGGGCTCATCTGGCTTGAGCACAAACTCACCAGCTTGAGCGTGGGATCATAGACATGACCCCATGGTCCTGGCTTCAGCCCAAAGGTTGCTGGCTTGAAGCCAAGGTCAATGGTGTGAGCCCAAGGTTACTGGCATGAGCAAGGGGTCACTGGCTCAGCTGGAGCCCCCGGTCAAGGCACGTATGAGAAAGCAATCGATAAACTAAAGTGCTGCAACAAGTTGATGCTTCTCATCTCTCTTTTTTTCCTGTTCATCTGTCCCTGCCTGTCTCTCTCTCTCTCTCTCTCTCTCTCTCTAAAAAAAATAAATAAATAGAATGGGTTGAACCTTGAAACATGTATGAACCTGTAGAACATTATGCTAAGTGAAATAAGCCAGACACAAAAGAACTAATATTGTATGATTCCAGTTATAAGGCACCTAGAATAAGCACATTCATAGAAACAGGTTGTAGAATATGGGTAAGAGAGGCTGGGGGCGGGGAAGCAGGTAGCATGGGTGTTAGCGTTTAATGTGTAGTTTCAGCTGGGAAAGATGAAAACGTTCTGGAGATGGATGGTGGTGATGGTAGTACAACATTGTGAAGATACTCGTGCCACTGAACTCTACCTTAAACATGGTCAAATTTGTGAGTTTTATGTCATGTGTATTTTACCACACACAAAATAATTTTTTTTTAAATTGTTCCAAGTTTTTTTCTAATAATTTCTGCCTCTAGAGTGTCTTCATTTAACAGGCCAACCAATGTAGTTAATACTTTTTAAGTAAAAGAAGAGGGTGAATCACCATTTATTGATGCCTACCATGGACACATTGGCTCTCACCTTCAGAACCTGCCTTCCTTGGCATTTTGTGATAGTTGTCAAAAAAATGGGCATCAATAACAGCAAGGACGCTATAGAAAGACCCTGGCCTTGAAGAAGAAACAAAACTGGCTTCAGGATGCAGAGCAGGTCGCTTCTGGAGGGGGCTCTGTCCAGTTCTCACAGAGTGAGTGACCCACTCCTGAGCAGAAATGCTACACGGTGGGCAGTGGTCCCGGTACCAGCAGGGAGTAACTGGTGGTCGGAAAACAGCTCAGGTGCAAATGTGGGGGCGCGAGGGACTTAGGAGGAGGAGGGAATGGCAGGAGGCCGGGGGGATTGCCTGGATCCAGACCCTGACCCGGTCTTACAGCATTTGGAGTGGGTACAAGGAGCAACTGAAAATGTCCAGAAAGGGGACAGCACCTCAAAGTCTCAGGTGCCTGCAAAGGTGAGGAAAACAGAAAGCGGAAGGCTGAGAGGCTGTCTGTGGGGGATCTCCAGTCTGCAGGGAACTTGTGTCGGAACAAAGCACCTCTCGCTAACTTCTAAGCACCGGAAAGTCTCATCTGTGGACTCCAACTTCTGCCTGGGGAGGCATACCAACTGGGGATATTTACATTAAGACTGATTACAAAAAAAAATTACTTGAGTCAGAGAAGTATGTCAACATATTTTTCTAGTTTATACTTCAAATAGTGCAAATATTTCCAAAGGCCTGGTGATAGACCTAACTCCATAAATACAAGAAAGTCAAACAATCTGCACACAACCACCAGCTTGCTGAAGCCTCCCTCCCCTTCCAGATGCAACTGGTCTGATTTTTTTAAAGACAATTGTGTTTTGAAATTTTAAACATGCAGTTAATCTGTCTAAGGGAAAACAAAGTTGACTCCAATAACATTGCAAAGGAGCATTCCCCCACCCCTGGTTCCTTCAGCACTCAAGTCTGGGGGATCTGTTCACATCACCAAGGACGGGCAGAAAACACAAAGCAGGGGGAGGCACAGGCAGAGGGGGCTCCTGGGAACGGAGGGAGTGCGGGGTCTGCAGCCACAGAGACCGGGTACAAATCCCCGTCTGGACCCTTCTGGGTGGCATTCCCAGGGCAATTACTTAACCTCCCTTTCTAGAGACAGTTTGCTAAGGCAGGCAGACTGGCTCAAATCCTCCGCCTACTCCCTGCTGGTCACTCCTGGCAATGGGACGATGATAACACAGTACCTACATCATAGCATTATTATCTGTCTGCAAGCCAAGGAGAGAGGCCTCAGAAGTAAACCTGCCGATACCTGGACCTTGGACTTATAGCCTCCAAAACTGAGAAAATACATTTCTGTTGTTTAAGTCTATGGTATTTGTTGCAGCAGCCTTGGCAAATTAATACCAGAGTATAACTCTATTCTGCATATTTTTCAGGAAAATAATACTTTATTTTCCAAAGTCCCAAGCAGGTGTTGATTTATTCAACAAATATTTGTGGGCCACCTGGTATGAATGCAGCTGTTCCAGGGCTGGAGGTGCCACAAGGAGGCGCTGTGTGTCCTCCGGGAGCTCATGGCCCAGGGGCGTTCCTGACAGGTAAAGGAGGAACTAGCCACACTTAGCTGAACATGTGACCTCCAGGTTGTCACAGCAGGAAAAGAGGAAGAAAGAAGAGGGTCACAGGCCTCCCATCAATGCCACTCCCATTAGTTGTCACATGGCCCCAACCTAACTTCAAGAAAGGCTAGAAAACGGGAAGTATGTGGAAATTTGGTAAGTGCCTCAAGTAGATACCTTTATTATATCTCCATTCTGTCAGAGAGGGTAAGCATACTGCCCAAGGCCATACCACTGACAAGCCTGGAATCTAATCCAATTATCTGATTCTAAAGCCCACATCTTAGCCACTGTACTGTACAGTCAGATCATGAAGAGCTTTTTATTAGGAAAAGATTGAAGCCTGATCCATGGTGGCACAGTGGATAAAATGTTGACCTGGAACACTGAGGTCACCGGTTCAAAACCCTGGGCTTGCCTGGTCAAGGCACATATGGGATGCAACTACTACAAGTTGATGCTTCCCGCTTCTCCCTCTTCTCTCTCTCTCTCTTTCTCTCTCTCTCTCTCTCTTTCTCTCTCTCTCTCTCTCTTTCTCTTTCTAAAATTAAAAAAAAAAAAAAAAAGACTGACATTATCCTCTAGACAGTGGGGGTTAATAAAGAGTTTTAAGCGGAAGGATGGCACATCCCATTTTCCTTTTACATAGATTCCATCAGCTGTGACTTGGACGATGACTTTGAGAAAACCAGGCTGGGATCAGGAAGACCACTTTGAAAGCTGTTGCAATTGTTCAGATGAGAGATGATGAGGGACTCAAGTAGGGGAAGGGTGGGACTGGAGAGAAGGGACATGTTGGAGGAGTTTCGGGATAGGGATAAAATTAGCCAGACATTGATTTACAATGGGGGTGAGGAAGAGGAACTATTCAAGAAAGATACCCTTGTATTTGAATGGTGGCCTGAAATGATGGTGTCACCAACGAAAGCAAAATATAGAAGAAGGAGCAAGTTTGCTAGAGTGTTGGGCAGATAAAATGTATTATGCTCACTTTGTTAAAGAGGCCATCGCCCAGGTGATATTAATGTGTGTTGGAGATCGTTGTAACCTGGGGCTTGGTTTTGGGATTAAGCCTTTCCCACCCTTTTTGCTGTAGGGCGGTACAATCCAATCATGCCTCAGAGAAGTGATTTTGTATTAGAGACTACCCTATTTTGTATATTGGATTAAAGGTTGTGAAGCTACACTATAAAATGGGGGCAGAACGGGACTTGATTCTTGGTTCCTGAGATTATCATTAGAAGAGAGAGCAGAGGAGAGCAGAGAAAGGCCACGTGGAGGAGGCCAGGAGAAGCAGCCAAGATGGTGAAGTGCTGAGTGAGATGCCAGTTTGTGTAGAGTTTGTATTTGGGATAAGGATGGAGATGGGGAACAGAGGAGAATAAGTCTGGTGAGCTAGAAACCTTTGATTCTAGGAAACTCGGATAAGTCAGTGGCTTTGTGAGCACTGAATGTGACTGGGTTTTGGAGCCCAGTGTGTATTTTTTACTTGCCCGCCGGGTGCAAGCTAGGATTAAAGACTATGGCCCATCAGTTTTTGGCTCCGCTGTTTCTTTGCCGACTGTCCGAATCCAATGCGAACCTGCAAGGGCCGGGCTGCTGTGATAGTGGCCCTGGCCCTGATTACTGGCTTTACATAGAGAAAATGGTAACTTCTGTTTTGGAAATGCTGAGTTTGAGGATTTGGGGGGACAGCAAGTGGTGTTGCAAATTTAAATGATTATTGCAACACTCCAGAGCTTGGGGGGAAGTTGGAGTAGGGAGTCATGAATATATAGGTGGTAGTTGACAAGAGTGGCACAGATGGAATCCTGTGGAAGAAATTCACCAAGAGACCAACTTCACAAGTAATGATAGAATTGAATGCAGCAGAGTCCAGGATAAACAATAACAGCCAGATTTTTGCCACAAACCAACTAGTAATTCCAGGTCCTGAGGGAGAACGATGAGGAATGAAGAAAATAGGCTTAAAGAGAAATAGGATGGGATCAGAAGGCCCTGCAAGCTGATGGCAAGACAGAGCAAAACAGCCTCCGGTTTGCTTTATTATATAGCCATATGCAAATAAGGAAGTCTTCGGTACAAAGTAACACACATCTGAGGCAAAAACAGGAATTCTCTTAAGGCATAAATAGGAATCCATTTAAGGCATAAACAGGAATCCCCTCACCCTGCATAACTGAAATCAACCAACATCTGAACAAACAAAGGGTGAGAGGAAGGGCATGTAAATTGCTTCTAGCAATTTAAGCAAGCAAATAAAGTGGGGGATGGGATGAGTATAAATACTCAGCTTCTTAGCCAATATGGAGGTGTAGGCGCGAGAACTTAGCCTTTTGCTAAGCCTCTAACTTACAAAGGCTTTGCCACTTGCAGACTCCCACAGGTTTTGCCATTAAAAATCATGATGACCTTCGAGAATGAGCTTCCCTGAAGTAAAAAAGGGTGGAGCAGAAATGAGATAGCCACATTCCAGAGTGAAATTAATAAAAAATGCTCCCACTTTTAATCCTTTCAATAAACAGACATTTTGTCCCCACTTCTAATGAAGCTCCAAGTGGTGACTTGCAAGACTGTGCAGTGGCTAAGAACTCAGACTCCGGAATGCTGCTATCTCAGACGGGTTCCTTGGAATTAGACTGCACTGGATATTTGTGTGCAGGTTTGCTAGAGAGCATTTTCAAAACCAGCACATGTAAGGAAATGAAGGAAGCAGGTTTGGGCAGAGGTGATGAAGTAGCTAAAGGACTAAATCTGATCTTGCAGAGAGCGCTTGAGTTGGAAAGAGACTTCAAATTGCCCCTAATGTGGGCAAAGGGTCTTTCCCCAGGCTTTTGGTCTCATGTTGCCCAGACATTGGATGTGCTGCCCCCAACTTTGAGTGAGGTCACTCCCTCTGGTGAAGGGCAGTTCGCACAGAGGGACTCAGGTGAGCCAAGTCCCCCAGCTGGTGGGGAAACGAGTCTCCATTATGAACAGGGCTCTTGGTGGTGGTGACAGCATCCACTTACAGCGCCTATCTGGGACCAGTCTCCCTTCAGCCTAGCTATGAGATCACTAGCTATTCAATACTCACTAGCTATGAGATCATTAGTGATCATTGATCACTAGTGATTCAATACTCACTAGCTATGAGATCTCGTTATTCTCTTACTCTCTCTGTGCCTTCATTTTCTCATCTCAAAGGTGGGAATAATAATAAACTACCTCAAAGGATTGCTGTGAGGATTAAATGAGTTAATCAGGTTGCTTTACAGAATGCCTGCCACATAGTCTGCACTTCATAAGGATAAACTATTATATTAGTAAAGGTGGAAGAGCCACTGCAAAGGAGACTTTTGATATCCAGTCCTGGGCCATTTCTTCAGACCAATCAGCTTCCATTCTTATTCTGTTTCCAGTCTACGGTAGTGCATAAGCCGTGTGTGCTCCACTGTGCTGTGCAGAACTATCTTGCTCTTTATAAAAGTATGCATTAATTTATTACCAAAACAATGATACCTAACAAAAAACATGGAAATTTCAGTGGCTTTCTCCAACAGGTTGCACACTCACACATCTGTGAGCTCAGCTGATGTGGGCTGGGCTTAGTGGGGACTGACTCCTAGCTGCAGCTGGGTCAGAGCCTACTCTCCATCTCTCATCTCTCTTAGGTTAGCAGTGTCCATGACACATATTTCTCATGTGAAAGGCAAGAGCTCGAGCGAGCAAGCACATTTCAGGCCTTTGCTCACAGCTGTTCACAGCCCATTGGCTAAAGCAGCCCAGATTGCCGAGTCCAAAGTCAAGTCCATGAGGGCGAGGAGGGAATGCACAGTACCCATTGAGGCTGGGGGAGAAGAGGGGCTGAAAATCTCCTGAACAGTAATCTCTTTCACATCCCGATGAATAAATATTCAATATTAGAAAAGAAGATACTGCCCTGGCGGAATAGCTCAGTTGGTTGGAGTGTTGCCCCACTGCACAAAGGTCGCCAGTTCAGTCCCTGGTAAGGGCACATACAGAAACAGATTGAAGTTTCTGTCTGTCTGTCTCTCTCTCTCCCTCAGCCTCTCTATCTCCAAAATCAATATTTTTAAAAAAAAAAGAAGAAGAAGAAGAGACTTGTGACCAACATAATATATTTTTAAAAAGCTTTAATTGAAAGCCTTGGCTAAATGTTACTGGTGCATCTGAGTATATCCCTTCGAGCCTCTCTCTAACACAGTCTCCTCATTTGTAAAAAATAAATGTAATCCCCTTCTATTTAACTCACAGAAATGAGATGCCACCCTTTTCGCCCACGTACCCTGTATTTTTGTGGAGTGCTGCAGTACCTCAGAGTAAATGGGCATTTCTGCCATCTAGCGTGCTTCTGCTTTACCAAGAGCTCCGGCATGGCACTGATCCCTGAGCCTGCCACGAAGAGCCGGAGAGCGCAGGAGTGATGTCCCTACGTGAACCCAGAATCTAGTGTACCACAGGTTTTTTAAGCCCTGGGCTTTCGTCCTTTGGGGCTCCACTCACCAGTGCCGAGTATGCAGTCAGCCCTACCTAATTTCTAGTTGGGTTTCCTGAATTCCCTGTGTTTTCCAGAACATTGGTTGAATAAAAGATGGTAACCAAACACTGCTGAGACCTGGGACATCATTCAGCCAGTGGCCTCTGCTAAAAATCTGATGCAACCCTCACTGTCTGTTTTAGCTACTAAACAGCCAGCTCAGCACCGCCTCCTAATCCCACACCTTCCGTTTGGGCACTACCGGATGAAGCAGCAGCAAATCTCCTCAGAATGGAACAAAAGAATGATGACTCAGCAAACTGCAGCTTCTGGTCCAAAGAAATTATATCTGTAATCCAATAAATTTTAGTGAGATAGATGCCAGGCCTTTATGGCTTCTTGGTTTAATGAAATTAATTTAGACAAAGATGAAATCACCCTTCCTCTGCTTATCAGATACAAGGCAGAACTCTTCTTTAATTTTTTTTACTTACTGATTTTAGGCAGAGAGAGAAGCATCAATTTGTTGTTCCATTTCTTTATGCATTCATTGGTTGCCTCATCTACGTGCCCTGACCTGGGATCAAACCTGCAACCTTGGCATATCAGGATGACACTCCAACCACCTATCCAGCCAGAGCAAGGCAGAAACATGTTTGTAGAAATAAAAACTGTATTGCTACGCACCTCATCAGCCTTCTTCCTGCCAAATAAATCAGGTTTCCGCCCACTGCTCAGCTCCCCCCTCATTCTCTGAGAGGATTAAGCA
Organism: Saccopteryx leptura; assembly: GCF_036850995.1. Classification (NCBI taxonomy): domain Eukaryota; kingdom Metazoa; phylum Chordata; class Mammalia; order Chiroptera; family Emballonuridae; genus Saccopteryx; species Saccopteryx leptura. The sequence continues at coordinate 136,871,680 of NC_089504.1, forward strand.
AGATTCGGTTCTTGAGAGGCAGAACCGGGGAAAGGAGCTGAGGACAAAAGACCTGTTCTCATGACAACAGCGGTGAGAGTGAAAAGGAGCCTCCCTTCCCAGGGGCTCTCACACCTGCAGGAAGAGCCCAGCACAGGGCTGGGTGGGCGGGTTAGGTGCGGGCTGGAGCAAGTACTGACATGGGTGAGGGAGGGTGAGGGAGAGGGTCCTGTGGGGGGCAGTGACGGGCCCCACAGTCACAGAGTGCTAGAGAATAGGAAACAGGGTTTTACAAAAACTGTCTTAGAGTTCTGTGTTTGATTTGCATGTGATTTGAATTCCTATTGGCACTGTCCTTCGACTATGGTTGCGCTTCTGAATGAACCATGAAGGTCATGATTTCCGGATGACCACACGTGCAACAAGCATTTACTGAACACCTTCTGCGGAGTCCACGTCTTACTTGCAGCCCAGGGGAGGCCAAATATAATATATAAAAGACAGTGTTAAAGACATTTGGTTAGCTGAGAGACAAACCATAATAACATCTGTACAGTCTTTTACAGCTTTCAACAATCTGAGTGTGTTAGCCTGACCTGTGGTGGCGCAGTGGATTAAGCGTCAACCTGGAATGCTGAGGTTGCCGTTAGAAACCCTGGGCTTGCCCAGTCAAAACACATACAAGAAGCAACTTACTCTGAGTTGATGCTTTCTGCTCCTCCTCCACCTTCTCTCTCTCTCCTCTCTCTAAAATCAATAAATAAAATCTAAAAAAAATACATTTTCAAAAATTTTAGCATGTTTGATAGGTTATGATTTTATTGGATCCTTGTAAGAATTTGATTGGGTAAAAGATCAATCTGTATTGACCTAAACCATCTGACAGTGGCTGGTTTGACTCAGCAGCAAGAATCTGAACGCAGGGACTGCAGAGCTTGTCCTCTCTGCAACCTGTTGCTCTCCCTGGCCCGGGAGGAGACGTGGATGCAGACAGAGACCCCGAGCAGAGGCCCCGGTTCTGGTGTGTGGTTTTCAGGATTACAAGAGATGCCTGGTACCATCAGTGACAAAGGTCTCCCACCAGGACCCAGGGGCATACGTCTCACAGGTCATCAACCTCTTGGTTATTCAGTCACTCTTGTTCCCAAAAACTTCGCTACACAGCAAGTCTCATGAAAACACCAGCACATATCCCAGCAAATGTGGTCATAAAACTTCCATTTCCACATATCACCTGAAATCCATATTTAGTTTAATGAAAGCATCAAATTAGTCAATTTGTCCGTTGCTTCCGGAGTTTCTCTCTAGAACATGGTTTTGCCTAAATCCTCACAAAGGCAGCGGGCCTCCCTCACTTTCTGCAGAAGAAGGCTGTGGTGTGCTAGGCAGCGAGGCAGCGACAGAGGGGAAGCCGTGACTGCCAGGCACATGAGACAGGAGCCTGCGGCGCTGCAGCTCCTGAAACAGCAGACACCCAGGCATGCGTATTTTTGGTTTGGGGCCTTTTGTTATTGTTGTTGCTGCTGCTGCTGCTGTTGTCTGGCTCCTACATTTTCATTTAAAATCCTTTCAAGCATCACAGGACTTCAAAGTACTTTTCTTAATTGATTTTTAGAGAGAGGGAAGAGCGAGAGAGAAAGAGAAAGACAAGGGAGGAGCGGGAAGCATCAACTCGCAGTAGTTGCTTCCCCTATGTGCCGTAACCCGGCAAGCCTGGGGTTTCGAACCGGAGACCTCAGCGTTCCAGGTCGACACTTGTCCACTGTACCGCCCCAGGCCAGGCCAAGTACTTATTATTATTTTATATTTTTTTTGTATTTTTCTGAAGCTGGAAACGGGGAGAGACAAGTCAGACAGACTCCCGCATGCGCCCGACCAGAATCCACCCGGCACGCCCACCAGGGGGCGATGCTCTGCCCCTCTGGGGCGTCGTGACCAGAGCCACTCCAGCGCCTGGGGCAGAGGCCAAGGAGCCATCCCCAGCGCCTGGGCCATCTTTGCTCCAATGGAGCCTTGGCTGCAGGAGGGGAAGAGAGAGACAGAGAGGAAGGAGGGGGGAGTGGAGAAGCAAATGGGCGCTTCTCCTATGTGTCCTGGCTGGGAATTGAACCCGGGTCCCCCCGCACGCCAGGCCGACGCTCTACCGCTGAGCCAACCGGCCAGGGCCCAAGTACTTATTTTTAATCCTCCCTCCCCACATCCTATTTCTCCAGCACATTCTCTCAGCTTGGCCACTCAGAGTGTGCCGATCCAGAATTTAGCCAGTCAGGGAAGAACGACATCCATGCTATTATTGTTTAAACAACTCTAAGCCCAGTTCAAAAGCAGCACTCCAGTAGATATCACTTATCATTAAGGGAGGATAAAGGTTCCTGAAATAATCATTTTTAAAAACTAATACAAATTATCAGGGGATTATTTTCTGTATTTTGAAGTTGCATGAAAAATTGTTTAACAAACTGATCTGCAACTCAAGGTCTCAGTGTTTTCAAAATAAAAAATACATGATTTTTAAATAGAAATATATCTTAGTATATCTTTTTAACATAGTACGGACAAATGAAGCCATGCCTGCTGTCTTCAGAGTGCCTGGGCCGTTCTCGGACAGCGCCATGGAGGAGCAACGCCCAGCAGCTGCACTGTAAGGATAGCAGTTGTTGTCATTGGAATTCAGGGATCTGCAAACTACTCCCTCACGTTTACCAAATCAAAGCATGCACAGAGCAGTTGTTGCATCAACATAGGATTAAGAAAGCACTGTTGACATTACATCACTTAAATTATAGCTCTTAATCCTACAATACGTCAACCATTGTAATGGTTGCAGAAGAATGAGCTCATAGGACTGACCTTTTCAGGTAAGATGAAAGACTCCATCTGGAGAGATCACACTGCAGCCACAGGCCATGCTGTCACTCTCGTATCTCATCTCAGCTTTTTGTGGCAGGCCTTTTCATCTTGTCTGGGTGACTTTGTCAGGGTTTGTTAGGACTAGACTTAGGGGCCAAGAATTAGCAGGCAGTCCACTACATGGTGGTTTGGAAAATTATAGAAAGGGTTCACCTTTTACAAATATATCTCCTCTACCTTCTTTTAGGATATCTGAGATACAGGGTTTGAAGGCCCATCACACTTCCTGGCAGTTACATTGCTAAAGAGGCTGGTTGGTTCTGTCTCCAAAGCACAAGACTTGCAGAGCTGACCGTCCACCGATGGATGGTGACGCATACAATACTAGGAATGCAATGAGTTCAGAATGGATAACTGGTACACAATGAGGTTCTGAATCCAGCCATTTATGCTTTTTGTTAAAATGAATAATAGCTAAATACACAGTGTAACACACAGCAAGCTTTAAACTTGACTTACTCTTGGTGTATAAACTTAAAAGGAAAATTTTCTGAGAATACCACTGAGGAGCCACTGCGCCACTTCACCCGCAGGTGTTGTAAAGTACCAAAAGCTACAGAATCAATATTAATATTTTAAAAGGCTTGAAAAACATTTTATTAATTTGGGTTAAGGTGTGCAGAGAAATTGTGAGAATAGTCTCTGTACTGTGTGATTGGCATAACCAGGATGGCCCTTGGCATTGTATTGTAAATGCAAAGTGGAGGAAAACATGGATTCCCAGACATTCCACCACACCTGTGGGGAAAGGGGTGAATGGCTAGCCAGGTGCAGGAAGAGAAAAGCCAAAATAAACCTTTCCTCATAGCAATGAGCCATTTGCGGGCATTTGTCCCCACAGAAACTACCTCTCCTATGTAAATGCATGTGGTTAACACGTGTGACTCTGGACAGAGAGATGGCAGATAAACACTAGATAATATAGGAATGCCTTTTAATATGTAAAGAGACATCTTTCTACCATTGTATTGGCTTGTAAATTTTGTTTTCACCAAAATGATGTATGGCTTGCAAATTGAACATGGTCCTATCATGTTAAAGGACATATGACTATAACCAATAGTGATAAAGGACTCCTAATAACAATTTTTGCTTCTGTACTTTCCACTTACAATGCTATAAAAACTAAGTAGAGCCTGACCTGTGGTGGCGCAGTGGATAAAGCGTCGACCTAGAAATGCTGAGGTCGCCGGTTCGAAACCCTGGGCTTGCCTGGTCAAGGCACGTATGGGAGTTGATGCTTCCAGCTCCTCCCCCTTATCTCTCTCTGTCTCTCTCTCTCTTCTCTCTCCCTCTCTGTCTCTCTCTCTCCCTCTCTCTCTCTCCTCTCTAAAATGAATAAATAAAATTAAAAAAAAAAAAAAAACTAAGTAGAACAAAGGGCCGGCGTGCTCTCCCTCGGATTTCTGTCAGAGTTGCCGCCGCTTGGCCAAGCTAGACAATAAAGCTTTGATGTGTAATTGATGAATTTTGTTCATGTCTTCAACATTTCAAGTCCCTCTGGATTAGGTTTAACACCACAAGGCTCCAAAACTACATTTTATATTAAAAAGCAACAACAACAACAAAATCTGTCCACTTTTATGAGATTGCTTATCTAATCAGAGAAAGAAATCACTTCTTTTTTCCTGGTCCTACTCATTTGCTCAGAGCATCTATCTTCTCCATTTGCATATTCTATTCCTTTCACAATTCCAGTGCTTTCTCTCTCTTTGCCTCTCTGACTTCTTTCTCCAAGATAAATTGAAGAAAATCATGGAGAAATTATGATACTCTCATATTTGATGTTGGCCCTGTTCAGGGGTTTTCCCAATCCCCCTCAAAATGCACCTTGGACATATACCCAACCCCCTGTCACCCACTCTGATCCCAACCCCATCACATTAATCTGATCCCAGTCCCCTGTCACCCACTCTGATCCCAACCCCATCACATCAATCTGATCCCAACCCTTTGTCACCCACTCTGATCCCAACCCCATCACATCAATCTGATCCCAGTCCCCTGTCACCCACTCTGATCCCAACCCCATCACATCAATCTGATCCCAGTCCCCTGTCACCCACTCTGATCCCAACCCCATCACATCAATCTGATCCCAGTCCCCTGTCACCCACTCTGATCCCAACCCCATCACATCAATCTGATCCCAACCCCTTGTCACCCACTCTGATCCCCTTGAAAGCTGTGCACTGAAATAAACAATAGTCACAGCATCTGACTATAACTCTGAGCAAACTTTGTTTTTGTCTTTATTTTTCTTCTGAATACTGTATAGGTTTTGAAAACATGCTAGACATTTCTTAACATACCTGTAGGACTTTCAGTATGTGGTGGTAGCTTAATTATGAATCTTCCCATGACTTCTCATAAAAACCACAGGGAAAAACATAGAGAGTCTTTTAAAGCCACAAATTCAATTTTTATAAACTAGAAAACCCACTAAGTCTAAATTGAATGGGAGTGTTTCTAAAGCAGCTGAATTCACCAGAACCCTTCAGGAATCTGGGTACCAGGCAGATCCATGAATAATACGAGAGCACAGAGGGATGGAGCAGCAATAGGCCTCACAACTCACAGCCAGAGAGCCCTCCCGAAGCAGAAGCCTCATCCCGACTGAGACCTGCTGCGGATAGATGAGGGCGAACAGGATTCAAGCTCTGGCTGGGGAAGAGAGAGAAAGGAAGGAGGTTCTCTTGGTTATCCAGTCATAAATCTCAAAGCAGCAACTAAAATACACCCCTTAAATGAAGGGATCACCTTCCCAGATAGGCACAGCTTTGGGGGAAGCAAGCAAAGGGTATAAACAAGCTGTAGATACTGTAATGAATGAGGTGATGTTCAGAGGCGCACACAGAGCCATATTTAAGGGGAAAAAAGGTTTGAAGTAGTGATGACAGAAAACTTCCCACATTTGATGTAAAACATTAATCTACACCAACAACAAGCTCAACAAATTCTAAGTAGGATAAACTTAAACAGACCCACACTTAGACACATCCTATTCAAAATGCCAAAAGAGCCTGAGCAGGTGGAGGCACAGTGGATAGAGCATCATCCCGGAACACAGAGGACCCAGGTTCGTATCCCCGAGGTCACCAGCTTGAGTGCAGGCTCGTTCGGTTTGAGCATGGGGTCACTGACTTGAGCATGGGATCATAGACATGACCCCATGGTCACTGGCTTGAGCCCACGGTTGCTGGCTTCAGCGTGGGATCATAGACATGACCCCATGGTCACTGGCTTGAGCCCACGGTTGCTGGCTTGGGGTCCAAGTTTGCAGGCTTGAGCCCATAGTCTCTGGCTTGAAGCCTAAGGTCTCTGGCTTCAGCAAGGGGTCACTTGCTCTGCTGTAGCCCTTCAGTCAAGGCACATATGAGAAAGCAGTCAGTGAACAAGTAAGGTGCCACAACGAAGAACTGATGTCTCTGATCTCCTTTCCTGTCTGTCTATCCCTATCTGTCCCTTTCTCTATCTTTCTCACTAAAAAAAAAAATTCCAAAAGAAAACAAACTTTTTAACAGGAGGAGAAAAACAATTCACCATAAAAGGGAGGAAAAGGGAGCTATATTGAAGCAAAATATATATATTATCAGAATTAAGTTAGTGTCATTCTAAACTAGATGGTTTACTGTTAAAATGCATATTGCAATCCCCAAAGCAACTACTAAAAAAACCACTCAAACTATATATAGTAAAAAGAACCAACAAAGGCATTAAAATGGTATACCAGAATATAGCTATTAACACAAAAGAAGGTGATGAAGGAGGAAAGAGAAAAGACATGAGCTACGTAAAGACAGCTGTCACTCCACCATCTGAGGCGGCCCCGCCCCCACGCACACACACTGCCCTTATTACCTGGCCGCACCAAGTTCAAGAAATTACAATGCGGCCCTGGCTGGTTGGCTCAGCGGTAGAGCGTCGGCCTAGCGTGCGGAGGACCCGGGTTCGATTCCCAGCCAGGGCACACAGGAGAAGCGCCCATTTTGCTTCTCCACCCCTCCGCCGCTCTTTCCTCTCTGTCTCTCTCTTCCCCTCCCGCAGCCAAGGCTCCATTGGAGCAAAGATGGCCCGGGCGCTGGGGATGGCTCCGTGGCCTCTGCCTCAGGCGCTAGAGTGGCTCTGGTCGCAACATGGCAATGCCCAGGATGGGCAGAGCGTCGCCCCATGGTGGGCATGCCGGGTGGATCCCGGTCGGGCGCATGCGGGAGTCTGTCTGACTGTCTCTCCCTGTTTCCAGCTTCAGAATAATGAAAAAAAAAAAAAAGAAATTACAATGCACTCAAACCTGAATTACCACAATAAATGATACTGTGTCATTTTTTTTAATTCTATACAATAAGACAAATGTGGGAAAGCACAGCAACTATTTTCTGTAAAAAGAAAATCCACCAAAAAGAGCTGTCATTGCATTTCAATAAAAGCACAGTAATGAAGGAAGACAGCAGAGCAGAACTAGAACGAGAAAGAAACAAAGAAGAGACGATGCGTGTGGACGGTGTGATTGATAACAGAGAGAAGAGAAAGAGGAACCAGGAAAGCAAGCCAAAATATAATAACAATAAATTATTTTAAAACCAAGGAAAATAGATATTAAGGAATGCACCAGAAAAGACAGATAGGGTGGGGGTGGGGAGATGGGGAAATCAAACAAGATGAAACCAAAATAGAGAAAGACTGAAGAAATTGGAAACAAAATTATTATAGGCCTAAAAGGCAAGCAAAGGATATACTACTACATTTGCACAGAAGAAAGTCAAAACAGTAGAATAGAACACATATTTGAAAACATAATTATAGAAAATACTCCTGAAATAAAAGCTATAAATCTGTTTGCTGAAAAGGCGCACTGTGTGTCAGCAGGCTAGAGGCTTAGAATCTGGGCTTGGTCCAAAGGGTCTCTGCTGGGGAGACAGAGAAATCAGACAGCGTTTGGTGGGCATCAGAAGTAAAATGACAAAATTGGTAACCTGAGAGCTGGTTTCCCCCTATAAGGCATTCAGCTAATTCCAGAGGTGTGAATGGTGGGAGATTCAAGAGCAAAACTGAAAACCTCAGTAAAGCAGGGCAGAAAAGCAAGGCAGCAGCGCCCCCAGCGTTCACTGGTGCTAAGGAAACAAAGACCCGCCCACCTCTCAAGAGAAGGGGGCCAACAAGAAGTAGACTGAATCTTCCTAAAACTGTGATGTCGCTTCAACCCAGCTCAGCCCGACTGGGTTAAAATGAGTTCCCCTCTCTCCCACTCAATTTTTTAGCAGAGAAAAGTTTGAACTTTCTCTATTGAAAGGCATCATCTGGAACCTCTTTTTTTTTTAAGTTTCCAGCACTAAATTAAAAATTACTAAGCATGCAAAGATAAGAGCTATGTGACTAGTAATCCAAAGAAGCAAAGAAATACATAGAGGGGCTTATTATGAAAGAGACCTACACAGTTTTCTCTATATATGTCTTAGCAATGGGGGCCGAGGGGGCAGCCACGTCCCCCATCCCGTCCAGCACCACTAGGAATTACCGAGAGCGCGAGAGCGCGGGCATCCTTCAGCTTCCCACCTCTAGGAACAAGGCTGACTTTGCTCTTCGAAATTCCTTTCTCTCTTCATAGCATAACGGAAGGGGAAATACTATATTCACAATAGCAGGTGATAGAGGTTTAGGAACATAAAACCTATCAGAAATCCCTGTAATGGCCACCCTGCCCCCCACCCAGACCCAGTCAGCAGTTTCCCAGGCAACCAGTTAAAAAAGTTCAACTTGCTTCTGCTGCTAGAAATGTTCTAAGTGTCTTATTTTTCATCTCCTTTATGACTGTAGTTTCCTGAAATTTTTATAGCATGATCTGAGGCACAGCTGCAGTATTGTTTAAGAACCATATTTCCTTTGAAAATGGGAGCATTTTTTAAAATAGAGAGCATAACTTGGTTTTGGAATGAAATACAAAATAATTTTGCATAACCTCTCTTCTTCCTTTCTCAGTGCTTTTTATTCTAAATTTCAAGGTTAAAAAATAAAAACTAAAAAATCAAGACACGTTTTCTTTTATAAAATGTCAGAATTATGGTTATGAGAGTACAATTCCCCAAGGCAGCCAGCCTCCCTCTCAAAATTTCTATTCTCCAGATGAAGAAGCTCTGAGCCAGCCAGTGTCAAAATGCAGAGACTCAACTTTCCTAAACTGTTGGTGAAATTTTATCCTTCTCCTGCTTCAACAATTTTGGCTAATAATTAATTAGTAATATATAATAACAATGTTATTAAAAATAATAAAATTCTATAAAACAGAGACTCATTTTGTTTTTGGCTAATGTAAACGGGGAATGTAAAACTATTCCTTCATAAGATATTACTATGGCCCTGGCCGGTTAGCTTAGCAGTAGAGCATCGATCGGCCTGGCGTGTGGAAGTCTCAGGTTCAATTCCCGGTCAGCAGACAGAAGAAGCAACTGTCTGCTTCTTCGCCCCTCCCACCCTCTTCTTTTTCTCTCTCTCCCTCCTGCAGCCATGGTTCAAATGGTTTGAGCAAGTTGGCCCCAGGTGCTGAGGATGGCTCCATGGCCTTGCCTCAGGCACTAAAATAGGTTGGTTGCTGAAGAATGAAACAGTGGACCCAGATAGGCAGAGCATTGCCCAGTACAGGCCTTGCCAGGTGTCAGAGCACATGCAGGAGTATGTCTCTCTGCCTCCCTGCCTCTCGTTTATTAATAATAATAATATTGCTATGACATTTTGGCTTAATTTCTAAGAACAAAAACATGGTTATTTACCTTTCACCCTTTGATTTTGATTTTCATAAAAATCAAAACAGAAACTGGCAGTTCAGGCCACAAAGCTCATCTGCAATTTTGGACACAGACAATAAAAATAAGTAAATTACCGGTATATTCAAGATGTTTCTAGAACTGCTATCAAGTTGATAGCAACCTTTAGCTTCCAAAAGAAGAAAACCTTCTAGCATTTTTTATATCTAAAATATTAAAATTTTAAAACTTCACATCACCCTGTATAGGTTCATCTAGCATGCTAGTTCACCCATGGATTTTCTAGTACTCTCCCACAGCTTTACCACAGCTGAAGCCCAAACCCACTCTCCTTTCTTAAAATGGTGTATAAGCCCCTAAATCTAACCCCTTATTTGAATGGTCACTTCTTTTCTGTGAAGTGGCATGCATATGAATGTTAATAAAAAATTATGTTTTTTCTTTTGTTGTCTTTTGTTAGTTTAATTCTCAAGCACCCAGTTACTGAACCTAAGAGGGCAGACATCTCTCTCTCATGTGTGTGTGTGTACACACACGCACACACGCACACAGGGTCCTTGGGTTACGACAATCTCGACATACAACATTTCAATTTTATAACACTCATACCCATAAAAACTTTAAAAACTTGAGATGTAAGTGTTTCGGCTTACGCCGTTAGCATCGTACTTTCAGACTACATGGGCGAACTAATTTGGTTGTGCAGGGCGGGAGAATACGCAGTAACTCGGCATATGAGTGAGGGAGTTGGCGTCCCTCAGTACGCTTACCTACGCCATTTTAGGCTGTTAAAAGCACAAATGTTTCACTTGCGTTAGGCTAGGGTGTGTTTTGACCTACCCCAAAATTCAGGTTACATTACTGTCATAGGAACAGAACTGTGTCATAACTCAAGGACCCTCTATATACACAAATACACACATGTATACACATACACGTATATATATCATCAATGCCTTTAAACCCCACATTTTTTTGAGAGAGGGATAGACAGAAGAGAGATGAGAAATACCAACTCATAATTGTATCGCTTTAGTTGTTAATTGATACCTTTCTCATATGTGCCTTGACCAAGGGGCTCCAGCTGAGCCAGTGACCCCTTGCTCAAGTCTGCAACCTTGGGCTCAAGCCAGTGACCCCACATTAAAGCTGGTTAGCCCGTGCTCAAGCCAGCAACCTCGGGGTTTCAAACCTGGGCCCTCAGCATCCCAGGTCAATGCTCTATCTACTGTACCACCACTTGGTCAGGTTAAACCCCACACTTAAACTTTGCTTTGAAAGAGTCATAAGTTAAAAATTACCCTGAGGACCACATTCACAATCTTCTAAAAGCATGCAATGTGAAAATAGATCCTCCTGAAAGAAATGCATTTCACAGCATTTCAACATTTTAGCTCTTTAAATATTCAGGTATCTTGCTTATCATAGTTAGTCCACTGGTCCATGTTGATTTCATTCCATTACAAAATCTCACGGAGGTTCTGTCAAACCTGATTGACAGCATAATCCATCACTCCAATGCAGTGGTTCTCCGCATGGCAGAATAGAATTAACAGTATCACCAAATAACCATCACCAAGTGACAGCTCAACAAAAGACTCAGGGAGGTGACATCCTGCATTATTATATTACAATAGTAATCCTGTTCTGCTGTTTGAACCCCACAGTCAATTCTAAACCCACACATCTCTGAAAATCAGATTTCCAAGTTGAATATAAACATGAAATAATAAAACTACAGCCCAAGGACAGAGAGGCATGTTCAGGCTTGTGAATGCTTTTGAAAGAGACAGAACTAGCTTTGCAGCATGCAAGTTTGTCACGCACATTAAACTGATCTATTGAAGAACTGTCTCAATCGCATGAGTTAGAAGAACTGACCCCCGGAGTCACTGTAACTAGAGATAATGCCTGAATATGTGAAAAGTTAATTCAGCCATGGTTGCAAATGGAGTTTTACGCCCATATAAATAGAGATTATAAATTAGATCATGCCTTTTCATTTGTAAAATGTTTTTGCATATTAAAAGTGAGTAAAAATAAATATAAATAAATGATAGTCCCTGAGAACGAATGCCTAACATTTGAAAATAAGATGCAAACTGAATCTAAGCTATAGGTTTTGTCATGTCTGTTATTAGGTAAAGGTTAGTTTGAAAGGTAGACATAAGACTAATTTAGGAAAATTCACTTATCACACTCACTTTTCCCGTTCAAACTCCTGTGGGCTGTGGGTGTGGGGAGGGTCGCGTGCTGACCCGGTTCTCCCTCACACCACAGGCCAGCGCTCCCCCTCCAGCGTCCCTGTGAGAATCACTGACTGTACTCCTAGCAGTGCAGGGCACGTTACCTTTATTCATATTGCAGAATGTAGGAGAGGTGTTAATGAACAACTGTGTTAGTCATATGTAGTAGCATAACAAATTGTCCCCAAATTTGGCAGCTAAAAATAACAATCATTTCTTATCTCACACAATGTGTGAGGGGCAGGAATCCAGGAGCGCCTTAGCTGGGTGATGAAACTTCGGGTCCCTCATGAGGTTTTAGTCAATGTGCCAGCCAGGCCTGCAGTCTCTGAAGACCTCACCAGGGTGGAAGCATCTACTTCTTAATTCACTCATGTGTATATGGGCAGGACGTGGCAGTTCCTCACCACGTGGGTTTCTCTCCACAGGGCTGCTCAGGACATGGATTCCACTGGAGCAAATACATGGAGAGAGTGAGCAAAGGTGCGGGAGAGCTTGAGTGCGCCCGAGATGTCAGTCACAGATATTTTTATAATCTAATCTTGGAAATGACATGTTCACTTATGTGTGCCATTGATCTTACAGTCCAACCTTAGAGCACTGTGAGGGGGGACAACCTGAGGGACAGCAAGGGTCCCTGGGGGCCATCTTGGAGGCTGGCCACCACAAGCAAAGACCAATCCATCTGGAATCACATACCTCTCTAGTCGAAAGAGTGCTCTTTTGTTTCCTACTCCAGTGTGGGGCAAACAGCTGTATTAGGCTTGCTCACTGGTTTCCCAGCTGCAAGCACCTTGCACAATTAGTGCGTGTACGCGGCAGAAAGCCATGTGTGTATCTCTATGAAAAATTATGGGCGCTTTCCCTCAGTGGCGATTCTCCCAGAGGCTCTCCCGCCACTGCGAGGTACAGTTCTCTGATCCCCTCTGCTGTCACCGTAAGAAGTGGTTTTTCTGATCCCTTGCCTGCCTCTGTGCAGGCGGTTTTCCTCTGTTTATTCGCTCACCATTCTGTGAGCCTCCGATAAACAGGTATGGCCCAATGCTCTCCAGCTCCGCAGTTCCTCTACTGTCAGCCCACATCCAGTGCGAACATGCCTGGCCTCACCACCTGCATTACACTCAGCCTTCTTAGTTGTGAGCAACAGCAACCAGCCCTAGCTAACTTAAGTAGAAAAAGACTCTAATGGAAAAAATCTTAGTCTCTTAAAGAACTGAAAGGAAAGCTCACAAAGGAGACTCAGAAAATGTCAGAAACCAAGAGGGATTTGCTAAATGACTATATCAAATACAAAATATATTACACTAGTTTAGATACTTTTCTGTTATTAGAGGGCCATTAAACAATCACAACCTATGGGATATGATCAAAATGCACATTTCTTTTTTTTTTTTTTTTTTTTTTGTATTTTTTTTCTGAAGCTGGAAACGGGGAGAGACAGTCAGATAGACTCCCACATGTGGCCGACCGGGATCCACCCGGCACGCCCACCAGGGGCGACGCTCTGCCCACCAGGGGGCGATGCTCTGCCGCGACCAGAGCCACTCTAGCGCCTGGGGCAGAGGCCAAGGAGCCATCCCCAGAGCCCGGGCCATCTTTGCTCCAATGGAGCCTTGGCTGCGGGAGGGGAAGAGAGAGACAGAGAGGAAGGAGGGGGGGGTGGAGAAGCAAATGGGCGCTTCTCCTATGTGCCCTGGCCGGGAATCGAACCCAGGTCCCCCGCACGCCAGGCCGACGCTCTACCGCTGAGCCAAACTGGCCAGGGCCAAAATGCACATTTCTTTTTGCCTTCCACATGCTCTTTGAAGTCTGTACACTGGAGAAAATTCTCCCATTTTTAGATGAAAACGCCCAGCAAGCCCAATAATTTTCTGATCACGCGTAGGTAGTAATAGGTCTGTTAATCACTTATTACTGTAAAACATGATTTTGATTTAGAAATTAAACTGTCCATAATGGTTGTACTACTTTACAGTCCCACCAACAGTGTATGAGGGTTCCTTTTTCTCCACAGCCTCTCCAACATTTGCTATTACCTGTCTTGTTAATAATAGCTAATCGAACAGGTGTGAGGTGGTATCCATTGCAGTTTTGATTTGCATTTCTCTAATAACTAAAGATGATGAGCATCTTTTCATATATCTGTTAGCCATTTGTATTTCTCCCTGGGAGAAGGGTCTGTTCATGTCCTCTTCCCATTTTTTTATTGGATTGTTTGTTTGTTTGTTGTTGAGTTTTATGAGTTCTTTGTATATTTTGGAAATTAGGCCCTTATCTGAGCTATTGTTTGAAAATATCATTTCCCATTTAGTTGGCTGTCTGTTTATTTTGTTATCAGTTTCTCTTGCTGAGCAAAAACTTCTTAGTCTGATGTAGTCCCATTCAATAATTTTTGCCTTCACTTCTCTTGCCTTAGGAGTCAAATTCATAAAATGCTCTTTAAAATCCAGGTCCATGAGTTTAGTACCTATGTCTTCTTCTATGTACTTTATTGTTTCAGGTCTTATGTTTACATCTTTGATCCATTTTGAGTTAATTTTAGTACAGGGGGACAGACTGTAGTCCAGTTTCATTCTTTTGCATGTGGCTTTCCAGTTTTCCCAGCACCATTTATTGAAGAGGCTTTCTTTTCTCCATTGTGTGTTCTTGGCCCCTTTACCAAAAATTATTTGACTATATATAGTGGTTTTATTTCTGGACTTTCTATTCTGTTCCATTGGTCTGAGTGTCTATTTTTCTGCCAATACCATGCTGTTTTGATTGTCATGGCCCTATAATAGAGTTTGAAGTCAGGTATTGTAATGCCCCCAGCTTCATTCTTTTTCTTTGGGATTGCTTTGGCTATTCGGGGTTTTTTATAGTTCCATATAAATCTGATGATTTTTGCTCCATTTCTTTAAAAAATGTCATTGGAATTTTTATGGGAATTGCATTAAATTTGTATATTGCTTTGGGTAATATGGCCATCTTGATTATATTTATTCTTCCTAACCAAGAACAAGGAATATTCTTCCATCTCATTATATCTTTTTTTATTTCCCTTAACAATGGTTTACAGTTTTCATTATATAAGTCCTTTACATTATTTGTTATGTTTATTTCTAGGTATTTTATTTTTTTTGTTGCAATCGTAAAGGGGATTATTCTTTTGAGTTCATTCTCAAATGTTTCATTGTTGGCATATAGAAAGGCTATTGACTTCTGTATGTTAATTTTGTCCTTGTGGCAGGAGCCATTCTAGCACCTGAGGCGGAGGCCATGGAGCCATCCTCAGCGCCTTGACCAACTTTGCTCTAATGGAGCCTTGGCTGTGGGAGGGGGAGAGGGAGATAGAAAGGAGAGGGGGAGGAGTGGAGAAGCAGATGGGTGCTTCTCCTGTGTGCCCTGACTAGGAATCGAACCTGGGACATCCACACGCTGGGCTGATGCTCTAATGCTGAGCCAACTGGCCAGGGCCTCTAATTTCATTTTTTGAAAAGAAAAAAAAAACACTAGCAGGGGTCAGCGAGCATGAAGAAAACTCACTACTCAAAGGGTTGAGAGTGGACAGTCTGCTTGTTTGTTTCTGCCTTCGGAGAGTCTTGGGCTTGGCTGCCCAACCACAGCCCCATCAAGGGGCTGGGCAGCTGAGAGTGGCCTGCCCACTAACTCTACGGAGGTCCGACCTCACTCGTGTACACTGGAAATATGGTCCCAGGTAATAAAGGGTCCAAGTACGCTTCTCCTTTAACCAGTGAAATGAAAACTGCTCTTGTTACCAGCAAGGTAGACAATACGTTCTTGAAGAAATGAACACTTCTTGCTGGTCTCTACCAATGTCAAACATTTTGTTTTATGTAAAAATGCTACCAATTCCGATACCACCAGCTGAAGGTCGTCTGACATCAGCACCTGCAGGGAGCTAAAAAATTATGAAATTAAATTTATAGTTGTGGTTATTGTGAGTGACCAAACTGGGATACCTGATTGGGAAAAGCATAATAAATACATATAATAAATGTATTATATATGTACAAATACATTGAAAATAGAAATGCACAAGTTTTATTAATAATAAATCAATTTCTCCCTAACTCCAGCAAATAAATGTTGAGCAAATTTTAAAATATCACCAGATCAAAGGGGATACCAAATTATTGATCTTCTTTACACATCTGACTAAAACTGGGAAAATCATTCAATTTTCAGTGGGATAGTTTAAGTCCCACTCACTGACTTCTTCAATTTCGCTATTACCAGGGAGTCTTCCTTTGAAAAGGTTTTGGATCACATGGCTACCAATGATGAAATCGCCACAGGCAAAGCACTATGCTAGGTGCTGGGTTTCAGCAGGAAGTAGAGCTTGGGTGTGGCTCTGAAGAAGCTGATATTGCACAAATGTGTGATTATAAGTGGGATACATGATTCCAAGTTGACCTAGAGATCCTAAGAGCAGAAAGGTTTCTCTAAGGAAATCTTTATGTTCCCAGGTGAAGGGGAAGAGGAATTTATCAGGTGAAGAGGAAAACTGCATCAGTGAGCCTCCAGGAGAGAGGAAACCGGGACTCGGGGGCGGTGGGAAGGGTCAGCGGGCCGGCACTGAGGAAGCGGCACAGACGGGACACTGAAGTAGGGCCAAATCACTCAGGGGCTTTGGGCCAGGCTAACGATTTTATCTGTATCCTAAAAGCCAATGAGAGATCTTCATCTCTCATTTCAGTCATACAATCAATATTTGCATTCTGAAAAATCATTCTGTGGAGATATTTACCTAAAATCTATGTACTCTAGTTGACCAATGTCACCCAGTTAAATTTAGTCATCTAAACAAAAATGAAAAAAAAAGTTAGAAATGGCAAAAAAGAATAAGAAATATCATTCTGCCCCATTGCTGAATAGGTGAGGGCAGTAAGGTGGGCACAAGAGCAGATGTAAGATCTCAGATTGGAGGACATTAGAATATCCTGGCAAGGAATGGTGGTGGCCTACAGTAAGTTCATACAGAAAGAAAGAGACAGACTCAGAATATTTTTTGAAGAGATAATCAGTATGAGGAGTGAAGAAGTGAGTCACCCAGGATGACACCCAAACATCTACAAGAACTGGGTGACTGCTACTACCAATCAAGAAACACTGGGGGACAGCAGGCTTGGAGACAGAGGGCCGAAAAAGTGATTTCCATCTGGACATGTGGAGTTTGAGATACCTGTGAACTTCAAGAGACAGCAATTGGTTCTAGAAGTCTGTATGCCAGAGGACAGGTCAGGGGTATTAACTGAAGTCAAGACAGTAGAAGAATGCCTAGGCTCAATCTCAGAAAGACTTTCTACAAATAGATACCTGATTAATAAATAAATAGGATCTTAAAAATTGAGTACAGGATAATGAACCCATAAGGGAAAGAAAGAGCGGGAGAAAGGGGTTGTCACAAAAACTAAAGGAAGAGAGGCCAGAATGAAAGAGGACCCAACTGCCTTGAATGTGGCTGCACATGAAACCATGCCCTGGCTTTAGAAACGGGAAGATCGGCAGGGACCATAGTGATGCACAGATGACTTCCTCCCTCCAGGGGCATTTATCTACTTCACCATCCTGCTGCTGCTGCAAAATTGTGTTTTCCCCTAAAAACAAGGTGCCTCCACACAAACCTCTTAAAATCGTATTTGTGACCTCCAAGATACCTCTAAATTCCAAGTTCATTGGCAGAACCTCCAATATCTATTCAATATCTGTTCATATTAATTATCCCGGCCACCAGATGCAGGGTGCATAAAGACAAAACAAACTTCTCTCAAACTTATAATTATCAAGGTGAAACACACACACACACACACACACACACAAATGCTGTGAAAAAGGAGCTAATTTCAAATTCAGAGATTATGCACTTTAAGGGATTCTAATCCAAGACATGCAGAGAGAGACGAGTGGAGTCAGACTGTCCAGCAATCGGCAGGGCTGAAGGTTAAGCTGCACAGCTCCCAGGAGAGTGGCTGCAAAGGAAAGCAGGGTACTATCCTCACTCACTGGGGAGCAGGAATGGCGGGTCACTGAAACCAAGACACTAGACCACAGCGGAAAGCGATCCAGGAGGGTAGCTTGCTGTGCAGTTCTCATCCTCCTTGGCTTTTCCTTTCATGCCCAAAGAGGTCCTTTGGGAAAGTCTCCGTAAGGTCACTCCCGCCTGAGTTGCTCTTAGCCCCCTGCAAATTCCAAGCCCTTTGAGAAGCCTTGTTTCTAGATCTTGAGAACACCACCCACATACTGTGTAATTTTCAAGATGGGTGACATCCAAGGTGAACGTCTTCTCACGTGCCCTCCAGGGAGCATGGGCATTCACTCCCCTCCCCTCTTTTTTTTTTTACAGAAACAGATAGTCAGAGAGAGGGGTAGATAGGGACAGACAGACAGGAACAGAGAGAGATGAGAAGCATCAATCATCAGTTTTTCATTGCGACACTTTAGTTGTTCATTGATTGCTTTCTCATATGTGCCTTGACCGTGGGGCTACAGCAGACCGAGTAACCCCTTGCTCGAGCCAGTGACCTTGGGTCCAAGCTGGTGAGCTTTGGTCAAACCAGATGAGCCCATGCTCAAGCTGGCAATCTCAGGGTCTCGAACCTGGGTCCTCCACATCCCTGTCTGACGCTCTATCCACTGCGCCACCGCCTGGTCAGGCTCACCTCCCCTTTTGATGGCAGAGCCTCACACTCCCTTTTCTCCACAACGCGGCCCCGACTCTCCTGCAGTCCAGTCGCTCACTTTGTTGCATACACGCCTCTCTCCTGGCTACAGGATCAGCCACAGTTGCTCTCAGTTGGTGCACAGTCCAACCGTCGGTTCACTGACTTTGTGGCCTTACTCACTAGGGGACTGCCCAAGAAGTTTCCAACCCACCCCAGGCAGCACCTGCTCACTAATCTCAATGGAGAGTGTAAAACAGGGTCAGGAAGGATTACCACGGAAGATGTATATGCGCGCGCACACACACACACCACCACCACCACCACCCCCCACTGGTGGTCTCTGGTCACAAAGACAAGTTTCCCTGTGGATTTGTTACAGTTTTCAGTCTCAACAGCTGAACAGAAAACTGGACTGTAATTCACCATACTACTAAAATGACATAATTTAAAATAACTGTTTTCTTAGGAATTTTCCGATGAACAGTTTTTACTGGTTCCGTGTGGTTTTCACGGAAACTGTAAGTGGGAAGAAGCAGTGTACTGCTGTGCCAGGCAAGTATGTTCGTATGTCAGACTCAGAAGCCAGCATTTACCATTCCACTCAATTTGAACGGCTCCTAATTTGACAGCAGCCCATTAGTACACGGCTCCAGCTTAAGCACCTTTTCCTTTCCCTCCAGATGGTGATGTGAAGAGGACCTTTGTTTTTCCAGAGCTTCTGTTGCAGTCATGTGGACCTCTGGGCTATGAGAGGGGCTCTTTCCCCCAAGCACACCCCCACTTCTTTAGGCTGCTCCTGACGAGTCCTGGTTACCCTATCGGACTAACAGTCACCTAGCTCCAGGTAACCAAAGTCAGGAAAACACTGATGGGTTTTTAATCACCTGCCACATTTCAGCAAAACCCCACCTTGCAGAAAACATGACACACAGAGAAGTTCCGGATCCTGGGAATCGGTCCACATTTTACTGTACAGTACATTCGTATAGGTTCCTGCATCTCCAAGATGACCAGATAACATTCAGGTTAGCACTGCTGGTAACAAAACTATACAACTACCCTGGCTTCAAAAACAAGAAGGGGTGATACACATTAACAATTATTTCCCTTTAATACTGCAGAAAACAATACATCACAAAAATAAAGTCACATGCCTTTTACAATCCAGTGTGAAGGCATATTATTTACGTTAAAATTAAATGATTTGGGACAAGGGAAGAATGAGAAGAGCTTCAAAGCTTAAGAGAGCTAAACTCTCCCCCAGTGCCATCTTTCTCTTCCAGCCTCCAGAGGGCGCCTTCAACACCAATGCCTAGGGAAGAGAACTGAAACTCATGTCTTAAGCTACTTCTGTAAAAACTACTTAAATAACCTGCAATTCCCAAAAGAGTCCATATTGATAAGAGATGGTACAACAAGAAACACCTGGAGAAAACACTTCCAGTCACCGATGGGAAATATAATCTGCAGACATTTCACTAAAATGGAAAACTGTATCACATACGGTAATATATTAGGCTCTGAAAGTACACTTTCACTTTACTGAACAGAAACACTATGATCCATGTTCTGGTCTTGAATCATCTCAGAAAAAGAGCTATCACTTTTATCTGCAACATGTTCAATGGACTGTATTACATCGTTACTATATGAGAGTACAGCTGACCAACAGCCCCGACCCTTGGAAAACAGAAGAAACCAAACTGAGCTCTAGTAGAGACTAGGATGAATTCGGCAGGAGAAAATGCAGATGGGTGAGAAAGCACAAAGTTAGCTGTGGGTCTTCTTCCCTAGATAAAAAACATTGTTATAAAATGCTGTGGACCCAGGCCCAACACAGCTGGAATGACAAGTTATTAAAAATGCGAGCCCCCACCCAGAAAGACAGCGTGTTTATGTAGCACTGTTCTCTTAAAAGTTCAATGTGCTTTAGTATAATTATCAATTCACTGCATAATTAAGTACATGATTCAGAATATACTTGGACTTATTAATTCCAGTGACTAGAGTCCCGGCCACTTACTGCCAAGAAATGTTTGTGTCCAGAACTTATCCAGTCATTAAGTGAAACTGACATTCCTATTTGCTGACTCCAAAAGAAAACCCACCCTTTCAGAGCTGAAAAACACGAAGAAGAGGGAATAAGACATGACTTAGGGAAGCCACAAAACATCTCAGGAAAACCCGGAGCCAGTGCGCACATTACAGCCCCTGAAGAAAAGGCCCCACCAGCCGGGGGAGGGGGGGCAGTGATGTTTTTGAAACCAGAGTGAGGTGTAGCTAACTGCCTAACAGTAAATTCACATAGTAAAATGCAGAAATAAGTCAACGTATCACCAAGGTTTACATTATATCTAGAAATATGTTTTATGCTTTAAAAAAAATCGCAATGCACTCCAAAAAAATGTTTTCAGATAATTCATGTACAACAGAAGGCACTGGTATCCGCATAAATCCACTGATTCTGCATGGCAAAGACCTGAGACGTGCAATGAGTCCGGTTCTCCAAAACCACCGTGGTCATTCATCCTTTGGAGCATATGATCTGTCCTTTTCGGTCCAATCATTTTGTTTGCCTTTAATATCATACATTACAGTAGCTGCTTAAAATATGTATTTCAGAGTGAGACAGGTCAGAGGGAAGAGTGAATAAAAGCAATGCCCTAGGCTGGGCGTAACTGGCACAGCAGAAGGGTGCTGAACAGCAGCTCTCAACCTTTCCTCCCCTGACCCCCTCATCCCCCTGCCTGGAGAAGTGAAATATCCCGATGACACTTGGTCTTGGTCGGCCGACGTTCCTTCTCTCAGTTGTTACCGGGCATAGTCCCAAAGTTAAATGCAGAGAGGACTCCTTTATTTTCAAAGGTGAAGCCTCCTTGTTGTTCAATCTTCTTCTTTGCCTCTAGCATTTGCCAAGAGAAAGGGAAAAAAGGAGAGTATTTAAGGCGACCAAGCTGGAAATAACCTCAAAGGAACCAAATTCTTTATACTTAGCACTGAGAAGGAATGCCATTCACAGTAGTAATTCCTGCCCTACTGAGCATTAGCCTGTAACAGACTCAGCTCAGGAACTAACTATGTTTACCATCACGGGAAAGCTGTTTGCTAACAACGAGCCAAATGAAAACAAGTCTCAAAGTTGAGTTCCACTAGGTCCATAATCTACTGCTGAAAGGACGACCTGACCTCTACGGGAAGAGAATCAGTGCAGGACCCACGTCAATAGAGAAAACCTGGGTTCTAAACTCTAGGTGCCTATTCCATGATGCTCCCCACGGAAATGTTGTTGTAATTACAAAATCTTTTCCATTGATTTTCTAGGGGTGACCATAGTAATGTCTGCATAAAATAATGTCTCCAGCTCAAAAACCAAAACATGGAAAGGCCACCAGATAGAGGTGGAGAGTCTGTCACTTCTAGGAATACAAGCTCCTTGCAAGAACCCATAAAGTTCCTGTGGTCGTCGGTGTTTTAGACGTTTAGGAGGGTGACCAGCTGACTTAACTCGTCCTCAGCAAGACTCATCCTGGCCCTTATGTTTTACCATTGGCTCCAAAATAGCATGAGAACGTGCATGACACATATTACCGCACAGTGCTTTGTAAAGCTAAGATGCCATGAGTAATTAAAAAGATCATACAACAATAATCTCTTATTATCTTAAAAGGCTGGCTTCTATCAATTTAAAAAACAGGGTGTAGGTGCCACCAGGCTTGTTAAGTAAGGGTGACTTTGGCACTCTGACACATGCCCTCTCGTGGGAAGTTCGCACTGGCTGACCTGCCACGGTCCTCCGGTGCTCCGCCAGCGTGTACACCTCCTGCAGTGCTCTCCTCTGGTCCTCACTGAGGGGTGCCATCAGCAGCTGGTACCAGGTGGCATCCCGATTCTGCACAGCTGTTGCATTTGGAGGGAAGGGGTTAGGTGGAGAAGGAAAAGATAAGGGATCCCAGTGACAATTTCAGAGAGTAATAAAGACATGATCAAATCATAGTGAAATTATAACAGACAGTAAGAAATAAAAAGTACAAACACGAGGTGATGAAACTTAGGCCAAGAATGAATTATTTCTGAGGATCCACTCTGTAGCCGATTATGTGGGGTTATCAAAGGACCACTGGACATTGGAAATCTCTGCTTTACCTAGTTCTCTGCCTCCTTCCCCAGGTCCCCTTCTTCCTAGGGTTTCCCTAACTCCGCATGCTCCCCGAGACTCCAGGCCTTGGCAAACGCCTGTACCCACCTGTTGCCATTTCCTCCAGAATTCTCCTACAATCTGCAGCTTCCGCATCACACCAAGAACTCAAATTTGTACTTTTGGGCAAAATTGTTCCCTAAGCCTCCTGGACTTTTCCATTTGGATAGCTTGCCTCCAATTCGGCACAACTAAAACCAAATTTAACATTGTACCTCCCAAGCCCTCCTCAAGTCCCTATTTTCATCCTAGTTCCATCAGTCTCCTACTCGACCACTGCAAATCCCTAACGTCTCTGACTAGGTCCTCTCCACATCCGGTGTCTGCTGCTTTCTTGAGGTCGTTCCTGTGTGCTTTCCTCCATCAAACACTGATCCAAAGAGGACTGCCTGTCACCTGGGGAGCATATTAAAATCCATATCCCAAGATCCCACCCAAGACCTAAAAGCTTCTGCTGAGTATAATGCATACCCGTGTCCAGAAGCCACTGTCTCCCACCTCCGCACTGATGCTCTTACTTTCTCCCTGCTTTGGTGCTGGAGTGTCCTTCCCTGTGTCTCTACCCCTAGCTCCTGCTAAATTTCAGTAAAACACAGCAGTGGTTTTACTGTCATTAACAGTATTTGTAGTGATACTAAATAATGCCAGTACATTCTACTAGCATTGCCTTGTTGGTAACAGTATTTTATACACAAGGATGCTCTCTTTAATACTGCTTGTGATAGCAAAAAAACAAACTATTCATATGCCTATCAGTGGAAACAAACTAGGATATAACCATAGGAATACTGTATAAAGAAAACAAAATAGCTGTGTTAATAATATTTTTTTCATTATATGATTTTCTAAACATTTTCATTGGTTTAGTCTTTAGTCCTATAAGGTTTCCATTTACATCCCCCGTTTTTATACTGGGTTACTGGGTCTTGCTCATTTGTAGAAGGTGTTTGTTTACTGTGGATCTAAAGCTTATGATCTGTGGTAAATATTTTTTCCCAAACTTTTGTAAGTCCTTAACTGTATTTCAGCATCCTTCACTGTACAAAACTGGTAAGTTGCTGATGTCGTTAAAAGATCCCCCCGATTCTAATAAGGGGAAATGAATTTAGAAAAACATTTCTGAAGATTCAGGGAGTCAAGGCATACTTAGTAGAGCTTGCGTAAAGAACTGATATTCATCCACACTGTTTTCAAGGTCAAGTGGAGTGCTGAATCCCTCAAGCGCAGTTTCCTCCAGTACTTCTTCATCCCAGTCATCCTCCTCTTCCTCCTCGTCCTCACCTCTCCCATGAGCAGACTGCATGGCTTGAGCACTTACATTCGCCTCCTCGTCATCACTTGAAATCTCCTCTGTGAAGCCATGAATTATTGAAAAGGAATCAAAGCATGTTAAGAAAATATAAAAGTTTACAAAGAAAACAAAAAATATAAAATGGCATTCTGGACATGGAAACACCTACCATATAATTTTATATAAAATTATAAAAATAGCCTGACCTGTGGTGGCGCAGTGGATAAAGCGTCGACCTGGAAATGCTGAGGTCGCCTGTTCAAAACCCTGGGCTTGCCTGGTTAAGGCACATATGGGAGTTGATGCTTCCAGCTCCTCCCCCTTCTCTCTTTCTTCTCTCTCCCTCTCTGTCTCTCTCTCTCCCTCTCTCCTCTCTAAAAATGAATAAATAAAAAATTAAAAAAAAATTAAAGAGTACCTTTTAAAAAAAAAAAAAAAAAAAAAAAAATTATAAAAATAACCCTTATCTTTACTGTAGTTTGCTAAACTGAAAATGACTTTGTCCTCCTCACTGAGAACCATTTCCCACTCTGCCTCTATGCCTAACCCTGTGGTCCAGCCGAACACTGCTATTGTTTCGCTACGGCTGCCTCGTGTTTGTTAACGCAAAATACTGTTTAACTTCAGATACCCAAACTAACTTTTTTTTGTCAAAAAAAAAAAAGATTGTACAGTCAGTGCATGTTGTTTTATTTTGTTAATGTGAAACTTTTACTTTTATTATGTCACCAATGGCAATGCTGCAGATGGTCTCTGAATCACAAATTAACTCTATCAGTAAGAACTCAGATTTCACCAGCGATTCCACGTACAGATGAGATTACCTGACTAAAGTATACAACGTGTTTTAAGTAACAATAAGCTCCCACTGAGAATTCAGTTCTTAACAATTAACTAAGTTGATTATGAACTGCTCAGAAATGATTGAGTGAAGAGGTCATTTCTGCTAACAGAAACAGAAAAATATAGAAATGTAAATGAAAAATAAAATAGTTAACTGCATGTGGGTTGAAAAGTTAAAAGATGAATTATCAACATGGACTGCGTTTCTATTTCCACTGCTGGTCTCGTCCAAGCAGTTAGACCAGCATTGTAAACTACCAGCAGACAGTGAATACCTGGATTAAACTGCAAGGTAGTTTTAGAAATAAGGCAAGAAATTACATATATAACTATATATATATATATTTTTTTACATATATATATCACTATATTGACATAGATATGGATATATACTGCTCACAAAAATTAGGGAATATTTCAAAATGAGTATGAAGTGATAAAATATCCCCTAATTTTTGTGAGCAGTGTAGTTCTAGATATAGAAATACCTTTGCTAGTTAATCATTCTATTCTCTAGTGAGAAATTCAATAGGAAAGTCTAGATATTACAGAAAGTTTTCCCTCAAATCATATTAATTATAAGCCCAAAATAAATGAACAATAAAAGAAATTTTAAAAAGAACATCATAACATACTAAGGAAAATTCTCTAATTGTTGGCACATACTTAGCAAAAAAATAAAAAATAAAATAAAAATAAACTTTTAGTAAAGAAACATTACTGCAAAAGACCTACATAGAATTCTACAGAATTTAGCATCAAAAATAGAATTGTATGTTTTCCAGAAAAATTTGTTTTAAACCAGAAGAGGAAAGACTCCATTTGGAGTTGGATAATGTTAATTCCTGGGCCCTAGCAAGCAATTTTACAATATCACTAAATAAAATAAAGATCTAATATTCTTGACTCTAATAATCTTATTCTGACTCGATTAAGCAATCACTTTCCTTTATGTAGTTTATTCTAAATGTATAATATGTAAACCACAAATATCTCCTAATTATAATTTTTGATGATGAGTCACCAAAGAATTATTTTTTAAAAATCAGGCATTCTCTACTGATCTGTTGTACTGATACTTCTAAGTTTAATGGTTCATTTAACTCATAACCACTGCCTTCACAGACTGTTAGGATCAAAAGAAAAAAGAAAAGAACTAGTTAACTTATTGTCAAGACCATTTAATCCTGTTATATAAATGTATTTCCCAGGGTGTAACAACATTCACTAGGCTCAATAATTTAAAAAAATAATAATAAATCTTTTAAGTGTCAAAAGGTGAACAAATATAAATTTATATCACATGATATAATTAAGGCAACGAAATCCAAAATATCTATTAAATGTGCAACAGTCCAAAAACTGTAAATCTGTTTAATGACTTGAAATAGACTAAGATTTGATGAAAATACATGCTCAGATCAAGTTCAATTCTAGTATTCACTGCAATTAGGAGACTTTACCATTTTCTTCCATATCCGTTTTCTCTGCTTTTGAGCCATCCTCCCGGTTGACCAGTTGTCTAGTGGCACAGACCTGCTTCAGGCCAAGGAAAAGGAAAAGAATTGAGGGCACGATCTGTCCCACCACAGCATCTACCGCAGAAGGCCGATTCTGCAGTTCCAAGAGAATACTCAATCCTATTATACACATCTTCCGGTCATGATGCCTACAAATTATGAAGAAAAACAAATTTGCATGTGAGGAATGGGGACAGATCCTGAAGAAATGCAAAAGGAGTGTCTAAGGTGTACTCCAAGGTTCATTCATTGGAATTACACAAACACATCCACCATTTTGTACTATATAAAATTCCATGTAAATGAAGTTTTATAAACCAATTATTATCAAATACCTATAGAATTCTGCAATTAGTATAGTGAGTCTTACTATAATACCAACTCTGATTAATGTAAGTGCTATATTAGGGCCTTGGCATAACAAGTTTTATTAAAGCAGGAATACCTATATTTGACAGCATGAAATTCCTTTCCAATGGGGAAAAAAGAAAGCATTCCTCAGACTCTGTCTTTATTACATTGGTCTACAAGGTGTTTTTGGCAGATGTACTCTACACTGACCCCAGGAGCCAAAAGTTATTTCAGAAAACTCAGCATCTAATAAGCTTAGCTTAATATTTATAAGTAAATTTATTAAATGTCTTCTGCTATAACACAAGGAAAATTTAATTATGAAGGAAAAAAATTTGACCAAAATACATTACATATATTTTTCTACTAAATGTTTCTTATAAGGTGTTTAAAACTTAAAATATTAAGAATGAAAAGACAACTATATGCCCACTTAAAATTGTGGGCACAAATAAAAAATTCATTTGCAGTGATTCAACTTGTTTAAAATGAAAGTGATATACAGCAAACTCAATGATGGATATCTTACAAGCTTCTGTGATTCTTCTTTATTTGCACTGCTTGATTCATTCAAGTTACTGCTGCCAAAGCAGGATGCTATAAAAATACTTGTCCTGAGGTCTTTCTCATCCATGCAGACCCTAACTAGTAGTGCATGCCAGGTGTCAAGGAGATCACCGTAGGAAGGATGATTATCAAGTGGGGCTTTAAAGAATACAAGGAAGCCCAATCCAAGCATGGCCAGTCTATGCGGTAGCTGAGATAGCCTTTCTATCTTTGGAAAACTGCTTACAGATACTAATAAAGAGATAAGCGTACCAACGGCAGAACTGTGAATGACCAAATCTCTATTTCCTAAATCTTTGTAAGAGATGACTTTAAGCAGAATTTCTTTTTAAAGTATGCTCATCCCTTCAAAGCTTTAATAAGAAATCTAAAACAGAGCCAAATTCCAGTCTCCTACAAACAGAATAATTTGAATAAAATATAGCAGCTGTAACGATGTTCCCTCACTCCTGGTCCTACCATCCTGGTTCAGGCCTCCATTTCCCCCCTCCACCTCACCACTCAGCAGTCCCTACCTATGTCTCCTGCTGGACATCTCCCCCCCCCCCAGCAAATTTTTCTAAATGAAATCTTACAAAGCTTAAAAAGAACATTTGGTATTTCTGATGCTTTAAACAAATTAGTGTGCAATCTAGCTCAAATTCTAGCATAACATGGTTACAATTATGTGTTGGGTCCCTTGAAGTGGGTATATAACTACTTTGGAATCTCACTTTTCCTATGTTAGAAAACTAGGAGAGTGCTTCGTGTAAGTCTAAATTCTTCTACCAAGGCAGTGCCTGGGTTACCACTAACAATCCTGACCACATCTGAGAACAGGCTCCCTTGAGGTCCTCAAGGTGTTCAATATCCTAGGCTAGTATGTTATATCTTTACCAGACTGGTAATTTCCCTAAAAACTTGACTCCATTTAGAATATCTTTACCCACAGACACTTAATAGTCATGGAACGTAGATGGACACTTAATTTTTGTTATATGGAGATATAACAATACATATAACAATACATGTTGGATCGAAAACCAGTAGGGAAGGACTATACCTCATTTTCAAAGCTAGCATCCTTTCCACTAGATTACATTGCTGAAACACATTCTTAATTCTTTAAAAATTAAATATGTGAACACTACACTAAAAATAATTCTTAAGATATAAAAATTATCTTTCTATATGCTACTGTATGTACATATTAAAAATTCAACCTTCCAGAAATAGAAATACAGTGTAAAATCAAGAAGACACATACCCAAGAAAACAATCTGTATCACTCATCCACTGATTTATAAACTGTACAGTTATAGGTCCAGGGTTGTGAGGCAACTGAATTCTTTCTAGGGTATGTAGCAGCAAATCGGGGTTGTAGTACAAGGCAGCAATTGCAACCTGAAGACACATAGTACGAAGCTCACTAGTTTTGACCCCTCGGGTTAATCTCTCCAAAACAAGTTGAACAAAGAGTGGAATGCACTAGAGGAGAAAAGAAAGAGAATCAACCAGACACAGAGAAACCAAGTAACTTTTATAGAAAACTACATGTTGCTAAAAAGTATAATCAGTAAGTAACATACTCTTAATGGCAATAAAACCTTTGCTAATTTAATCATTTTTGAGGCATTAAGTTCATATTCTTAATTAAAACCCAGAGATATGAAACAGCCCAAGAGAGATCCAAGCGCAGTGCCAGGAAGTCTCCTTCCCTTCTCAGGGCAGATTACAAATGGAAAACCCAGCTAGAATTTCAGCTAGATTGCTGACTAGATTACAGCCCAAGAGTGTCCTTAAAAGCCCATACCCAACTGGTGGCAATAATCCAAATATGGACTCAGCTTTTACATTTAAAGTAAAATGACTATGGTGATAAATCAAATTGGGGAGATAAATGAATAGTGCCGAGAATAAACATGATGTGATCAGAATTTCTCGAGAAAAAAAATTTCTGTTGGTGTAAGTAAAAGAAAAATAGTATAGAAAAAAAATGGTCAACTTGGCACAATAAAACCAAATCATCTGACTCCAATTAGAAAAGGCAATACTGATGAACTATTTTTATTAGAAGTATCTGCAAATAGTTATTTTTAATTGAAACGGATGGGCTGAAATCATTTGTGCAAAATAAAACTTTGAGGTCTTAATATAAACTCATTTTAAAAGTAAATTTTAAAAATCAAGGTTTCAGGGGAGGATGGGATGAACAGGCAGAACAGAGGAATTTTAGGGCAGTGAAACTACTCTGTGCTACTATATGTAATGGTGGGGATGTATCATTATAAACTTCTCCCAGCTGGGAGAATGCACATCAAGCGTGAACCCAATGTAGACTATAGACTTGAACTGACTACAATGTGTTAGTGCAGGTTCACCACAACCAATGCACCACTCTGGTGGGGATGTTGGTAACAGGAGATGCTATGAGTGCCAGGGCAGGGATGTGTGAGAAGTCTCTGTACTTTCTGCTAGATTTGGCTGTGAAACTAAAACTGTTCTAAAACATAAAGTTTATTAAAAAATAAATGAAAAATCAACGTTTCATATGGAGATTTGAAAGTCAAATTGAATATATTTTCTTTAGTAGGCAAAACCACGAAAACATTGGGATTAACAGAATACTAGCCTTGTTTTAGGATGATATATGAAATCAGAACACATGATTATATGTGGAACTTTTAAGACTGAAATTTTTTAAAAAGATGACTAGTTTAACTATTGATTTCTTCTCAGATTCTGATATAGAGGTTTCTGTGTTTTGATTTGATAGCAAAACACACATAACATATAGACTGCCTTAAAAATTATTACTACGGTCAAAGAAGTACTGCAAATAAATGAAGCCACAAGAAAATGAAAACTGAGCTTCAAAAGCTCTTTTGAGATCTTTTAAAAATAGTTTTATTTTAACAAATATTTATACTATCACATGCAAAGCCATTAAGAAGGGAAAGAAAACTTGAGGTTTCAAAACAAGTAAAACAATTTTATAATTGTCCTTTTATATTGCATTAAAACAAAATCAATTAAAGGGACTGGCTGTGAAAAAACTACATAAATCCAGAGAGAGAAAACTATGCAGCGTCAAAAAGGAGCACAGACTATCTCTATGCACAACTACAGTGACATGCAGGAGATAGTGAGTGAGGGCAGCAAACATGAAAAAACATGGATAGTATGCTATTTTAAAATAGAAAATGAGAAAATGAATATATCTATATGCTTATTTTTTCAAATGAAATATAAAGTAAAAATTGAAAAAAAAAATAGGGCCAGAGAGTAAGAATAGAGGGAACAGGGATGGAAGCGAAACCTTCCTGAGAATACCTTATTTTATAAATTAGACTTTGGGATTATGTTTCATATATTCATTTAAAATTTTTAAGCAATCCCTAAAAATTAAAATAAAATAAATGAACCAGCCAAACTGATTATTTTTAATGACTCTAAAATTTAATGATTCAACTGGATTTTGACTATATACCGCTAGTGCAGGGGTCGGGAACCTTTTTGGCTGAGAGAGCCATGAACGCCACATATTTTAAAATGTAATTCCGTGAGAGCCATACAACGACCCATGTATGTTACACATTATCCAATAAAAATTTGGTGTTGTCCCGGAGGACAGCTGTGATTGGCTCTAACCACCTGCAACCATGAACATGAGCAGTAGGAAATGAATGGATTGTATGTATACATGAGAATGTTTTATATTTTTAACGTTATTTTTTTTTTTTAAAGATTTGTCTGCAAACCAGATGCAGCCATCAAAAGAGCCACATCTGGCTCGCGAGCCATAGGTTCCCGACCCCTGAGCTAGTGTATGAATACATTCTATAGATAAAAAGAGCTATTAAAAAAATCTTAAGCTGTTAAACATAATCATATGTTGGTGGTAATATGGGTATTGGTAGAATTACTCTGAGACTATATGTACATATTAGCAAGATAAAGCAAGTGAGGAATTTTGGTATGGGAGACTTAGATTAGGATCAATTAGGTTAAGTACAAATAATGTAGTCCTGACTTTAAACTGAAAATATCTGCATGTACTAATGATGAATTGTTCTTAAAAAAAAAAAAAAAAGGTATGATATGAAACTGACCAACTCAATACCAGTGGATTTCCTTTTTGCTTAGTCTTGAATACCACTTCCCAGGGTAATGCAGGAAATGTACAAGATGAACCTGAAATAACTAGTCATAACAGATAACAAGGAAACTACAAAATTTTACTGGAGTCATGTCAAAAGCACTCACATGACAAACTCAAAAGGCTTTCACTGGCCAAATTCGAAACCACTTTCCTACCTTCCACGATATACAAAAATTAATTCAAAATAAATTAAAGGCCCTGGCAGGTTGGCTCAGTGGTAGAGCATCGGCCTAGTGTGTGGAAGTCCTGGGTTCGACTCCCAGTCAGGGCACATAGGAGAAGCGCCCATCTGCTTCTCCATCCTCCCCCCTCTTGTCTCTCTCTCTCTCTCTCCTCTCCTCCTACAGACAAGGCACAATTAGAGCAAGCTGGCCCAGGTGTTGAGGGAGACTCCATGGCCATCACCTCAGGTGCTAAAAAATGGCTCTGGTTTCAACAGAGCAAGGGCCCCAGATGGGCAGAGCATCACCCCGTAGTGGGCTTGCCGGGGGATCCTAGTGGGTACATGTGGGAGTCTGTCTCTGCCTCCCTTCCTCTCATTAATTAATTAATTAAAGAGCTAAATGTTAGAGCTAACAAGAAAACTTTGTTTTCCTAACCCAAGAAATACTTATTAATTGTAGTAAAAGTGCTGTCTGGATAATGATGATATATAAATTGACTCTGTAAAAAGATCACCAAAATTGACTCAACTGATCAAGGAAGAAAAAAGTAGAAAGAAGATCCTAGCTACTAAAATCAGGAACAAAACTAGAGTTATTATTACCAGCCTAGAGAAACAAAAACATAAGGAAATTTTATGAACTGCCTAAGTTAACTTATATGAAATAGACACATTCCTAAAAAGATGCAAACTACTGAAATTGACACAAAAGAAATATGAATATGAATAACCCTGTAACAAACAGAGATTGTATTGGTAATTTTAAAATTACCCACAAAAAATAGCTCAGACACAGATGGTGTCACTGTTAAATTCTACCAAACATTTCAAGAACACCAAATGTCACAAACTCTTCCAAACAGTAAAAATAAAAAAGAAGAGGAAAAGGGAGCACTTCCCAACTCATTCTATGAGACTAGTGTCACTCTGATATTAAGGATTAAGGTCAGACAAAAATATCACAAGAAAAAAGAACTTCAGATCAATATCACTTATGAATATAGATACAAAAATACTTGAAATACAAGCTAACTGAATCTGAAAATACATAAAATGGATCATACTCCATAATCAAGTAGAATTTAAACCTGAAATGCACACTTGACTTAACATCTGAAAATCAATTAATGCAATACAACATATGAATAGAATAAAAAACAAAAACCACATGATCATTTCATTAGATGCAGAAAAAATCTGACAAAACTCAATACCTCTTCACTATAAATACACTCAGCAAAGAAGGAACTCCCTTGTCCTAATAAAAGGCATCTAAGAAAAACTCATGGCTAACATCAGACTTACTGCTAAAAGACTAAATGCTTTCCCCCCATAAAATTAGTAACAAGACAAGATGCCTCTTCTTTATCACATCTATTTAACATTGCACTGAAGGTTCTAGCCTAGGCAATTAGGCAAGAAAAATAAAAATTTTTAAAGCACCCAGATTGGGAAGGTAAAACTCTATTTCCATCTGACATGACCTTGTATATAGAAAATATAAATGAATTCACTGACATTCTATTAAAACTAATAAAGAAGTTTGGCAAGGTTGCAGAATATAAGGTAAGTATACCAAAAAATATATATTTCTATGCTCAGTCAATTTGCAGCTTAAAAATTAGGAAAGCAATTCCATTAAAATTAATACTTAGAAATATTTTAACAAAAGAACTGCAAAACTCAAACTGAAAATTCCAAAGCATTTTAAAAAGCAATTAAAGACAACCTAAAGAAAAGGAAAGATATCTTCATAGATTGAAAGACTAAATATTCTGAAAATGAAAATACTTCCTAAAGTGATCGATAGATTTAGCTTAACACAATCACAGCTGCCTTCTTTGCTAATATTGACAAACAGATCCAAGTTCATTTGGAAATGTAAGAGACCCAAAATAACCAAAACAATCTTGCAAAAAAAACAAAACTGAAGGACCTAATATCAAAACTTACTAAAAAGATACAGTAATAATGACAGTGTAGTCCTGAATTAAAGACAAAAAAAAAGTACTTAAATAGAACGAAAGCCAGAAGCCAGACATACAGTCAAATGAATAACAGTGCCAAGACAATTCAATGGGGCCAAAATCATTTTATCAACAAATGGTACTGAGACAACTTGATAGTCACAAATAATGAATTTGGACTCCTTTTTCATACCACATACAAAAATTAACTCAAAATAAATACCTAAATGTTAGAGCTAAAACTATAAAATTCTTAGAATAAAACAGATTAAATCTTTGTGAACTTGGATTTAGCAATGATTTTTTAAAACTGACACCTTCCATAAGCAACAAATAAAAAAATAGATAAATTAGACATCATCAAAATTAAAAACCTTTGTGCTTCAAAAGACATCATAAAGCCCTGGCCAGTTGTCTCAGCAGTAGAGCATCAGCCCAAAGTGTGGAAGTCCTAGGTTCAACTCCTGAACAGGGCACACAGGAGAAGCAACCATCTGCTTCTCCACTCTTCCCTCTCCTCGTCTCTCTCTCTCTTCTTCTCCTCCCACAGCCATGGCATGAATGGTTCAAGAAAGTTGGCCCCAGGCACTGAGGATGGCTCCATGTCCTCACCTCAGGTGCTGAAATAGCTCAGTTGCCAAGCAATGGAGCAGCTGCCCCAGATGGGTAGAGCATTGCCCTGTAGGGAGCTTTCCAAGTGGATCCCAGTCAGGGCACAGGTCTTTCTGCCTCCCCTCCTCTCAATAATAATAATAAAGACATCATAAATAAAGGGATTAGACCAGGGGTCCCCAAACTACGCGGGCCACATGCGGCCCCCTGAAGCCATTTATCTGGCCCCCACCGTACTTCTGGAAGGGGCACCTCTTTCATTGGTGGTGAGAGGAACACTGTATGTGGCGGCACCGCAAAGCACGGCGTCACTCACGTACAGTACTACTTCCAGTGACGCAGGACGCACGACTCACGGCTCTGGAAGCACGTCATATCACTTGATATGGCTAGCAGTGACAAATATGGAACCAGACATTGACCATTTCATTAGCCAAAAGCAGGCCCATAGTTCCCAATGAAATACTGGTCAGTTTGTTGATTTAAATTTACTTGTTCTTTATTTTAAATACTGTATTTGTTCCCGTTTTGTTTTTTTACTTTAAAATAAGATATGTGCAGTGTGCATAGGGATTTGTTCATAGTTCATAGTTTTTTTTATAGTCCGGCCCTCCAATGGTCTGAGGGACAGTGAACTGGCCCCCTCTGTAAAAAGTTTGGGGACCCCTGGATTAGACAATCCCCAAGTTGAGAGAAAATTTTTGTAAGATTTTTGGAACTAGAATTTAGAATATATAAAGAACTCCTACAACTCAGTAATAAATAGACACGTAATTAAAAATGGGCAAAGGATTTGAATAAACACATCTCAAAAAAAGATATACAAATGGTCACATGAAAAGATGCTCGTCATCATTAGCCATCAAGAAAATCAAATCAACATCAGCCTGGAATGTGGAAGTCCTGGGTTCAATTCCTGGTCAGGACACACAGAAGCGCCCATCTGCTTCTCCACCCTTCCCTCTCTCCTTCCTCTCTGTCTCTCTCTTCCCCTCCCGCAGCCAAGGCTCCACTGGAGCAAAGTTGGCCCAGGTGCTGAGGATGGCTCTGTGGCCTCTGCCTCCAGCCGCAACAGAGCAACACCCCAGATGGGCCAAGCCGCGCCCCCTAGTGGGCATGCCAGGTGGATCCCAGCCGGGCAGACTGCCTCCCCACTTCTAACTTTGGAAAAATACAAAAAAAAAAAGAAAATGAAATCAAAACTGCAAGATACCACTTCTTACCTATGGAATGACTATAACAACAAAATAAATGTTGGTGAGGATATGGAAAAATTGGAATGCTCATTCACAGCTGGTAGCAATGGGAAATGATGCAGTTACTTTGGAAAACAGTTTGGCAGTTTTTAAAATAAACATAGAATTACCAATCCTAGAAACCAAGAGAAATCAAAACATGTTTGTACAAAAATCTGCATATAAATGTTCATAACATTATTCATAATAGCCATAAAATGGAAATAATCCAAATCTCCATCAACTGTTGAATAGCTAAACTAAACATAATAAAATCCATACAATGGAGTACTTGGCGATAAAAAGAAATGAAGTACTGATATATGCTATCACACAGCTGACCCTTTAAAACATTATGCTAAGTGAGAGAAGTCATTCACAAAGGACCACATATAATATCATTTATGTGAAATGTCTAGAAGAGGCAAATCTATACACATTAAATAGATAAATTGTATGCTATATGAATTACATCTCAATAAAGCTGTTATAAAAAAATTACAAAATGGAAAGAAGAGACAACTCCATAGTTTTACTTCAATACTTACTTCTTAGTAACTAATTATCACACTATAATAGCATCAAAAATTAAATTAATCATGTTGAAAATGTATAATACTTTTTTGGCTGGTAAACAGAAATATTTCTTTTTTATATCAATATAATATTTTCATTTCTGGTTTTAAAAAAGATAATAGCATACACAAAATCAAAGGGAAAATTCTAATCTCTGAGAATCTAATTGTGCAGAATTTACACATTTATCTTCTTTATGATTTGCTTGATAGCCCCTTAAATTATTAGATATTTTTCTGTGTATCTCTTACTCCAATAAAATGCAAGGTACAATTCCCAAATTTCATGAGTATTTTTCTTTGTCATTTAAATAGGATTTGCACCAGCAGGCACAAACTAGAGGCTATCTTTTTAAATTTCCTTCATAACATAAACAAATTTCAATCAGGAATACAAATTTTAAACATAAATATCAAGTGAGAGGCTTCTCAACATGTATTACCTGATCAATCCCCCTTCCTTTGCACTGAAGAATGATGACTTCAAGAAGCTTGGCTGCGTGGCACTCTGCATCTTCCCCTGCATCTCCACATAGTACCTGCCGTAATCACAATTAGCTCAGCAGTAAATGGCGTTGCATAAAATTAAACCAAGTCCCCATGAAGCAAATGTCCCATAAAATTCAGCCATTAAAATCATAACTCTACTTGCTTTTTAAGTGTACCTTGCCAACACGTGGAAGAAAGGTCAAAATAAAGTCCATCTATCTTCTTTATCTACTCTAATTCCTCCTAAGGAGTAAAAGTTCACTTACTTAACTTTGAATTAATAAAGTGAGCTATATGAGTTAATTATCTAGATAAATGACGCTTCTTCTTAAAGGCATCAAAACAATAAAATAAAGTTTTTATAAACCTTCCTTTTAAACAATAAAACAAACCTTGTAGTTTCCCAATCTTTTTTAATTCTTTTCCATAGGAACCCATTTTTTCATAATAATAATAATAATTCAATATTATATACTTAAGGTACCCAGAAGAGAGATTTGTAGAGAGGCATGCTTATGTTAGGAATTAAGAAAGATGAAAAAATTAATGTGTTCAAACACAAGACATAAGAACAAACTTAACCCAAAGAATAAAGGTGAGACAGATTAAATATATAGACAAAAAAAGGTAGCAGAGAGAAACCAAAAGCAGGTTCATTTAAGACTTAATAGACAGCTTTTTTAAAAAAGTCATTTTTTAAAATCAAAGAAAAAATAATAAAATATTAGGAATGAAAGATATAAATACAGGAAAAATAAAGGAAATTAAAAATAAAAGAATACTGTGGGGAACACTCTATTCCTTATATATTTGAAAACTTAGATAAATTTGAGAATTTCCAAACAAATACAATTTAAGAAAACTGGCAGGTTGGCTCAATTGTAGAGCATAAGCCCAGTGTGTGGAAGTCCCAGGTTCAATTCCAGTCAGGGAACACAGAAAAAGCAACCATCTGCTTCTCCACCCCGCCCACTCCTCCCCCCCTCCCTCTTTCTCTCTCTCTTTTCTCCTCCCACAGCCATAGCTCCAATGAGCTCAAGCAAGTTGGCACCAGGTGCTGAGGATGGCTCCATGGCCTCACCTCAGGTGCTAAAGTAGCTCAGTTGCTGAGCAACAGAGCAGCGCCCCCAGATGGGCAGAGCATCGCCCAGTAGGAGGCTTGCCAGGTGTATCCCAGTTGGGGCGCATACGGGAGTCTGTCTCTCCGCCTCCTGGCCTCTCACTTAATAAAAAATTTTTTAAAAACTGAATTAAAAAGAAATTCCAGATAAAGATGACAAACTGAATACTCTCATTTAATTTTATTCATTCCCAAAAGGCCATTAAAATGATAAAAAAAAAAAAAGAGAGAGATTTTAGAGGCATACATCCACAAAGATGGAGTAATGGAAAAAGGAGAAAGCTATAAAACTGTGGAAGCTAGAAAACAGATGGAACAATGAGTTGAATAGTAAACAGGTAGCTGCCAAAGCCAAGAATCAACTCTATTGACATAAATTGAAATTTCTACATCTAAGGCAATGCATCTAGATCTAGATTCTAAATGTGAATGGACTCTGGAACCAGAATGCCTTAGCTCAAATTCCAGCTCTGCCACTAGGTAGCTGTGTTCTTCTAAAAGCTACTTAACCTGTCAGACTATTCCCATCTGTAAAAGCAGGATCTTAATATAATCTACCTCAAGGGGTCGTTTCATACAAAGGGGGAAAACCACTCTCTTTTGCCAAAATTACCCTTACTTGGGTTTTCTGTTCATTGATTTTGTTTTCCCACCCCCACCTCCTCAAAAGGAAGAGAAACAAAATATATTTCAGTAATTTAAAAATTAAATTAAGTCTGGCTCTGGAGCCAGACTGCCTGGGTTCAAATCTGGCTCCAACACACAGTGATATAGGAAAATTTACTAAACTTCAGGCACAACACAAGAAACTGTGGTTCGGTTTGCTCTTTGACAGAAAAGTGATGCGTTCTTCATGTTGTAAAAGTGCTTAGGGAATAATTGATACACAGTAAGAGTTCAATAAGTATTTATTATTAGTAAAACCAAGAATATGAAACACTTCCACTACTTGACAAGTGCATCATTGTGAATAGCATTGTTACTCCACCTGATATATAACAATACAAAGCAGCTTTGCTTTCCTAACAGAGTTGTAGGGCGGTTATGTTTTCTACTTGCTGCTATCTCGTCCTCTTTACCTCACAAGCAGCTGTTTCTGTAATTTAAGAAAAACTGAAGAATGCCAAGTGATTATGTTATAACAAGTTGAACTATTCGAGCTAAAGGAGTCTTTAAAAATCATGATTCTAGCCCTGGCCAGTTGGCTCAGCAGTAGAGCATTGGCCCAGTGTGTGGAAGACCTGGGTTTGATTCCCAGTCAGGGCACACAGGAGAAGCGCCCATCTGCTTCTCCACCCCTCCCCCTCTCCTTCCTCTCTGTCTCTCTCTTCCCCTCCCGCAGCCAAGGCTCCATTGGAGCAAGTTGGCCCGGGTGCTGAGGATGGCTCCATGGCCTCCACCTCAGGTCCTAGAATGGCTCCACAACAGAGCAACGCCCCAGATGGGCAGAGCATCACCCCTAATGGGCTTGCTGGGTGGATCCCGGTTGGGTGCATGCAGGAGCCTTTCTGCCTCCCTACTTCTCACTTCAGAAAAATACAAAAAATTAAAAAAAAAATTCATGATTCTACTCCTTCTGTTCATGTGATGAAACTTAGTGACTTCTCCAAACCTTCCAGGGTCTTTTTAACTGAACTGAGACCTAAATCAGATACATTGATAATCAGTTCAGCACTCATAATAGATCCTGGTACACATGCCTTCAGTGAGGAAAAGAGGTATACA
This sequence comes from Saccopteryx leptura, assembly GCF_036850995.1. NCBI lineage: Eukaryota > Metazoa > Chordata > Mammalia > Chiroptera > Emballonuridae > Saccopteryx > Saccopteryx leptura. The sequence goes on from NC_089504.1 coordinate 136,911,032, forward strand.
CTAATATTTTACCCCCAATTCCAACGCCAAACTTTTAGGTCTAGCTATTTGAGCTGTCTAAACTCTGCCTGCTGTGTGTAATAGAGTTTTATATTAATGTATATAAATATATTCACTGCAAAAGGGAAACAGTCATTAGTGACTCCAAGCTATAACTAATGGCAGATCAAATCTAACCTGTGAAAAGGCTGCACAGTGGACAATCATGTTTGTGCATAAATATGACAGCTGCCATTATGTAGCATATAAATTATCCTGGACTGAGCTAAATATGCTGTTTGTTCAACAATTTTGATCTTTGTCTTACTTTATTGATAGTCAAATTACCTATATTTAGTGACTTCCAATTTAAAAGAAAAATCAATGACTGACAAATCGTGTAGTTTTTTCCTAGCACTTGTCTTATTTTTTATTTTTTTTAAAGAGAGGCAGAGAGCAAGAAAGAAACATAGATCCATTGTTCCACTTATTTACACATTCACTGGTTGACTCTTATATGTGCCCTGACTGGGGATCAAACCTGCAACCTTGGAATATAAGGATGATACTCTAACCAACTGAGCTACTCAGCCAAGCCCTTTCCTAGCACTCTGCTTTAATCAATTAACAAGTTTGCATTTTTGAAAGAAAAAAACACAAAGAGAATCATTTACCTCTGAACCTTATAAAGTACACAGCTTTAAAAAAGAGACGAACATTCTTAAAAACATAACATAAAACATGAAATTCTCAATTTACAATTCCAACCTCCATTTAAAAAAACAAAATGACAAATATATGTTGATGAAAACAATATAGAAAAACTAAATATACAAGAAACAAACTGAACGAGTAAAGCACTCAACATGCTCACCTTTCTACACATTGTGAAAAGTATTTCTAAATGCTTCGGATTCGAGAGTAAAGTATTCGTATCTATTGTCACGTAATTGTGCAGGAGAGGCATCATGTCTGGAAAAAATTCAAAATCCCAATGAGACTTGAGTAACAGGAGCAGAAATAAATTATTCCCACTGAAACCACATTTCTGTTGCACCCACACATTACTATCTTCCCTTGCAATTACAAAATGCTAGAAAGGAAAGTGATAAATCTGCCCTATTTATAGATGAGAAAAATGTAAATCACAAAGACTAAAATGCAGATCCTCTGATGTAGAGATTGTTCTGCGTATTCTTCTTTTTCTCCGTAGCACTCACCACCATCTGACATACCACACCTTTTCTTGCTTGTCTGTGCATTTCCATACCTTTCCTCTCCCCTCTCTAGAATGAAAGCATCAAAAAAGCAAGGGCTGTTTAATTCACTGAACAGTGCTTGGGATAGAGTCTGTATTCAGGAAATATTAACCGAATTAACGTATGGAAAATATGCTCTGATCACAAACTAATTTCAGACACAACAGGAAACACAGGCACCCTCCTATTTACCCCATGCCTGCGGCTGAAAATCACTACTACAAAAGCCTCCGCTCTACTTAACAGGGAAATGAGAACCATTATTTCCTGACTAGTAATGAAATCATCCACGTTTTTATGTCAAGTGTCAAAGGAAAAAATACCTAGACACAGAAAAGCAAATATATTACATGGTTAAAACCTATAAAGTTACCATACCTGTAAAGTATTCAAAACAATCCTGCTGAAACACCTCATATAAGATACCTAGAAGCTGCCACATTTGAGGGGAAATACCATGGCAGGTTAAACTGTAAGCCAGTGAAAGAATTTCTTCATAGAATTCTAAAAAGAAGAAAATCTCTAGTTAGAATGGTAGGAAACAGCAGAGGTTAAACACAAAGACCACACAGGAGCAGTTCGGCTGTGTGTACAAACACCTTCCTCTTAGAGCTAACCCTTCCTTTCTCAGCGCCACGTCTTCAGCTGCGCAGTGGCCACCTTCATTTCTTCCCCAGATCTGCCCCCTACCCAATAAGACAAGGAAAAGATTTGTTTTTACTAAACTTACTTCTAATACTGAATATTCTGTAATATATAAAGTGTAGTTTATACTGATAAAACTATTCATAGAAATGGATACAAAAACAACAGATTACCGTGTCTCTCTCATACACAGGATTATAAATTTACAAATAACACATATTCTTTGGAGAACTTAATGAGCAAGGCTAAAACATCTGCCTTCTCACATATTTTTAAAAACTATATACTGGACAGGATTTTGTCAATTTATGTAACTTGTAACATTTATACAGTATGTTTCCATCTATCTCAAAACGATTATACCCACTATAAAGTAGAGAGTCCAAAAGGAATGTCCCTACACTTGCATAGATATTATTCCCATAGGTCAAAAGGGAATTCTATCTAAACACACAATCAGAAAACACAAATCTCAATGTAAAATTTTTGAATAATTCCTCCCGTGTCACTGAGCAAAAAAAATCTAACTTGAAAGTTTTTCTTCCCTTTTACTAAAAGGAACTAATATTCACTCTGGAAGCTGAAATAAAGTGTTGTGGGAGTTTTTTTCTGTAACATTAATTCAGAAGCTGGTAATGCAGGCATATATGCCTTACCGAGAGCAAAACACAGGCAAGTAAACAATACTAGGAAACAATTTATGCAAGACAATCACTTGAAAAACAACAAATTATCTGAATATAAAATTTCAAAGGTTCTGTTCATCAGCACCCCACCTTGAAAGATGAAAAACAGAAGAGCAAATGCCTCCACCTAACATGAAGCCTAAAGACAGCAAAGGGGACGAGTCCTTCACACTCCTGAAATGACAGCATGTGGAAGACCTGGCCCCTCCGATGCTCAAGACCAAGACTGACACCTGAGGGAGAAGCTAGAAGACACAAAGCTACTACAGGCTGTTTTCTGTGGCTCTGCCAGACCCCAAGCTGTGATGGGCAGAGTCCAGGACCCGGTGTGGACAAAGGCAGCACTGCCCTTCTAAGTAGACAATTTCTATGGCAGAATCCTGGCTCAACCCAACTCTAGCCTTCCCACTGATTCACTAAGCTAAAAAGTTCCCTCCCTTTAAATTCTGTTTATGCTTACATTGACCAGAAGGTATTTCAATCATTCTCAATCAAGAAGAGTAACTGTCAGAATAGGATGGTTTTAGTAAGTTTGAGTTCCTGCATATGATCAAGCATTTAAAGCAGTAATAGCTAAGCCTGGCTACTAATAAATAAAATTTGATGAGTTAAGTTAGCAACAAAAACAGGCAGAGGAGGAAAACAAAGTGGGATAATGGAAAGAGACTGCACCGTGGACACAAACACGGTCAGAATGCTGTTCGGGGTCCTGGGATAACTGACTCAACAGGACATCTTCCAGAACAGTATGTCTTATCTGAGATCTTGTGTGGCCAAATGTTGGTTCAAAAGGGCCATTCGTATTAAATGCATCACAGCTAAAACCTGAGCAATCACCTTGGAACTTGGGAAGGGACAGGCAATTCAAACCATGGTGTTCTCCTGTGCCCACCATACCCCCAAAATAGGCCCTTTCCTTTTCTTAACATCCTGATGCTTAATTGTTCTAATCAAATAGCTGGGTAGGTAGATTACACAAGGTGGGTATGAACTATTTCCCTTCGCCTACTTCACAGTTTTTCTCCTCAAGGTTACTTTAAATGTAAATAGAGAATTTTCAGTTACAATCTCTTTCATAAATAAGGACATAAGAGAATATATTCTTTTTAAGTTTATCACCTTCCCAAATTTTAACATCTTCTCCAATGACAATATTTTAAGATCCTGAAAAGTATAGATGTAGTAATCATAAAACAATTCTTGCTGCTACCTAGCAAAAAAGCAAATATTTGTCATTCTAGAACATCTAAGCAATTCAAAGATTAAAAAACCCACTTCTCTGTCTTCCTTTTTAAATACATTTTAAGTATATAATTTTTCTTTCAAAATTGAGATTTTATTGGTTGTTTGAAGGCTAAGTATCCATAAATTTCAATTTGTACACAATTCTTAGTACACATACCAAAAATCTAAAAAATCATGTTGTTGTGATTCTTAAGTTATTCCAGTGACTTCCTAATTTAAAATTTGGAGGCTCATTTTCCTTCACAGAGTTTTAAGTACCTATATAGCATCACATGTTGATATGCTGTTACATCGAAGTCCCACTGATTCACAACTTAATGGCACATGGACAACATAACCAATCCTCCACAGCACACTGACAAGTTACAGGAAATGCTGGCTACCACCCAAAGATGTTACAGAGCGCACAAAATTCAGACGGGGAGAGCCATGACTGAGCAGTGGTTTCCTTTAGGACGCAGTTCTACCAAAAACATGGGAACAGACGCAATTTGCAATGTTCAAGACATATTAAATGCATGACTGACTCCAAATCACCACTTACCATGCTTTGTATTATAAGATACAGAAATTGCCCCCCACCAGAATGACAGCTGACCCCAAGACAATCAAAGCCTCCCATATTCAATAGCCCACTCTTCTGGTTCTATCAAAAAGTAAATAACTACCAAGGACTTCACCTCTTTAAAAACAAAGCATTTACACTTAAAAAATGGGGTAAGGTGGAATTCCATCCTTCTTCTGCAAGCTACAAAAACTTGCATTTACAAAAAAGTAGATAAAATATCCCTCTGGATTGTACAAGAAGGAGACAGGGACCACTGACGAGACAGGGCCCGTGATACTCATCAGACTGCCTTCCTTCTCCCCTGCTTTGTCAGAGGACTCTCATTTTTAGTTTCTCCGACTGAATGTCCTGGTGAGCCACCTGGGCCTGTCTTCCCTTTGCTCCCCTTCCCCCTTCTGTTCGCAGTTTTCTTGTCTGCAGATCTATTCTTTCCTGCCATCTTTTTTGGCTTCGTTTCTACTTTTGCAGGAGGTTTAGCTGACAGCCTGGCCCATCTCCTCCTGGGCTCCTCCCTGGCCCCCCCCCCCCCCCCCCTGGCACAGCGGACCTTCCCCTTGGGCACTGTGGGGGTGGGAGCCTTCGGACCTGGGCTGCCTGGCTGCTGCCGCTTCTCCTACCCTTAAGTATATAACTTTTATATCCCTATCTGTGTCTTGGTGTGATACTCAAATAATTTCAATACAGTTTCCCCTCTTTATCCATAGTTTTCATTTCCTGCAGTCAATTGCAGTCCAAAAGTATTAAATGGAAAATTCCAAAAATAAACAATTCGTAAGTTTTAAACTGCACACTGTTCTGAGTAGCATGATGAAATCTCACACCGCCCTGCTCTGCCCAGCCTGGGAACTGAACCATCCGCTCGTCCAGAGCATCCACACTGTACATACTGGCCACTCATCACTCAGTAGCCCTCTTATCAGATCTGACTGTCAGCTTCACAGTGCTGGTATTCTATAACCCTTCTGTTAATTAATAATGACCCCAAAGCCGTTCACATAGCTTTTGTTAGAGGATAATTATAATTGTCCTGTTCTGTTATTATTGTTCATCTCTTACTGTGCCTAATTTATAAATTAAACTTTGTCATAGGTACGCATGTAGAGAAAAAACATAGTTATATATAGGGTTTGGTACTATCCTCAGTCTCAGGTCTTAAAACATAGTCCCCAAGGATAAGGAGGACTACAGTAATGTCTTTACTAGCTTAATCTTTATACAAATCAATGCTGTGCTGAAAAATAAAAGCTGACTTTGGGGGCAATAAGAGATTAAATAAAACTCTAATCATGCCACATAAATCACTCTGTTTATTAGTATAATACTTTCATTAAGAATTCCTTTTGTTTCTACAATAGCCAGGGCTTAAAAGTTAGTCACCTAATTTCCTACAATTACTAGTGACTACTCTTCTCTGCCTACTAGATGATCCCTGTTTTGCATTTGCTCTAGTAAGAAAGTAAAGAAAGACACTTGTATCTAGGAACCCTATTAAGCAGGAAGCACCTCCTGTTTCACTTGCAAGAGGATCACCTGGAATATTCAGTAAAAATATGCAGATTCCTGGGCATTGTCTCCAACTAAGAATCAGAAACTCTGAGGTGACGGTCAAAGGACCTGCACTGTAACTAGCTCCTCTGTGAGTCTCACATACACCAAAGACTGAGAACTACTGCTTTATAGCAGTGACTTCAAAAATAAGGAGTTTGCACCCTAGGCAGTATGCAGGGTAATCCATTGAGATAAGAGAAGACTGTATTAGAAAACTTCTTTTTTCTGAAGTGAGAAGTGAGGAGGCAGAGACAGACTCCCGCAGGTGCCCAACCTGGATCCACCCGGCATGCCCACCAGGGGGCGATGCTCTGCCCATCTGGGAGGCATTGCTCTGTTGCAACAGGAGCCATTCTAGCACCTGAGGCGGAGGCCATGGAGCCATCCTCAGCACCTGGGCCAACTTTGCTCCAATAGAGCCTTGGCTGCAGGAGGGGAAGAGAGAGAGAGAAAGGAGAGAGGGAAGGGTGGAGAAGCAGATGGGTGCTTCTCCTGTGTGCCCTGACCAGGAATCAAACCCAGGACATCCACACTCCCAGCCAATGCTCTACCACTGAGCCAACCAGCTAGGACCTTAGAAAACTTTTAATTTCATTCATTCACATTTCTATTTTTATATATGTAAATATGTATATTGCCTATAAATATATATTATTCAAATATCATTCATATTCATGAAAAGTGCATGCTCAATTTTTTACTAATTGGATAAACGGGAAAGTTTGGGGATAACTGCTCTTTTTAGTGTGTGTGTGACAGAGATAGAGAGAGAGACGGGGAGAGGGACGGACAGACAGACAGGAAGGGAGAGAGATGAGCAGCATCAATTCTTCGTTGGAGCTCCTTAGTTGTTCATTGATTGCTTTCTCATATTTGCCTTGACCAGGGGGCTACAGCAAAGCTAGTGACCCTTTGTTCAAGCCAGCAACCTTGGAGTTTTGAACTGGGACCTCTGCATCCCAGTCTGACGCTCTATCCACTGCACCACAGCCTGGTCAGGCCGGGGACAACTGCTCTTAAGCAGTAAAATGCTTTTCCTGCATCTTTCTATCTGTACACAGAATGCATATCTCCCTCATGCCCAAAGGCCTGAGGCCTTGCATGGATAATACAGAAAAGTAGCCTCCTCTACAAATTCCCATCAGTTTATAATATCCAGCATTAGTTACCGATTCTATTCATAAGTCAGTCACCATAATACGTAACAGAATCATCCTTCTGAGAAGACATGCCCATCATTTAACATTTTCCAATCTCAAATTAAAGTAACCTCACCTGAACCCCATCCCAGGTCTTGGTTTCTAAAAATGTAAAATTTTAAATTCTCTGCCATTTAAAAATTATAAGTATTAAAGTTTCTCTTTAAATGACAATACAGATATTAGAAAGTATATCCAAATATTAAGAATGCCATCTTCTCTTTCTCAAAACTGTCCATCTCCTTGAATTTAAAGGGCTAAAGATCACTGAAAATTCATCAAGTATTTTTTCATTCTCAATTTGCATTTCTCCTCAACCTCTGAACTCACCAATCACATGTTTCTGCAAAACGAGGTCAATGATCCGCAGACAGATATTCTCTAGCTGCTGAGTAACCTGAAAACAAGTTTTAAACAGTTTAAAATTCATCATAATCCTTAAATTAATCTATAAACTTAATTCTATCCAGATAAAAATACCAACAGGACTTTTTTGAGAGAAGCTGACAAGTTATTTCTAATCTTCATGTGAAAAACTAAACATGTAAAAATACCAGAAAATTCTGAAAAGTAAACCGATAGTGGAAATGAGAATTAAATCCATAATAAAATTACTAATTAAATTAGTTCCTTACCTCATATTTTATACCAAAATAGAATAAATCCCTAACAAATCAAAGATTTTAATGTTGTGATTTCAGACATGAAAAGTACTGAAATATATAAGAAGAACTGTGCATAATCCTAAAGAATGAAAATGACTTGAAGCCCAGAAACCAGAACTAAATGTTGAGGCATTTGGTATTAAAATTTTTTAAAGTCTTCATAGAGCAGAGGGGAAATCAAAGATAAATGAAAATGTAAGGGAAATATTTTCAAATGGTATCACAAAGATAAAATTCCCCTCACATGAAATCTTATCAGCAAAAAGAAAATCAAAGATTACAGAAAAGAAATATAAATGAACCTTAACCTTCTAAAAAGATGTTTATTCTAATACACAATAAGTACAAAGTCTAAGCATAGGATTACTGCTTTGGGGACTTTACAGTGAGTTAGGGGATGTGAAGTAAATACAAGTTAGCAATATCCTTCAAACTTACTCATAAGTTTTGATCCAGCAATTCTACTTAAAGGAGTATGCCCTCCAGAAATATTAATACATGTGCAAAATGACATATAAAAGGCCTTTCTTTATAGCAACACTGGTGATTAGAAACAACCAAATGCCCTCTTATCAAGAGACATAAAGTTAAATTATATCTATTAACAAGGGCCTCGTTAAATAAATTTGATATATCATACAAAGAGATATTACGCAACTATTATAAACATTTAAGTTTACTGACTGATATGGAAGAATCATCAAGGAATAGTAAGTAAAAAAATGGCAGATGAAAATGGTATGCTATCATTTTCATTCAAGGAAAACACACATACTCACTTTTTGCCTGGATAGCATAATAGAAAATTTTCTGGAAGGATACAAAAACCTGGTAAAGAAGCCACCTCCTCAAGAGGAGAAGCAGGTGACTGGGGAGCTGAGCAAGACGGCAAAATTTCACTCAATACCTTTCCACATATGCTTTTATATAAGAAAAAATTAAAATCCATTATGGGTTACATTTTCATGTAAATATCCTATTTCAATTTTCACAATTATTCTTTTAATATTCAGCTTAAACCACTGTCTTAAAGTTCAAATAATCCAAACTTTCCCAGTTCAAAAATCTGTCAATATATTAAAATTAAGCAAAACTGCATATGCTTAAGATCTGTTTTAGACTTAAATGTGCTCTTCACACATCAAGTGTTTATACAAGTATTCACAAACATGTGATTTTCCCCTTTGAGAAAACACTGTTTTCAAAGTTTGCTTATAACAAGCTAAAATTTAAAATCATAGAGCAGACACTCAGGAGACAAGATTCTGGGCAGTGTTTTGCCCCCAATTCTCTATGACCTTGGTAAAGCCATTTAGCTGAAGGCTGTAAGTGTTTTCATCTCTAAGTAAGGAAGCTGGCTTTGATTACTGCTCTCAGTTTAACTCTTGCCTCCCTTCATAATCACTAAGTTCACATGCTCCTTTATTTGAAATTCAAAATAAATTTACTATCAAAAGTAAAAAAATTAAAACAAAAATATAAAATGCATTTTGTTTTCAAAATAATCCTGCTGTTCATTCTACAACTGCCCGTCCATCCTCCACACACACATAACTTGGGAACACTGGACTGTGTGATTTCTCAGGGCTCTTCAAATTTAAAACACGGTTCTACACATGAGGTAAAAGAATTACCCTTAAGTATAGTTGTTGTAATTTAATTTGGAACACCTCTCTGTTCCCAAGAGGCCCATACAGTTTCAACAACATACAAAACTAAAATAAAACAACAAATATGGAAATTAAAATTCACAGTAAGCCTTTTAGGTGAAAGAAGGCCTGCCCAGGAGAAGAATATTGAACCATTTATAAGAATCTGGTAATACTACCTTGATATGTGATAAACACAGGACAAATCACAGCCACAGGGTTTAACAACGCTATTTAAAGAACCGGCACCTGCTTCCTAAGTCCCGCTGTATAAAACAAGGGCTGCCACCACTATTACACAAGAGAGCTTGAGCTGACAGAAGAACACAAATCTAATTTAATTAAGGAAAGGTTATGTGATACTTGGGGAGGAGAGCTACAGGTTTGAGGATGAGATAAACTGACACAGTATCGAAATGATATGACCGCAACCCCAACAAAACTTGATGACCATGAACAACAAATCTCTTGATACTACCTGAACTGTGATTTCCACTTCTGCAAAGGGACACTACCATCACCTGCTCCATCTAACCCCTGGTCAAGCAGGTGAGAGTTTTATCAGCTAATGGATGTGAAAGCACTCGATAACTGTCTGCACAATTCTTAGCCCAAAATTGTTCTGGAATTCAGTTTAGGAAAAATGATGTTTTAGGCACTTCTTCCCTTCCATCCTCACAATATCTGGTACATCAGAATTGAGTTCCATTTGTTAATACATATCTGCCACTATGAATGAATGGCTATCACTCTCTATCAAGAAGAGTACACTGTGGTTTCCAGAAAAAATTTAGATTAGGGAAGAAGTTGATCATTGTTGGGCATTATGGTAGATAGGATTGAGTGACCTGGTGACTAGTTTTGATTATGGTACTAATATGTCACATAAACCTGGACAAGGCCTGTGCTTTGTCAAGGTTTAGATAGGTATACATTTAAATTGGGGGGGGGGGGGTGGACAAGATGGCTTCAATTCCTTTCAGTTCTAGAATTCTGTGGTTCTGCTAGTTCTGAAAGTAGGTTCCCGAAGGCATAGCTAATGTCTTATTCAATTTGGTATTCCCTAAAAATCTAGCCTGGCATATAGCAGATATGATGTACTGAACTTAGCTCAGTTCAGAATAAAGGGATATAGTATATACTTTATAACTCATGTAGTATTTCCCCTCAATCATTTTAATGTGTCTTTAAAATATAAAGATAAAATCTAGCAACATAACTAAATAGCAAGTTAAAAGTCAAGACTTTAACATTTCTGTCCATTTAGCATGTTAAGTACAGTAAAAGTTACTATAATGACAAAATAAAACGCAAAGAATCCCACCTCTTTATGATCTTCAACAACAGTCAAGATAGTATCAATGGTATGCAGAATTCCCATAGCCATTACTGTTTTGTCTTCAACTTCTTCATATTCATCACTTTGAAGAACTTTGCCAAATATCTCCGCCTATGAAAATAAGATAAACATATTCAACAATTACTATTATAACCACCTGTCACTATTATGTTAGCAAAAGAGCAGTGTCACACGTGTACATGTCAGCAAAGTTGTGCACTTTGCCAGTAAATCAATGATAGAACCGGTTATGTTTTAAATACAGCCCTTGTTTTTCCTTATCTGGTCACTAGAGTGGAATATGCATTAGCTATTACAATCAAATAGCTAATATTTAACTTCTTGTTGTCATTAAACAAATAAATCCAAAATCTAGTAATACTTGAATGACAATTCAATAGAGGTTTAGAAGACAAAGTCAAGGAATCACCTAGAAATGAAACAAAAAGAAAGACATGAAGACAAGAGAAAAAGAGAAGGAAATCAGAAACTCAGTCCTGGCCCAATCTTCTATATCAGAACTACAGAACAGAAAAAAGGCAGGGAAAAAGTCATCAAAGAAGTAATACAAGGAATTGCCTAAAACTGAAGAAAATGAGTTTCAAGATTCAAAGCCCAGGATGTGAAAATTTAGAAGGCTCACATTAAGACAAATCATTATGAAATCTCAGAGTATTATAGATGAAAAGAGATAATCCTACATGTTATTAGATTTAAGTGTAATTACTGTCAAAATTAAGAGAGCATACATTTTTTATATCATAACATTACAGTTACACATAAAACTGAACCCCAAATTTTGGAGTTTAATTTATTTAGACTATTCAAAGCTTTTATACCAAACTAACATAAAACTTTGGCCAGTCTTACCAAGTGTTGGGTCATATCAACAGCAATTGAGGCTACTTCTTGACTATATTCACATATCATCTTCTGGATAACATTAGTTACATCATCGTTTTCTGTCTCTCTAACAATGTGCAAAAGCTCCTGCATAATAGGCCTCACATGTGGCTTCATATACTCCTTAGCTAAAGCAATAAAACAAACAAAATCACTAACAAAGTAGCCATTCACAAGCAATAAAAATTATTAACTTGCTCACAAAGTAACACGACACAGGGTAATAGGTTCTAGATAGATATTTTCTCTGTGGTAAATAAGTTACAAAAATGTACCAAAATAATCTTTATCAATATATTAATGTCCCCATGAGTAATATACAGATAATCAGTCCTGCACAGGAAAGAACTGTGCTGCCCAAAATGCCAACAGCCCCCACTGAAAATATTCTAGCTACACATACGCTCTGTCATCAACATGACTTACAGAACATGAATATGATTCCAGGATACAAGTGTAAAAAATATAAAAAATCATGTACATAAAACTATGCCCCATCCTGGCTGGATAGCTTGGTTGGTTAGAGCATCATCCTGATGCTTAAAGACTGTGAGTTCAATCCCTGGTCAGTGCACAAATAGGAACGGATCAATGTTTCTGTCTGTCTCTGCCTCTCTCTTTCTAAAATCAATTATTTTTTAAAAATAAATCTTAAAGAAAAAAACTCTGGCCAATACTGATGGTGCTCACTCCCTGCCCCATCCTATCTCTATCCTCCATCCTCCCCACATATCCTTAGACAATATTCTGACCTCCATCAGAACATGGTTGAATAGAGATGAACTAGGTTCATGTTTACTATTCAAGGTTTATTTGAACTTTTGACAGACTATTCTTCTAAACAAACAAATGAGACATCTGTGTTATCACTCACTAGAAATAACTACAGGGGTCCTCAGGTTACGACAGTCTCAACATACAACATTTCGAGTTTATGATGCTCACTCCCATGAAAACTTACAAAAATTGAGACATGAGTGTTTCAGCTTACGCCGTTAGCATCGTACTTACAGACTATGTAGGTGAACTAGTTTGGCTGCGCGCAGCAGAATAATGCGCAGTAACATGGCCTATGAGCGAGGGAGTTGGCGTCGCTCAGTACACTTACCTACGCCATTTTGGACTGTTAAAAGTGCAAGTGTTGAGGTGTGTTTCAACTTACACCAAACGCGGCTTCCATCACTGTCGTAGGAATGGAACTGTGTCATAATCTGAGGACCCCCTGTACTTGCTACTTTCAGAACTAGCAGAACCCCAGAATCCTAGAACTGAAAGGAATTGAGGCCATCTCGTCCAACCCCCTCAATTTAAATGTATGCCGATCTAAGCCTGACAAAGCACAGGCCTTGTCCAGGTTTATGTGACAAATTAGTACCATAATCAAAACTACACACCAGGTCACTTAATCCCATCTACCATAATGCCCAACAATGATCAACTTCTTCCCTAATATAAATTTTTTCTGGAAACCACAGTCAAAAGAAACTCCTAAAAAGGCTAAGAATCAACACTCCTATAAAATTCTGAGGGAGCAAAAGTGCAGAAATCCAACACCTAAATCTGAAGACTTAGAGAAAAATCGTCCTTATTTGGGAAGGAAATGAACAAAACTATCTGACAAGATCACGTCCAAAACTAAACAAACTTTCTGGCTCTACCTTGTGCCTGGTTAGAAATTAATGACTGAAGAGCAAGGGCGGCTTCAACTTTGACCGGCATCTCCTTGTCTTCAATCAGGCTCTTCTTTGCAAGCTCAACTGCATTTCTGAGATTGAGCTCGTTATGAAACTTCAAAGAACTGAATGCATGAAGTACCCAACAGGACTATGTTGTAAGAAAAAAGCAAATAGAGAACAATTAGGATGATGGCATTCTGTATTAATCTCACACATAACTTCTTACTAAACAAAAACACCATTAACTGTACCAAGTACTATATTTACTTTCTTGGAGGGTACAATATAAGCTTTAGTTGCTAACTTCTGGATTTCCCAGTCATTATATTTTAAAAAGTCAGTTTGAGGACTTGTAAATTACCTATATGCAATAGCATTTTTCACAGGAAAAAGAACAGAGCCAAATTTAAGTGTCTCTGAAAAATAAAGTTGTCTGTGCTTTTAATAAATAGTATGATTCATAACTAATTTATTACTTATACATAAAAGCTACTACAAACCAATGTTTGTCACTCATTTGCTGGCCTTTACAGCAAACAAGTGAAACATTATTGTCCCTTACACGATAACAAACTTCCTTTTTTCATTCACATAAGGTACAAAGAATTTTAAACTTTGTATAGAGTACCAAATTTTAAACTATTAGACCACAGAATTGTATTACTTTTTAAAATTCTCTATGTGCATAAAACACAATCTGTAGTAATTAATTTGAATTACTCAAGACTTTTATAAGGGAATTATAATGTGCACATCCTTTCAATGATAGCAGCCTACCTGTAAAAACACTTGTGGGCCCTTGACATCTCTAACCTACATTTGACCAAATATTTCTCCAGGGGTGATTATCTTCTGTTTATAAAATGTCTTAGAATGTAGGCATTATCAACATATACTATGTTTACCAAGAAATTTTTTGTGTTGACATAGTTATAAAGATAAATACTATGCTCTTGAATTAAAGTTCTATTTTTTTATTTCTCCATAAAATATATTGATTCTAGGCCCTGGCCAGTGGCTCAGTGGATAGAGCACTGGCCCAGTATATAGACATCCTAGGTTTGATTCCCAGTCAGGGCACACAGGAGAAGTGACCATTTGCTTCTCCCCATCTCCCTCTCCCTTTTCTCTCCCTCTTCCTCTTCCATAGCCAGTGGCTTGATTGGTTTGAACATGGCCCTGGGCACCAAGGATAGCTCTGTTGGAGTGCATCAGCCTCAGGCTCTAAAAATAGCTTGGTACTCCTTAGATGGGGTTGCTGGGCAGATCTTGGTCAGGGTGGTTGCAGGAAATCTACCTCACTATCTCCCCTCTTCTCACCTAAATCAATGATTGATTGATAGATAGATAGATAGATAGATAGACTCTAAAAGTAATATACACTTAGAACACAAATAAGTTTACATGGATTATTATTTTCTCTACTTAACTAAAGTATATCTACCTAATACACTGGACATAATAATCAAGTTCTTAGCCAAACTAGAATTTCATGCTGTTTTTGGACACTAAGAATTAATGAGTTTATGAATTTACATTGTACCATTGCTGTAACGTCTTCCTTCTCACTGTATGTTTTGCATATGCAGCAAGTAAAGCTAGGGTGAAAATTGAAAACAGCTGGAATTAAAAACTATAAATCCCTTTAGTTACTAGTTCATTCCTTGCTCAGCTTATGTGACCATAGATACAGTCTAACTGATTTCATTTCACCTTAACCAAGTGTCAATTTATCCAAAAACATTTAGTTCAATAATTATCCTACAAATGAAGGTTTTAAGATGGAAACATGGAAAACTTACTCTAGCTCGAAGATATCCCAGGTTAGACAATAATAATGGAAATACATGATTCTGAAGCAACAACTCCATTTGGTCCTTGAATAAACTTTTCTGTTAGGAGATAGAAATTAAGTTTCAACTTATCAATGTCTTTTTCCTATGTAAAAATCACATGCTAATAAAGTATGTTTCTTATGACTTATATTAATACACTTCTATCGACAATTGTGTAAATTCACTTGACCTACACATTGTATGTTTTAAAATGAGATAAAATAGTACCTTAAATATAATTTGATCCTGATTGAGTTTTGTAATAACAAATAAAGCCAATTCATATTCTTTTTTTATAATAGCAACAGTTTCACACTAAAACACTGACAAACAAAAAAGTCAAATGTTCCTTTTAACTAAAGAAACAGGTGATAGAAAAAATGCCTACAGTTAAACCAACTAGACAGAGGCAGTTGGCAGTGTTACATTATCCATAACTTTCCTGTTCTCTCTATTGCCTGTGCTTCACAGTTCTAAGTAAGTGAAATGTTAAGGAACTTAACCTTCAGTAAAATGTCAGCTAGGGAACCAATCACATGCAGGGCTCCGTCTTTCTTCCTCGGGTCAAAGCTTGGGTCTGTCAGGATCTGATAACAGAATGCCATCATCTTTGGCAGCACCTGGAAATAGAAGGACCCCCTTTAGTCGGCATCGGCCTCCGCTGCGTTAGTACCACATTATTTATATACGATGCACACACTTTCCAAATTAAAGCCATTTTTGGTGTGTTTTATCAAGCAATTACAATTAAGAAAACAAACTTTTGCCCTTACCAGGACAGGAAAATATTCTTAACGTGACAGATTATACTAATACAATTTTTCAAATACTAGAGTTCTATTAGAGTATCAAATCAACCCAGGACTTAGAGAAGAGTGACTATGTACCTCCTTTCTTTTCTTTGCAGCAGTATACAAGAGCGTCTGGGCTGCAGTGGTAGGAGAAGCATAATCTTCAAAAATATCTAAGATTTTAAAAGGTCGTAACATGTTAGTATAACTACAATTACTTACTATAGATTTTAAACCTGATTAATCACTATTCCAAAACCAAGAAATAAAACAGTCCACACACGACCTGGTTTACAGCATTAAAAAAAAAACAAAAAACTAAGGATATATCATCAGTGTTTTCACACACAAAAGTTTTTATCAAACTCTACAGGCTGTCTTTTTAAACAATCATATTAAAGAACGATATATTTTAGGCATGTCTGTTTCAATGAGAAAACAATAAAAATGTATTTATGGCAGTAACGTGTCAGGAACTGTTCTAGGCGCTGGGGATACAAAGATCAAACAAAAAGGGTTCACGAGTTACAAGGTGAGAGTGAGAACATTATACACATACATACACATACACATATAATAGGCCCAACTAAGAACAAATAGACAACAGGATAAAAGGAAATAGTGTGAGAGTATGGGGGGCTCGTTTAAATAGGGTGTAAACGAAAAAAAGCCTCTCCAGCTCTCTTTTAAGGTAACACTTAAGCAGAAATTGAATGAACGAGGGGACAATCTCTACATGGAAATCTAAAGATAAAGATCTCCAAGCAGAGAGCCTGACCAGGCGGTGACGCAGTGGATAGAGCGTCGGACTGGGATGAGGAAGGATCCAGGTTGGAGACCCCAAGGTCACCAGCTTGAGCGCGGGCTCATCTGGTTTGAGCAAAAAGCTCACCGGCTTGGACCCAACGTCGCTGGCTCCAGCAAGGGGTTACTCGGTCTGCTGAAGGCCCGTGGTCAAGGCACATATGAGAAAGCAATCAATGAACAACTAAGAAGTCGCAACGCGCAACGAGAAACTAATGATTGATGCTTCTCATCTCTCTCTGTCCCTGTCTCTGCCTCTGTAAAAAAGAAAAAAAAAAACAAAAACCAAAGATCTCCAAGCAGAGAAAATATAAGTATAAAACTCTTTGAGGGACTGCTGCTAGGGCAGCACTTGGCTCTGTCAACAGGAAGGTTCGGCAGGTATTCAATGGGTATTTGTTGAATACATATGATACATATGTAAAGTACATCACTTAAAAAATTTCAGAATAGGCAGCTTTAGCCTGATCAGGTGGTAGCACAGTGGAGGGTCGGACTGGGACTCGGAGGATCCAGGTTCAAAACCCCGAAGTCACCAGCTTGAGCACGAGATCATCTGGTTTAAGCAAGGTTCACCAGCTTGAGCCCAAGGTCATAAGCAAGGGGTCACTCGGTCTGCTGTAGCCCCTCAGTCAAGGCACATATGAGAAAAGCAATCAATGAACAACTAAGGTGCTGCAATTAAGAACTGATGCTTCTCATCTCTCTCCCTTCCTGTCTATCCCTATCAGTCCCTCTGTCTCTCTCTGTCTCTGTCACAAAAAAAAGAATAGGCAGCTTTATATAAGAATATGAAAATTTGAGAAGCACCTGACATATCCATATTTAAATATAAAAATAAGTCTGCCTCAAAATATAAAACACAAACATAATTATACTAATAACTAGCATTTACTCTGTGCCAGGCACTGCACTAACTAAGATTTCCCCCCGGCATATAGTATTCCACACTAAGCACTGTGTTAAAGCAATCAGTTATGTGTATTATTCCCCGTGATCCATCCAGCACTGTTATCACTGCCCGCTTTGTAGCTGAAAACACTGCACTCAGAGACATTGAGTAACTTGCCCACAGTCACACGAGTTAAGGGACAGAGCCAGCACTCACACCCTTAACATCAAAGCCTGAGCTCTTACACTTTTTACCAAATCTAAAACCTTTATTATTAATATCATTCTATACATTTAGGTAGGAATGTTCTATTCATATAAACAATTGCAAGTGACAAAAATATAAAAAGAAAACTAATGCGATAAGTGTTCTTCCCTATGGTTATCCAAAAGTAAAATATCCGTATCAAATAATGGCCACCACATTCTAGTTCACAGAAGGAAATGGTCAAAGAAAAGGCACTTCAACTAGTCTTCAGTTACTCATATTCTCTTTCAGTCAATGAAGTGTAAATTCTATCAATCAACACTCACAGCTCTTAATTATTTTATTTCTAAAAACAGAGATATTATCTTGTCTGGTATGAAGAATAAGTGAAATAATGGTAGCTTTCTGAAAGCTAAACAAATACTCTGCACATTACAAAAAACACAGGTATTATAGAAAAGCTAAACATTAAAAAAATGCATTAAAAAAATAGAAGATTGCCCTGGCCGGATGGCTCAGCGGTAGAGCGTCGGCCTAGCGTGCGGAGGACCCGGGTTCGATTCCCGGCCAGGGCACACAGGAGAAGCGCCCATTTGCTTCTCCACCCCTCCGCCGCGCTTTCCTCTCTGTCTCTCTCTTCCCCTCCCGCAGCCAAGGCTCCATTGGAGCAAAGATGGCCCGGGCGCTGGGGATGGCTCCTCGGCCTCTGCCCCAGGCGCTAGAGTGGCTCTGGTCGCAATATGGCAACGCCCAGGATGGGCAGAGCATCGCCCCCTGGTGGGCAGAGCGCCGCCCCATGGTGGGCGTGCAGGGTGGATCCCGGTCGGGTGCATGCGGGAGTCTGTCTGTCTCTCCCTGTTTCCAGCTTCAGAAAAATGAAAAAAAAAAAAAAAAAAAAAATAGAAGATTGGCTCATCACTCTGCTCCTAGGAAAACAAAAGCACTAGGAAGGGGAAAAATCAGGCCCATGTGTAATAATTTTTTAAAGGAAGAGGTAGAATGAAGGAATAAAACAGTGCAAATGCCGTTTCTCATTCACTTGCTTTTCCTGTACTTTGTCTCCAAGAGAAGATGCACTTCCTCACCTACTGACCCCACTAATACTGCCTCGGAGCACGTGCACACAGCGCAGCGTCTACCCCAGGAGGCTCACCTCCAGCAGCCGGACACCCGGCCAACAAGGGAAAGCACCACACCGTCACAGAGTTATCAATTATTTATTTCAACATTAATGAAGACATATGAGAGCCCAACACTGGTAGAGGAATGCCAAGATGTAGAAGGAATGGAGAATGCAAGATAAAGCAAGTAAGATAAAGCCCCTGCCCTCAGACTGCTCTAGGCTGAGGGAGTGACAGGTACACATGTAACATTTTGCTATGCTAAGTGCCTGAGTATTCCGTGAAGCAATTAATTCAAACTGGGGGTAAAAGGGGATCAACTCAGGCAATCAACATAATTCAACAGCTTCCAGAAAAATCCAAACTAAAAGGACCCCCCACACACAGAACTGAGTCACACAGTGGGGCCACTGTAAATCTCATTCCTTTGTGGAATACTTAGTCCTTAGGATAACGAGGCAAACTAAATCGGGTACTCCTCAAATATGCAGAAATGCAAAGGCTCTCCCAGACTGAGGACAACCCAACCTACACGTGGGTACCCCAAAAGGCCCGGAAAGGGATGGTCCCTGTAGATCAGCGTCAGGGCAGAAGTTATAGATGGCTCCCGGGGTGCTCCAGCACCACAGGAGGGAGAAACAGCCTTTCAGCTCCCACACCCAGAGCTCTCCAGTTCACTGGTTCAACAAAACGCCAAACTCTCATGAGTTTCAAATTTTATCATGCAGAGCAGAACTTTGGGGATTTAACAGAGTCATGAAATCTGCTTAAAATATAAACTTAGTTATATCATTTTACGTTTCCAAGAACTAATGAGGAATAAAACCATCAATTACCAAATTTCATCCTTATGTACTCATACGGATCTTCCTGCCACAGCTCTTCATCTTCATCTTTGTAACACATCACAGAAAAAATCACATCTTCAGAGATGTTCTGAGAAGGGGGAAAAAAAAAAAAAAACCACAAGTGGGCATCAGCTATTCAAATTTGGGGAATACTAATGATGTACTTACTGGCTGCCTTCTCGGTGTTAGTTTTCCAAACTGTTATAGTCATCTTTCTGTTAAGCTTGCAGGAACTACGGAGAAAGCAAGAGAGCCAGAAACCAGGGGGGCAGGGGCGGAGGGGGGGGGGGGCGGAGGGGGAGGGGACAGTGGGGAAGGGGCACGGGGGGGGGGGGTGTTCAGGGAGGGTTAGACAAGTGAGGGATTACAGGTGAGGGGTGGGTTAAGCACAAGATTGTTTTTAAATAACAACTGATACAGAGAAAGAGATGAATGTAAATGCTAGTCTTTGAAGCAACTGAAAGGATAAGCAAGTTTTACTAATAAATCAGTGTTAAACATACCTTGACTCTTTACGGAAGAGAAATAAATATAAAGCAAAAGTTATATTTACTATTATATTTCTTTTTGTGAACATCTTTACATTTCCATTTTGGTCCTAAATGTCAACGTATCAACAATATTAAAATTTTCCATTTCTTCTTCCATTTTCAAAAACCTAATTTCCTACTCTATAAATAGAGGTTTCAGAGGGAAAAGAAAAAGAAAACACATCTGTATGTGCGCTGCCGCTCATGTTCTACTAAGCCCTCATGCACTAACAATTATACATATGCAAATTAGTATCCTCTCTTAAATCAATTAAATATTTCAAGGAGAAAACATCCAGCTAAGGATGAGTTCTTGTTCCAACATTACAGCCATGTAAAACCTAAGGTCAAAGGCATCAAGCAGAAAAAATAAAAATACTAGGACAATTCACCCTTACTTACAGGAAAACAGTGAATAACATGAAATCAGTATCTATTAACTACAAAGAAATTCCCTCTTTGATCAAGTAGATTAGACAAATATTACTAAGATTCCACAAAACACATTGCAAAAGATATCATATTTAAGATAACACTAAACAAATTCTATCCTGGACACCAAAGGCAAAGAAAAAGAATTTTCTTTCCTTTTTAGATACCATCTTAGAGATAACAGAACTTAAGAATTTCTAGTTTAAGAGGTAAAAAAAAAATAGTTCCTAACATTATTGAATTACCCAAAATTATCTACATGCAAATAAGAATTTATTTATTAATGGCCTATAATTTTTAATTCTCATTTGTTCTTTAATAACATAGGATTGTAACAGTTAAGCAAGATCAACTGAATCCAAGTCTTCCAACTCATTAAACTTTAAATCCTCACTCATCTCAAATACTGAAATTTACAAGCCCTTCATATCAGATATAAGACTGCACCCATTTGTAATTATTAATAGGAATATATATTCAATATAAAATATGGACTTAGTAACACTTACTTTGCCTAGAGAACCTAATTTCACCAGAGAGTAATTTTGGAGAACTGCTCCCGGCCACTAACCTGTATGTGAGGCTTCATCTGCTTCCACGTTACAGAATGAACCACCCCTTGGTTGAGATAGTTGAATGCTTGCTGAAGGACACGAGGGGCTACATACTCTTTCTGTCTATACTGGTCTAAAATTTTCAGTAGTACCTATGGGAAAATAGGAAGAGAAAATACAGGAGAACATAAACAATTTTAAGGTTAAAGGGGGGGGGCATTTTAGGCGCAACAAAAAACCCAGAATGCAGAAGGATAAACACTAAGGGATGTTTAGGGAAGACAATACAGTATTTTGTGAGAAAGCCCAATGGGTGGTTTTAATTATTAGATGGGTTTATGTTATACTAGATGGTGTCTCACAGTGATTTCTAACCACCTGTCCTACTTCTAACCTATGGAGCTACCCAGAGTAAGTCTACACTTGAACACACATACTAGCTCTTCAAATGAATTAAGACGCTTTTTTAAAAAAACAACAGACTTGACTAAATGAACACTGAAAACAGCCACACAGCAAGAGACACCACAAACAGATTTTTAATATTTGATAAAGATGCATTTCGAACTGAAAAAGAAATGACAGGTTAGCCAAAAAGATAGTATTGGGCAACTGAAAAAAATGAAGTTGGTTCCCTAACTAAACTTCATATCAAATAAATTCCAGATAGGGAAATATTTCAATAATAATAATTTTTTTAAAAGCATCAAGTTCCTAGAAGAAAACATGGAAGAATTTTATTTTAGAACAGGGGTCCCCAAACTTTTTACACAGGGGGCCAGTTCACTGTCCCTCAGACCGTTGGAGGGCCAGACTATAAAAAAAATATGAAAAAATCCCTGTGCACATTGCACATATCTTATTTTAAAGTAAAAAAACAAAATGGGAACAAATACAATATTTAAAATAAAAAACGAGTAAATTTAAATCAACAAACTAACCAGTATTTCAATGGGAACTATGCTCCTCTCACTGACCACCAATGAAAGAGGTGCCCCTTCTGGAAGTGCGGTGGGGGCCGGGTAAATGGCCTCAGGGAGCCGCATGCGGCCCGTGGGCCATAGTTTGGGGACCCCTGTTTTAGAATCTCCGACTCTGGAAGTCTCTAAACAGACACAAAACTGAGAAGTTATTTTTAAAAGACTGATTAAAAAAGAGAGAGTGTTTATAAGGAAGGAACCACGCCCAAGGCAGCCATGACTGTGCTAAGGGTCCTGGGTCAGAGGTAGACTAATCAAGTCCAAGTCTTCTCATCTCTGGTCTCTGGAGCTCTGCACTGTAGCAAGCTCATAAACAACCTGGTGAATAAATAAAAAGGGTTCTTTCGAAGCATGTACAGAATTAAAAAATTCAGCACACCAGCTCAGTTCAAGTTATGTAAAACTCAGGTATAAAATTTGTCAGAAGCCCTACCATCACCCATGCAGTTTTCAGCAATGCAGGCTAAAAACGGATGCTACTGAACAGGTCTTCCCAATACAGTGTGGCTCATACAAAGGAGAGGTGGGGGAGGCGAGACATAGGAGTAAGAACAGAACAGTTTTTGATAAGAAAACTATTTTTAAATACTAGTAATATATACCTTAAATAAGGTACAAATAGTTCATGATATGGCTGTAATAATATGGTACAAATAATATGGTATAAATAGTTCATGATATGAAATTTAAATATATGTGTGTATACACACACACACACACTAGAAACTCTACTGACCACACTTCGAGGGGGCATCAGCTTTAGGAAGCGAACAGGTTTAACAGCAGTGGAAAGAGCAGAAGACAAAGCTGACCAGCTTCCTGATTATGCTAGGATCGCTGAACAGATCATTTTATTCATTAGTCACTAATTTTCCCCATGGACTATCTCAAGGGCCAACAAAATAATTTGTGAGAAAATTACAGCCATAGCTTTCCTGAACTGTTGCTAGATATTTTTTAAAAATGATAATCCAGGCCCTGGCCGGTTGGTTCAGTGGTAGAGCGTCGGCCTGGCATGCGGGAGTCCCGGGTTCGATTCCCGGCCAGGGCACACAGGAGAAGTGCCCATCTGCTTCTCCACCCCTCCCCCTCTCCTTCCTCTCTGTCTCTCTCTTCCCCTCCCACAGCCAAGGCTCCACTGGAGCAAAGTTTGCTGGGCGCTGAGGATGGCTCCATGGCCTCTGCCTCAGGCACTAGAATGGCTCTGATTGCAGCAGAGCGAAGCCCCAAGATGGGCAGAGCATCGCCCCCTGGTGGGCATGCCGGGTGGATCCCGGTTGGGCACATGCGGGAGTCTGTCTGACTGCCTCCCCATTTCCGGCTTCAGAAAAATACAAAAAAGAAAAGAAAAAATGATAATCCAGTCCTAGCCAGTTAGCTCTGTCAGTTAAGAGCATAGTCCCGAAACGACACAGGTTAGATCCCCAGTCAGAGCACACATGGGAAGTAACCAAAGAATGTACAAGTGAGTCAGATGGCAAATGAGTGCTTCCCTTCCCCCTCCCCTCTCTCTCTATTCCTCTCTTTGTCTCTCTAAATCAATAAAAATTAAGCCCTGGCCAGAGAGTTCGGGTAGTTGGAGCGTCATCCCGAAGTGCAAAGGTTGCCGGCTCTATTCCCCTGTCAGGGCACATACAATAGCAGCAAAATGTTCCTGGCTCTATCTCGCCTTGTCTCTCTTAAAAATAAAAAAATAAAAATGATAATCCATAAAATGATACTAGACAAAATGATAATCTATAAAAGGAAGTATTCCATCTTAGATGGCAAATCTGAAGTATTAACTTGGTATCATTATAATAAAGACTAGCATGTATAAATTTATAAAGGCCTAGAAACCCCCTCTATATCATTAAAGCCTTCTATGTCTGATCAGTCTCTGCTTCCTCAATATGGTCCTGACACAGACAGTACTCAATAGTCATAGAATTTTATTTGTTAAAATATAAACAAAAATATTACGATTCAAATGACAATGATGTCCACTTATCCTTTGTTGCTTTTAAATAGCAGTATCAACCCAAGAACTAACTTTCACTGTAAAGAATAGTTCCCAAACTTCCATAAAAATGTGTAAGTTCTCAGCTGAAAGTCTTAACTTCTGAGCTCAGCGCCTCTGGAAATAGAATAATTCATATTCCATTAACTCTAATGATATAAAAGCTTGAAACAAAGAGGTGAGGCTCAAAGAAATAGGGGGTAGAAACTCAGAAGAGTCAGAAAGTCAACAGAAGAACCCAATCTAATACTGGTGACTGCGTGTCAACAAACTGAAAAGGCTTGAGCCCAGCTCTTGGAGTCTGGAAGGGCACCCCCTGTGGGAGCTGCCCTAAGCCTCTTGCTTCTAAAACTAATTGGCTGCATTAACTTCCCAGAGCTGCCATTTCATCCCCTATAAATACAAAATAGATGAATGTTTATAACCTGTTTTTATTTTCTTTTTGTTTTGTTTGTTTTTGAATTCTCTGCTTATTGAAGACTTGTCTTCCCCTGCAGGGCCAGACTAGGTGAGGCAAGTGAGGTCTCCATGGCACCGACTAGCAGGAGGCCCTGCTCTCAGCCTGCCGCCAGCACAGGCAGAGCACTGGCACCAGACAGAGCGAGCACCTTTTCAAGTCTGTGCCTTAAGCCCTGGCTGGGTGCTCATAATCCCAATACACCAAGGAGCAGGCTCCATCCTGGGTGTTGGGCAGATAAGTTATTTTTTCTCACCCTTATTGTTAAAGATGTCGCTGCCCATCGCCCAGGCAATAATATTAATGCCCTTCCTGCTTGGGAAGGGGCGTGGTTGTGCTCATGTGTGTTGGGGAAGGGCCTTCCCGACAGAAGGTTTTAAAAGGAGGAGCTAGGAGGCCATTTTGGGGAGAGTGGGCACATTCTTGTAGGGAGGAGGAGCCCAGGCTGGAGCAGGGCAGGGAAGCCACGTGGAGGAGGCAGCCAAAATGGCACAATGGGGGAAGGAGAAGCCAGTTTGTGGAGGAGAGGAGATGGGGAACAGAGGTGAATAAGACTGGTGCAATAGAAGCCTTTGAGTCTAGGAAACTCAGATGAGTCCGTAGCTTTGTGAGTGTTCAACGAGTGGGTTTTGGAGCCCAGTGTGTTTGTTTTTACCCTCTTTCCAAATGCGAGTCTAGAATAAAGAAAAATAGACCACCAGTTTTTGGCTCTGTTGCTTCATTACCATCAGTCCGAATCAAACCTGAATCTGCGTTGGCCAGGCAGCTGTGAGGGTGACCGCAGACACTGGCTTTACGCTGGGTCACAGCACATACACCGAATCATTGTTTCTCTCTCTCTCCCCCTCTCACTCCTTTCCCTCTAAAAACAATAAATAAGTAAATTTTTTTTTTTAATTTTTAATTTTGTGACTTAGATGCTTCCCTCTTAAGGAGGCTTTCACTCTCAGGCAAAACTTCCTGTATAATTTGTAGAGCCCAGCACAAAGTGAAAATGTAAAACACTTATTAAAAAGTGATTAAGAATTCCAAGGCAGCAAGAGCAGAACACTGACACATGCAGGGTGCCCTGGGAGGTCGTGTACAGCTCCCTCGGGGGCCCAGCCTATGTAGGACCAGTAGGTGCAGGATCCGCTGTGTATGACACATACAGGGTGCCCTGGGGAGTTCTATGAAGCTCCCCGGGCCCAGCAGGTGCAGGATCCGCTGTGTATGAGGACACTGACTGACACATACAGGGTGCCCTGGGGAGGTTGTACACGGCTGGCTCCCCGGGCCCAGCAGGTGCAGGATCCGCTGTGTATGAGGACACTGACTGACACATACAGGATGCCCTGGGGAGGTTGTACATGGCTGGCTCCCCAGGCCCAGCAGGTGCAGGATCCGCTGTGTATGAGGACACTGACTGACACATACAGGATGCCCTGGGGAGGTTGTACATGGCTGGCTCCCCGGGCCCAGCAGGTGCAGGATCCGCTGTGTATGAGGACACTGACTGACACATACAGGATGCCCTGGGGAGGTTGTACATGGCTGGCTCCCCAGGCCCAGCAGGTGCAGGATCCGCTGTGCACTGAGGACACTGACTGACACATACAGGGTGCCCTGGGGAGGTTGTACACAGCTGGCTCCCCGGGCCCAGCAGGTGCAGGATCCGCTGTGTATGAGGACAATGACTGACACATACAGGGTGCCCTGGGGAGGTTGTACACGGCTGGCTCCCCGGGCCCAGCAGGTGCAGGATCCGCTGTGCACTGAGGACACTGACTGACACATACAGGGTGCCCTGGGGAGGTTGTACACAGCTGGCTCCCCGGGCCCAGCAGGTGCAGGATCCGCTGTGCACTGAGGACACTGACTGGCACATACAGGGTGCCCTGGGGAGGTTGTACACAGCTGGCTCCCCGGGCCCAGCAGGTGCAGGATCCTCCCGCTTGTGCACTAACTGAGGGTAAGTGCCTCCTGAAACTGCGCCCCTGGTGCCTCTCTCACCTCATCCTAGACCCAGCCCTGATCCATTATTTCATTTATTCATCATGATTGGTAATTTTACTTGTCAACCTGACTGGGTTAAGGGATGCCTAGATAGCTGATAAAACATTCTAGGTGTGTCTGTGCGGTTGTTTCTGGAGAGATTAGCATTTGAATCGGTGGGCTGAGTCAAACAGATCACCCTCACCAATGTGGGTGGGCATCAATCAACCTGGTGAGGGTGTGTTACCTATTTTAAATGGATAGAAATGACTTAACTACTCTCAGTAGTAACTGTCCTTCAATTTAAAAAGCATGGATTTATTACCTGCTGAATTCCCACTGCATAGGTTTTCAAAAAGAATTCAGAAAATTCAAAGTATTCTTTTGTGACATTTCCTGGGCTTCCATATCTTAAAATACAAAGAGAAAATGTTTAAATACCATGGATTTTAAAAACAAGCATGTTCAGAGTTCAAATACAATCTCTTGTTGAAAGAAAACTAACACTTCCCTCCTTTTTACAAGCCCCAAAATGAAATCAGGATGAGCTCTACTTTGACTCTGGGTCATACTTAAAATTTCAGACACAATGTCTTTCTAATTAACAAAGCTCTCCTAAAGGGTAAATATTATAAATAAAAATTTTTTACATATCTTTTCAATAAACGCTTCTATAATTAAATTTGACTAACATTCCTATGGAACTGAATGACCAAACACCTTCTTGTATAATCCCTGGGATATTTCCAATAAGCTAAACAATGTCATTTTTCCATTCTTTTTACAGAAAAATAGAAAGATTCGGAGAAGTCTGAGCACCTCACATGATTCTCAAAGTCAATGATCAGAGTGACGCCTACTGTAAAAATAGAGGGTGACACTTTGCCCTCTAGGGCACTAAAGACAAATAACCATATATATAATGTGGACCATCAAGGGACCCATCCAGTTTTATTATATCCAATACTGAGATACTGACTATAAGATCACAAATCTAATAAACAGAATTACCGTTCAAAAAGACGAGCTACAATATGCAGCGCCCACTTCTTACACTTCCACCAGACGAGTTCTGGTCTATCGTCCTCATCAATTTGTAGAGTCTCCTAAGAAGACAAAAACACCTGGGTTAAATTTCTACATAATAAAAGAGTTTATGTGAATAACACAGGCAGAATAAATCTTGCTATAGATGAATATTCATTGTGAATTTAGACTGCCATACAAATGCAAATCCCTTCTTAGAGACTGCTAGGTAAAAATTAAATAAACAAAGTAAATTTTGACTAACCAATGCTGTTGTTCACATTTGTCTCCTATCTTTAAAAGACCCAAGTAAGTGGAAAGCAAATACAAAATACCATGTCACCTGAGGAAACTCTGGGATGACAGAAAGGTCCTATATCTTGATCGGGGTGATAGTAACACAAGTGTACATTTGCCAAAATTTACTGAACTGTTCAATAAGTTTTGTGCATTCATGTATACAAATTAAACTCAAATATAATTTGTCTCAAGATATGAATAAGAGAAAAAACACTGCACACTTGAAGACAAGCTTAAATCTTAAAATATTTTATATATTTTAATTTAATTTGATTAGTTATTTCAGTTAATTTGGTAAGTGAACTACAGCATCCTTGTTATTGCAGATAAAAATGAGACACTATCTTTCACCTATCAAACTGGCAAACTTAGAATTTTATGTAAAAGATATCCTCAGCCACTGCTTATTAAAGTATAAGTGAGGGCACCTGGCCTGTGGTGGTGCATGGATAAATAGAGCATCGACCTGTAACGCTGAGGTCACCAGTTCGAAACCCAGGGCTTGCTGAGTCAAGGCAAATATGACAAGCAACCAACGAACAACTAAAGTGAGGCAACTATGAGTTGATACTTCTAGCTCCCTCTACCTGTAAAATCAATCAAACAATCAATCAATCTAAGCCAGGGCAATGTTTTCGAAGACTACTTTACAAGATCTGTCGGTCTTAAAAACTTTTAGGAGTCTATCCAAAAAAAAAAAAAAAAATCATATATGTGTATAAAAATTTAACTACATCCTTCTCATTAAATTGAAACTAAAAAATTAAAACAGCTCAACGTCCAGCAAATGAAGCATTCAACAAAAATGACAGAGTATAAAAACATTTATATAATCATAAAAAATATTTATAAAAGATTTTAAGTGAAAAATAAGTTTCAAAACAGTACCAACAGATATCATTTTTATAAGAAAAATATGGTCATATAAAGAAACAGAGATAAAAGCCTAGAGAAATAAGGCCCTGGTTGGTTGGCTTGTAGTGGAGCATCGGCCCAATGTGTGGAAGTCCCAGGTTCGATTCCTGGTCAGGGCACACAGGAGAAGCGCCCATCTGCCTCTCCACCCTTCTCCCTCTACTTCCTCTGTTTCTCTCTTCCCCTCCCATAGCCAAGGCTCCATTGGAGCAAAGTTGGCCCAGGTGCTGAGGATGGCTCTATGGCCTCTGCCTCAAGTGCTAGAATGGCTCTGATTGCAACCGGGCAACGCCCCAGATGGGCAGAGCATCGCCCCCTGGTGGGCATGCCTGGTGGATCCCGGTTGCACCCCCCACCCCCTACTTCTCACTTCAGGGGGAAAAAAAAAAAAAGCCTAGAAAAATAAATACCAATTTTCAAAAATGTTTTTTACCATTTTAGTAGGATTAAATATAGTTATTTTATTAGTTTTGCTTACCTGAATGTTCCAAAACTCAGTATGCATTATTATTTTTACTACGGTAATTTTTTTTCCAAACAGCCTAGCATCATAAATTAGTCCACCACAAATATCCTAAACCCAAATTTTTCCAATTTTTCTTAGAAACAGAAGCTCTTTCTTACAGGAGGAACCGTCCTGTCAATAATAGCTCGGAAGACCTCCATCCACGCTGTCATGGTGTGGTTGTTCACCAGCTGAAGAGGCAACGCGTACTGCAAACAGAGGACACCGTCAGCAAGCAGTCACTCCACCCTCAGAAAGTCAGCAAGGGCGTCTGTAACCAGCCTGTGCTGGAAGGCTGGAATGCGTGAAATGGCTAACATTTGACCACGACAACAATCATTTCATATGGTTCGACCTACAATTTAATTTAAAATAGGCCTATATACATATGTCTGCAAATTAAAATGTTAAAATATAAAAGTATGCATGTCATGAATTGTTCTTCTGGACTACTTTCTTAAGTGGAAAAAAAAAGTTTTAATATAATAAGGTCTCATTTATTCAACATGAGATTTCAAATAAGGGATTTTTACCATTTACCCCTTTGTCAAACTTATAATTTCAACCACTTTTTCCTAACTTTCCTGAGATATAATAATTGACATAAAACATTGTGTGTGTATACTTATGGTACCCAACGTGATGGTTTAATACATGCATATATTGAGAAATGACTACCGCAATAAGATTAGTTAAAACCTTATCACCCCCCAAAAATTACCTATTTTGTACTGAGAACTCATTTTCACCTCTTTAATCAAAATCTTTAGCTCATGAAACATTGTTTCAACTACTCTCCTCTCCACTGAGGCACAGTGCCGTAGCCGCTGCCTTACTGCGGGTCCCCTTGCTACACCCCGAGTAGAGGGGGTGAGGCAGCACCATCCTGCGCCCATGCTTGCCAAGTCCTGCTACATGCTAAGGACGCAGTAAGTAGGAGACACAGGCTCCGTCCTCACACTCCGTTTGGGGGAACAGAACATACGTAAACAAGGAATTACACCACGGCGTGACAGTGTATGGGTAAGAGCGTACAACTGAGAGGGGAACACAGAGGGCCACCTAACCCAGCTGGTCAAGTCAGAAACTTCCTGAAGGCAGGAAGGCAAGCTGAGACCCAGAGAAAGCACAAACCAGCTGGATCCCAGGGGAAGAAGAGTGCTCCAGGCAGAAATACAGCCTTCTACAGGCTCCCAAGTAAGAGCGGGCATGGGCTAGTCATGAAGCCGAAAGCTCAGTATGGCGGGAGTGTACAGCACAAAGGAGAGGAGGGGAAAGGTAAGGTGGAGAGATGAAAGGCTTTATGGGCCGTGTTCAGAAATCACACCCTATGCCAAGTGCAGTGGGGAGTTGGTTTGAGACGGAACGGAGGAGCTGGCTGACAGCCTGGGGACAGTGACGAGGGCACTTTCCTACAAACTGAGTTCTGAGTGTGTATGAATTTACCCAAATGCTCTGTACACAACAGTGAATAAATGTTGCTTAAAGTCAGTTTAATTGTACCATACTTCCCAAAACATAAATACCTCTGCCTCTTCCCAAACTGTCCATCACTTTTCACTTCCATAGCACTGCAGTCATACCCCTTACAGCCTGCTAACCCCCTGCTTCCAGGACACCCAGCGGGGGCACATTCCGTCAGTAGCATATAATACTTACCAAAATGGTTTAAAATGGTGAGATTTTTTTTTTCATTGCCTTTTTTTTAGGTTTTTAGCATGTTTATATTGAGAAAAAACACATTTTAGATTTTACCCTCTTGGCTCAAGTAGAGGTAGAGGCTTTAGGAAAATCATTTCATCTGCCTCTGTCTTCCTTCCTGACTCCTAGCTACCCTGCCCCCAGCGGGAACGGGAGCTCTGGCCTCTGAATACAGGGGCACTGCTGAGTCTAATGGCAAAACATCTCACTGAGTGAAAAATGTCTGCCTCCGAGTAAAGTGATTCTCCTGAGGACAATTTCTGAACAGTGCTTGGATAAAAAAGCAAAGGCACCATGCATCTCCCCTCCCTATTACTTTAAAAAAGAGAAAGAGAAAAAGAGCTGGAGGATGTATTTTCCTCGTATCCCATTTTCTTCTCTCTCCTCAGGTTTTCCTCCTTCCCCCTTTCCTCCCTCCCCCCAAAAAAAGCTAAGCTGAAAACAAAATCTCCCTTCAACTGCCTCTATTAAAAGTTTAAAAGATAAGGCTAAAAATATAAACTTTCACTGAAGTGAAATAGTTGGAAAGAGTACAAAAGTACCTAAGTCAATATATGAAGCCAAGAACAAAACCAAACCATCCTGGCTCTGTACTCTGACAAAACTACCCCCTTGCCGTGACTATTTAACTAAGAAGGCTGCGAGAGGTTTTATTCATTCACCATCAAACAGTTTAGACTGATAACCATTCTTCTCTCACCCAGATCTGAATGATTTACCCAAGTCTTTCAAGGATTAAATTTTAAATATCTTTCTATTTAAAATACTTCATCATCTCCATCTTCTTCTAATTACTTTTTAGATTCCCGTATTAATATTCTTGATCGCTTTCAGATCAAAGGAAGTAGCTTAAATGAAGGAAAATGAGGCACTACATCTTCTTTATTAGCTTTAAATTAGGTTAAGTGCAAAGAAACTACCCTCAGTACAATTTCCCAGTAAAGAAGGAGTCTCTTCTTCTCCTTCCTCTTCACCTACAATCTACAGGCAGAATGCCATGGGCAGGTTAATCAAATAATCAGGCCCTAGGACAGCTAACTACCCTGTTTCTTCCATACCCAGCACTTCAGACACTGGAGTAAAAGGATTACAGATGTTGAATCTCAGCTCTGCCACTCGGATAATTTTGGACAAACAAGTTAATTTCTGTGAGCCTATTCTCTCATAAGGATTTTTTTAATGAAATATATGTGAGAGTACATAATTTTTAACAATAACTGACATTTACCAAGCACTGTCCATGTGTCAGACAGAAAAGCAAGACCTCGTATTTGTCTTCTGCAATAGAAACTTACCTGAACAAGTGCATAAAAGATTTTCAGAATCTGCTTCTGTAGTAAAACAGAGTAATGTGAGGAATCAGGAAGGAGCTGCATGATTTGTTGTTGAATACGAGGCAGAAATATTTGCATTGCTGCTATAAGAGGTTCTCTTTCCTCTACTTTCTTGTATCTATGTGAGCAAAGACAAAAAGAAAAAATATAATTTCCCCCTTATAAAAAAACTATAAGTAATAAACTATAAGGAATAAATTTCTTCTTATACTCCCCTAAATTGGGAAAGTGAAAATCATTTACAAACCTATATGTTCTTAGGTCACTTCAATAAATACAAATATAAAATATCTTCTAAAAATTCTAGAATATGAACTAACTAGTTTACAAAAAGAAGTACAGAACTTTGCATGTACAAGCAACAATCCTCTTAGAAACCAGAAAACAATGAATTAAACGTGACACTCATCTCCCACCTCCCAAGCAACTTTTATGGAAAAGCAAGTTAATAGCACAGAAATTTTAATATTTTCTAATTTGTACACAAAAAGTTAAAAGTTTGATATACTTAATGATGTGCTCACTTGAAGATAAATGCTAAGATACCTCTGTATCAGAGTTTTCAGGGAAAGCTATTAATAAATGGTCCTCTGAAACTAACAAATAATTTTGAAAAGCACTGCATTATCTTATCACTGCCTCAGAGATTAGTAATGTACGATCACAGATGAAAGGTTCTTTAGATAACTGTAGTAAATAAGCATGTTTAACTGTGCTTAACCTACCATTTGGCAAATTAACCTGATTCCCAAGAACACCCATAGCAGACCCCTCTATGCAATTTAATTCTAAGTAACACCAGGCTGGTATTTCCAGCCAATGGAGATCAACTTACTCATATGTCTTCACCAGTTGATATAGACATAATAAACTGCCAAGCCAGCTTCCACTGCTCTGTGACTGCAAGTAATAGTCTATCTTGTCGACCACTGCTGGCCAGTGACCAGGGAAGTCGTATTTAATGATGGCACGGAGACACATTGTTAACTGGACTCTGTAAGGTGGGAGAAAAAGTCCGAAATCTAAGTAGTTACTAAATATCAGGTTTCAAAGCCCACTGATATTTCACAGGAAAGCACTTTACATGATACAGTTATATGTCTGGGGTGAGAGGACAAAGAGCCACACTACAAAATCCTCCTCAGTGGCTCAACTTCCTGAAAATCAAGAGAACAGATCATTTCCTAAAACAAATAAAACCTTTCAGACCGTTTTATTCTAAATACAGTTTTGGGTAGAATATTGAATTTAAAATAGGTTCATTTAAAATATATATAAATATTTTTTAAATCCTATGAATTTAGCTCTGCAAAATTTCCCGGCTTATTATATTTTATATTTTGGTTATCATATCCTAAGAGAAAAATAAAACAAATAAAGTACAATTCAAGTATATTGTACAAACAGCCTAAAAATGGTCGAAGTAAGTAAAATGGAGGCCTATGTAATGGAGGAAGCATGTCAAAGGGCCAAAACACTGAAGCATCCACTCTCAGTCAACCGCCAACACAGGATGCTGCACCTATCAAAGCCTCCTAAATACTCAAGTTTGTATATCGAGTATAAGAAAGAAGCTGGCAATTTCTGAAGAGGAAATCTAAGAGCTATTTCAAAAGATATAAAGAGGGGGAAAAAAGCCAAAGGTAAAACATAAAATAAAAAAAGAATCCCTTTAATAAAACCATAAAGTTAAATAATAAAAGATGTGATGTCGTAACACTTATCTCAGTAATCATTTCCTCAACAGGATCCTTCTAATTGGTATTAAAAAGAAAATGAGATGCCTGGCCAGGCGATGGTGCAATGGATAGAGCATCGGACTGGGACACAGAGGGCCCAGGTTCGAGACCCCGAGGTTGCCGGCTTGCGCGAGGGCTCATCTGGTTTGAGCACAGCTCAATCAAGGTCACTGGCTTGAGCAAGGGGTCACTCAGTCTGCTGTAACCCCCCAGTCAAGGTACATATGAGAAAGCAATCAATGAACAACTAAGGTGCCTCAACAAAGAATTGATGCTTCTCATCTCTCTTCCTTCCTATCTGTCTGTCCCTATCTGTCCCTCTCTCTGTCTCTTTCTTGGTGTCTGTCACACACAAAAAAAGAGAAAAAACATTTTCTTCTATATACTGTATGTCCTTACATGGTCATTTGTAAAGGGTTAGAAAGTGAGCCTGGCTAAACTAGGATTCCACAGTGAAGAAAAAAGACAGTGTGTGCTGAGCTGAACAGCCAATAACCAGGACTCACTGGAAATAAACAAACAGAACAATGACTTCTCCTTATGTTGTCAAATCTATATGAAAATTTTCTTTGCAATGCCCTTCAATACACTTGAAGAATTATTTCTTCAGAAGTGATTACAGTTAAGACTTCAGAACATAAAAGAAACAAAGCCACAAAGAACCATCTCATTATAAAGATAAAGTTCTCCCCTTGTGCCACCAGATTTGACATATTGGTCAAATCTGGATGCAATTAAACTGAAACTTTTCAATTTTTAAAATTTCATCTTCAGGTTGACCCTGCCGACCCTTTCTCATACCAACTAAGCAAGGGATGGCTACGAATGGCCATCCTGTCACACATTACTATGCAGAAGCTGTGCAGGATTCAGAGGTATGTGAATAGGTAAGAATTTCGACAAGAAACAATTCCTGATGGTACCATCTGGGAGCCACTGCCCAGGCTGGCATCTGGGCAACCAATGAGAATAATGGTGATTTTTCTTTAATCATTTTAAGTTTACTTTCTTCTCTTAACAAACAAAATAACTGAACGAAGAGGAGTTCCGTGTTTCTTTGCCTTCTTCAAAGTTTCTTCCCTTTCCCCTGCGCATGTCAGAACTTGCAGACACCCAAAGGAAAAAGTTATATCTAATCTTTTGACATTAAACAATTTCATTCTCCTACCTCAGATTCATCTCTTTCCATTCTCCACTTTCAAAAGAAATCTAATTACCAGCTCATGTTGAAAGGAGTTTGCTTTGCCTATTTTAAGATTGCAAAATTGTTCACAATTCGACAGCTGTGCTATCCAGTAGATAGGGGCAGTCACCAGCCACATGTGTACACTTTAAATTTACCGATATTAAATAAAAAAGTCAGCTCCTGTTACACCAGCAACATTTCAAGCACTTAAGACCGTGTATGCATGTGACTCAATACCGGGCAGTGTAGAGGCAGATCTCCACCCCTGCAGACAGTTCCCTCACACAGCACTGCCCTGCGGCACCTAAGCTGACCGTGAGAAACCACAGACGATTCTGCGTGTTTACACCTCCTCTAGCCTGTCTTCTCCACGGGAAAAGACAGTGCATAAAACTGAATGAAAAGAGAGGTCATTTGTTAAGAAAAGTGGTAGGTTAAAACTCCCAGAAGTCAATTTCCCTGTGTCAGGAAAAAGTCAAGAGAGCATAACCAAGAATACAAGCTATTTACATAGCAGGGATTTATACAACAATTTTAGTCAAGTACGATTTTCGCCTTAACTCTTTTTTGTGGCAACTGAAAGCAACTAAACCTTTCCAAAAATATTGCAAAGGATTACAAACGCAAAGACAGACATGTAAAACAATATTCTTTGAGTGCCATCTTCATTAGTTTACCTCTTAAAAAACCAAACATGAGGCTGATGATTAAATCCCACCTCCCCTCACCCATATATATTTTGTGCTCATCACATAGACAGAGTATAATGTACCTCACTAAATCCGGAGACCGAATTATTCCTTCCACGATGTTATCACGTATTTGCTGGCGATCATTTTCATGAATGTTGAAAGGAAATATCGCTTCTCCCGGTGGAGGTTCTCGATCCGGCCAGTACTGTGTCACCATGTTCTTCAAGTAAATGGCAGCTAAGTTAGAGAAAAAAACGCCATGAAGCAGTATCGAAAAAATGACTTTAATCCAGCTTTACAAAGTATGAAGGGCTAAACCCGTCCATGTTCAACCTGACAGCCAGCAAAAACGGAAAATCTTCCAGTTCTAAATCTTACAGTGTGCCTTTTATACAGGCCGTCTTTTATGGGGCCCCATAATAAAAATATTTTTAGTTATAAAACTAACAGCATTTAATGACTGAATTATAAGTAAGTCTACGATTTTACCCTGTGTGTATCTTTGTTGTCTGAAGGTTGCTTTTTATTTTCAAGACTAGTTCTATAGGGATTATAATACTTTTGTGACTATATGAGCAACCTAGCATTCTGATGCACTGTTGACAGAAAACACAAGCAAAAGCAATTTGTTGATAAGATTCAAACTTCTAAATGTTAGCATCAGCGATATCCATTGACCTAGCATTTCTATTTCTTATAGTTTGTTCAACAAAAATATTCCCTCAAGTATCCAGAGATGTCTGTCCAAGGATGCTCGTTTTAGCATTGCCTCTATAACAACAAAAACAAAAAGAACAATAAAGGAAATGTCCATTAATTTCAAATTGTTTCAATAAACTAAGGTAGTTCTGTACAAAGAAATACTGAACAACTGTTATAAAGTATATGCATATGCTCTGGCATGAATTGAGGGCATATGATTAAATTTCTCAAAGTAAATTATAAAACAGAATATGAAATATTAAAAGATCTTGTTACTTATTAAAGCCAGCAGATCTATAGGGAAAAAAAATTGGACAACCATGCACCAGAGTTGACAGCAGCTATCTTTGGCGGAAGCATTAAAAGCAATCTAATGTATAAATTCGGTATTTTTGTAAGGTTTATATGTCATATAAAGACGACATATTAGTTTTAATAAATTGCTTTAAGGTCTTTAAAAATACAATTTCCACAAAGCTTCCATAGGAACTTCACAATGACCCTATACATACTTAGGTCATTAAAATAGGTTCCATTTAGCAAAATGTGGTTTCAGAACAGCCCATTTTATAAAAAAAAGATTAAATAAAACTGAGAGTAATGGTTTCAAAAAACTCACAGAAAAGTCTTATAAACTTTATTAAAGTAAAATATAATTCCAATAGGAATGTTTTTCTACAGATTTTTCTTAACTACAAAGGATCTTTCAGCTAATCATACATATTATTATAAATATTTTCCCAAAGCTTAATGATTCCTTACTTCTTCATTCTGTTATTTGAAGTAAAATGAAAAACTTTTGTCACCATGTAGAATATAACCCCATTTCTATAAAACTATTCAATTCCTCTACTCAAACATATACACATATTATATATTAATGATGGTCATTTCTGAGTGATAAATACTGAGTAATTTTTTTTTTACTTTCTTCTTATTTTTATATTGCCCAAATTACTTACAATTAGCATACATCACTTACATAATAAAAGTCTTTTTAATTATTCATTTTTTAACTAGTTATTATTTTACCCCATTTATCTTGAATTTACTGTCTTTTCAGGATTCATGATACTTCATACTTTTTGCCATTTTTTTTGCCTTTGGGCTCTAACCAGCTTATTTAAAAAAAAAATGCCTGACCTGTGGTGGTGCAGTGGATAGAGCATCGATCTGGAATGTTGAGGTCTCTAGTTCAAAACCCTGGCCTTGGCTGGTCAAGGCACATATGACAAGCAACAAGCAAGCAATAAACAACCAAAGTGAAGCAACTATGAGCTGATATTTCTCACTCGCCCCCCTCCCCGTAAATCAATTAAGAAAATATTTTTGTAAAAAAAAAAAAAAAAAAAAAAAAAACTACAATACACAACATCATGGAACTACATTTGGCCCCACAGACTTAAGGGTAAGTTTCATGTTTAAAACACAAGTCCTGCTCCTCAACTGCATGGTTAGGAACATTCATATATTTCCTCCATGATCTGACATGCAAATGGAGCTCAAATTCACACATATAAATTCATAGAATTAATCTACGGTCCCAAAGGCTAGGCCACCAGGAATCATAAAAAGTTAGGCAGATAAAAACTATTAAAATCGGGAAAGAATGCGGGAAAACCCAGGGGCGGCGAAGGAGCTCAGGGCCACCGGCAAATTTCCCGGGACAGCAAAGTGATTTCTTTTAAGGCATTAGAAATACTTCTTGTGCGTTTCATTTTTTTTTTTTTTCAAGAAATCACAGATATCTGGACTTAAAATAAATCTCTAATTTTACTTCCACCATAAATAAATTTATACAAATAAAAACCAACTCACCTGCCTGGCGTACTGGGAATTCCACATGATCAGAGACTATAATACGAAGTAGGCTGGGGGCAAAATTGATAATCTTGTAGGACTGAAATTACAAAGAAAATTTTAGAAAATAGGGCAATATAAATGAATATTAACACCTGTTACTAAATAGACCTCTGTAAATAAAACTTTTAAAGTGAGAGAAACTATTCAAAATGAAGATTACGCCCTGGCCGGTTGGCTCAGCGGTAGAGCGTCGGCCTAGCATGCGGAGGACCCGGGTTCGATTCCCGGCCAGGGCACACAGGAGAAGCGCCCATTTGCTTCTCCACCCCTCCGCCGCGCTTTCCTCTCTGTCTCTCTCTTCCCCTCCCGCAGCCAAGGCTCCATTGGAGCAAAGATGGCCCGGGCGCTGGGGATGGCTCTGTGGCCTCTGCCCCAGGCGCTAGAGTGGCTCTGGTCGCAACATGGCGACGCCCAGGATGGGCATAGCATCGCCCCCTGGTGGGCAGAGCGTCGCCCCTGGTGGGCATGCTGGGTGGATCCCGGTCGGGCGCATGCGGGAGTCTGTCTGACTGTCTCTCCCTGTTTCCAGCTTCAGAAAAATGAAAGAAAAAAAAGAAAAAAAAGAAAAAAAACAACAACAAAAAAAAAACAAAATGAAGATTACTAAAATACTACAAGTAAAAAAATTTACTGTAAATTGAGGAATAAAAGTATGAACATGCCTGACCAGGCGGTGGCACTGTGGACAGAGCGTTGGACTGGGACACAGGGACCCAGGTTTGAAACCCCGAGGTCACCGGTTTGAGTGCGGGCTCATCTGGTTTGAGCAAAAAGCTCACCAGCTTGAACCCAAGGTCACTGGCTTGAGCAAGGGGCCACTCAGTCTGCTGTAGCCTCCCCCCCCCCGTCAAGGCACATATGAGAAAGGAATCAATGAACAACTAAGGTGCCGCAACGAAGAATTGATGTTTCTCATCTCTCTCTCTCTCTGTCACAAAAAAAAAAAGAGTATGAATATAATCCTGGCAGGGTAGGTCAGTGGATAAAGCACCATCCAGGCACACTAAGGTCACAGGTTCTATCCCCAGTCACATACAACAGTGGTCCCCAACCTTTTTTGGGCCACAGACAGGTTTAATGTCAGAAAATATTTTCACAGACCAGCCTTTAGGGTGGGACAGATAAATGTATCACGTGACCGAGACAAGCATCAAGACTGAGTCTTAGACGGATGTATCAGAGGGAATCTGGTCATTTTTTAAAAATAAACCATCGTTCAGACTTAAATATAAATAAAACGGAGATAATGTAAGTTATTTATTCTTTCTCTGCAGACCAGTACCAAATGGCCCACGGATCGGTACTGGTCCGCAGCCTGGGGGTTGGGAACCACTGCCATACAAGAAGCAATCGATGAGTATACAACTAAATGGAAAAACTAAGTGGAACAGCGAGTTGATGCTTCTCTATCTCTCTCTCTTTCTCAAATTAATGGAAAAATTAAATAGTATGAACAGTTTTTTCCAATATATGGTCAAAATGCTCTCCAGAAAAGGTGCAGCAATTTATAGCACCAACAGTAGTACATGAGTGTGTTCATCTATCCAGTATAGGGATTATCATTCGTTTCAAAACTTTAAAACCTTATTCATGTTTTTGGTTTTGTTTTTTATTGAGAAATGGGGAGGCAGAGAGACAGACTCCCGCATGTGCCCGGACCAGGAGCCACCTGGCAAGCCCACTAGGATGTGATGCTCTGCCTATCTGGGGCAGCTGCTCTGTTGCTCAGTAACTGAGCTATTTTTAGCTCCCAAGGTAAGGCCATGGAGCCATCCTCAGCGCTCAGCGGGATGGGCCAACTTTACTGGAACCATTCGAGCCATGGCTGCAGGAGGAAGAGAGTGGGGGGGGAGAGAGAGATAAAGAGAGAGGAAAGGGAGGGGTGGAGAAGCAGATGGTCACTTCTCCTGTGTGCCTTGACCGTGAACCAAAAAAATCTTATTCATATTTTAAATTACATTTCCCCTACATTGAATTTTTTCCTATTTGTTGGCTATTTGTTTTTCTACAAATCTCTATTCCCTTTATCCTTTTGTAAATGGCATATTTGTTTTAGTCTTAATGAATTTTAAAAGCTATTTATGAATTTACAATCTCAACCTTTTATTTGACCCATACATTGCAAGTGCTTCTTCCCAACTTATGTGTGCTTCAACTTTATTTATAATATTTTTCACAAACCAAAACTAGAAAAACACATGCTGAAGAAAACAGACGATGTAACACAGGAAAATGAACAAGATGACATTTATTAAAAAGCTGTGTGCGAGCTACAGAGAGGAGCCGCCAGTTGGAAGGGTGCACCCCTCAGCGTTGAGAGCTGTTGTCATTGCAGCATCTTTTAAACTTAATGCCCATGTGAGTCTGTGCTGATGCAGTGCCTGCTGCCTGGGTCATTTCACCCAACATACATGTTTTAACTTGACTTACTCCTGAGTTTGCCCAGTTACAAGCAGGAAAAAAATATATACAGCAACCCCATTCCCTCTGACCACATTCCCACTGGATGTCTGGTACCTCGACCATGATACAACCCAACCACATTTCCAGAGATCATACTTGGCCTTGCAAGAAGACTCATAAATTCTCAGTAAAGCTAAAACCAGACAAATGATGCAGTCTGTTCAGCATACCTTCTCCCAGGAGCCTGGATCTGCATTTTATGAGAACTCATTTAAAGCAAAGCCCTGATGTTTTCCCATCCTCTGCCTCACTGCTCCCATGACCTTAACTTCTCTAGTTCTTCAATGTGCCAAGTTAAGGGCTTCCACTGAACCTGCCCTTCCCTCTGTTCCCCTCCCAGTTCTCCACCAGGTTCACTCTAAACAACATCCAGGTCTCTGCTCAATGTCATCCTTCAGAGAACGACCACCCCACTTATACATCCCAACACACTCATCTAGGGCTTTACTCTCAATAGCATTTATGACCTGAAATTATATTATTTACTTGTCTGTATTCCCCACTAGAAATGCAAGCTCTATGAGAACAGAGTATTGTACTATGTAGTACCTGCAATTTAACTTAGTAAATGTGATTCATATAAGCACACTCCTTAAAGGGCAATAAAAATGATACCACAGATGCGTGGAAAAGCAGGAAATAAAAGCTTGGCAATAAAAGTACATATCTTTATTTCCTTGTTGAGGCCATGTGGAGAATTATTTATTAAAGGAAGACACCTCCCTGGATGAGTTACTGGAGCCAGATATCTACCTACTCCTACTTGATTTCTGGAGCTAGAGATGGTGAGGAATATGAACAGGAAGCATTCTTAATATCCTGATATAAAAATGAAAATGCATTTTCCCATACAAACAATATCACAAATAGCTATCAAAGAACTAGTCGTTGGTAACAGAAATACTACACTGGCCACAGAAATATACAGTTCCAAATAAGAATCTATCCTTTGGAATACAGGCTATATTATATTTTGAAGCTGCTTTTTTCTCTTCTAAATGGTAACTGACAAGCCAATCAGTACTTTGTGGAATCTGCCCTCATTTCCCATGCACAGCCTATTTGCTGGGGGCGGGGGGCAGACTAAAATAAAAGAGCTGGACCCTTATCACTTATGATGGTTTACCTACCTGTTTATCCAACAAAGCAGGATGGTAAAGGATAAGCATACAACACCCAACATTATAACCATGTTTTACTATAAGGTTATGTGACATGTTAGTCTTCTACTTACAACCAATGCAAAAAAAAAAAAATACTTAGAGCCTATCACAATTCAAAGCTTTATATAAAATGAAATGCTAAAGAGTGGCATAGCAATAATCTACTTTTAGATCTAACAGAGGAAACTGTGGTCTGTGATGACTTGGGTGAATATTGGACCAGGGCAGAGTAAGGATGGAATGAATTTGGATTGAAATACCATGGGAAAAAAAAATAGATTTGGGTTCTAAATATTACTTCCAGGTCTACAGGATCTCCCATCTACCATTTCCACTTCTATAAAGTCAACTGCACTTATGTACCGATGAATCAGAAACAAAGCAAGAGGATGCTAACAGAAGCAGGGAAGTGTATCATGATATCAAGGATATGATCCCTATCTACACTAGCAAAGTAACAGCTGGCCTCACTGAGAAGGGGGTCACAAAGGGGCCAACCATCCTGTTCATAATAGTAGATTGCAAATTCAGCTCTTGCTTTGTTCCTCCTAACCAACCCCTGGATTACTACTTTTCTAGCCAATCAACACATAGTACTTATACTGTGTAAAGCCTGGGACAGGTACCGACTTTAACTTTCTCCTATTCTGATTAAGAGTCCTTTTCTTTTTAAGAAATACGTTCACTTAGGCTTCGGTTCAACTCAACCTTCGCTCCAAAGTCAGAGTTTTCACTCTCCCTTTTATCTCTTGGGAATCCTGGGTTCACATTTACTCCAAACTCCACCCACCTTTCCCACTAAAACAATCCATTTCAAAAACTCACAATGCACACCTGCACTTTTAAGTCAACTCCAGGGAAAACCCTAGCGAACTCCTACAAAAATATTTGCTTAGAACAGTCGTTCACACACTTTCGAAAGCACAGAATCACCTACCCAGCTAATTAAAACAAAATTGGACCCCAACCCGAGTTTCTGATTCTTCGAGTCTGGTGCTAAACCTCATAATCTGCATTTCCAACAAGTTCCCAGGTGAGTTGCCGCTGCTGTGAGAATCACTAATTTAGGAATATTCTTTCTATTTTAAGGGTTACCACAAACTCAAACAGCTGTCATTCCATCCTGGAGGGAGACCTTAACTCCTACTCTTTAGTGAGAGGTCTATGATTCATTTCTACAGGTGAAGAGGAAACTATAAGCTAGAGTTTGGAAACGTCGGTGTTAACTATGGAATAAGGCTAAGGCTAGTCAAGAAGAAG
Organism: Saccopteryx leptura; assembly: GCF_036850995.1. NCBI lineage: Eukaryota > Metazoa > Chordata > Mammalia > Chiroptera > Emballonuridae > Saccopteryx > Saccopteryx leptura. The sequence goes on from NC_089504.1 coordinate 136,954,666, forward strand.
AGAGCATGGAGGATAAAAGAAAGTCTTACACATTTTAGCGTTTTTTAAGAAATCCCTCCTAACACATATCATTGCACGTGTCTTTTGTAAGGCAGCACCACCATGAAGCCTGCCTCTCCTCCGCAGACCACTCTCCCGACAGCATTTCCCAGCTCTCCAACACAACTCTGCCAATCAGCGTCAGCGCGGCCCTGCCAGCCCCACAGAAGCAGGCGATGGGCAGGGTTTCCCACAGCAACACCTAAAAAGGGCTGGGTCTGGAGGAAAGCTGAACTCAGATTTGAATTTTAAGTGCATTTTCCCACCCGCGGCCCCAAGTCAGCGCACTTAAATCACACCCTGCAAACACCAGGTTTTAAAGCTCAAATTCCCTTTTGCGAACCAAGCGGGAAGGGAACGACTAGGAAAGGTGCAAAGGTAGCCAACAGGTGCGAAGGCTGTCCCGGAAAGGTCCCGGGAGCGCGGCTGCGCTGCTCCCTGGGGCGGGGGCGGGGCGGGCAGAGGGCGGTGCGGGGTCCCGAGCCCCCAAGCGGGGTAAAGCTCGGGCACCAAGTAGGGAGCGCTGGGGAGCCGGTGGGGGCCGCAGGCCCGGGCCTCACCTGATTGAGCTCATTCTCCGCTGCAATCCGCAGCTTCGGGTCGATGGTGCCCTTCAGCGCTTGGATGATCCGGTTGAGGTCCATCTCCCCGGGCGGGGGCTCCGCGGCCCCCGGACCAGTAGGCCAGACTGCAGCTTTAGTTTCCCTTTGACCCGCTCAGCCTTCTCCTCCGTGACCCCTGCACTACCTCACTCCCCACCCCCCGCCACCGTCGCCACCTGCAGCCACTTGCTGCGCCACTCCGGCTCCGCGCCCCCTGTACTCCCTTCCTACCCCCCACAACTCGCTCTCCATTCACCCTTTTACGACAGCCGGTGGGAGGCGGGAGAAGAGGAAGCGCCGCCTCCTTTACGGCGGCCTCTTCCCCCGGGCGCGGGGCGAGGGCGGGCTCCCCCAGGCGGCCGGCGTGCTGCTGTGCGGAGCGCGGCCCCGAGCGCTGCGCTCTCCTGTCTCCGGCCCGCGGCGCCGTCCTGCGCGCAGAACTGCCTCCGTTCTGCCCAGCTGGGAAACCAACTGGCTGGGTGTCTCTGTGCAGCTGCTTCCAAATTAAGCATATATGGATAGACTGGCGCTCTTTCTTAGTCCGAGAACTGTTTGGACATCACACAGAGTCTGTTCCAGGGCAGACTTTGTTCGTACCTTGAGAACAGGGTACGAACAGAACAGGGTCTTCTCTATCTGTGGGAGCCATCATTCATTCATTCACTGAATGTTTGTTCAATATGTTTTTGAGCCAGAGGACTGAAATATTTAGGGACCATGTTGTAGCAACATGAATTTCTTGCAGGTTACTATGGGGAAACTTACAATCTTGATAGAGGAAACAAAACGTAAACAGACAAATTTACAGAATAACTCTGGGAATACAGAGATCAAAGAAACTAACAACACGCTTGCGTTTCTGAAAAATGTCCAGGCCTTCTCAGAAAAGTAGTGAAAGGTATAGAGGGTTATACTGTTTCACCCACTATGGCCATATCTGGCCCCACAATTTCAATGGCATAACAATATTAAGGACCTCGTTTTCCCTGAAGTTAACCAGAAAAGAGATGGGCAAAATACATGTGGGAAAAATACATCTGAGGGAATGTGATCTTTCCAAGAGCAGATAATTAAGATAGATTGGTTCAGTTAACTGGGTTCAATCAAGAGGGTAGAAAATATGTGGTAAAACTTGCCTGCCTGAAAGCTATCCCCTCTGCAGAGACTGTAAGTAAGACAGTGCCCCTCAGCTAGGCATGGAAGTGCTTAGAAATATGTCCCTGATTGCTTCCAATTTTGCCCCCTCTTTAGTCCATTCTCTGCAGTGCCATCAGTCGTGTTTCTTTTTTTTTTCTTTTCATTTTTCTTAAGCTGGAAACAGGGAGAGACAGTCAGACAGACTCCCGCATGCGCCCGACCGGGATCCACCCGGCACGCCCACCATGGGGCGAAGCTCTGCCCACCAGGGGGCGATGCTCTGCCCATCCTGGGCGTCGCCATGTTGCGACCAGAGCCACTCTAGCGCCTGAGGCAGAGGCCACAGAGCCATCCCCAGCGCCCGGGCCATCTTTGCTCCAATGGAGCCTTGGCTGTGGGAGGGGAAGAGAGAGACAGAGAGGAAAGCGCGGCGGAGGGGTGGAGAAGCAAATGGGCGCTTCTCCTGTGTGCCCTGGCCGGGAATCGAACCCGGGTCCTCCACACGCTAGGCCGACGCTCTACCGCTGAGCCAACCGGCCAGGGCCAGTCGTGTTTCTTAAAGGTGAATACCATCGCCTGACTGGTGGTGGCGCAGTGGATTGAACGTGGGCCAGGGTCCGGATTTGAAAATCGGAGGTACTCGGTTTGAGCGCGGGATCATTGACATAGTCCCAAGGTCTCTGGCTAGAGCCCAAAGGTTGCTGGCTTGAGCAAGGGGTCACTGGTTCCCCGTGAGCCCCCCTATACCCTACCCCTTGTCCCAGCACATATGAGAACAGTAAGTCAACAACTACTAAAGTGAAGCTACTACAAGTTGTTCCTTCTCATCTCTGTCCTCCCCATCTCTCCCTTCCTGTCTCTCTCTAAAAAATAAAATAAATACGTACTATCATGTCCCTTCCTTGATTTCCCATCAATTTCAAGATAAAATACAAACTGCTTAGTTTTGAAAACATAGTGCCTTTCACCTGCATGCTATTTCATTAATCCACTCTTTTGGGCGTCATGATAATTCATCTTAAGTTCTTTGACCTCTGAAATATTTTTTTGTGTTTGTGACAGAGACAGAGTCAGAGAGAGAGAGACAGTTAGGGACAGACAGACAGGAAGGGAGAAAGATGAGAAGCATCAATTCTTTGTTGAGGCACCTTAGTTTTTCATTGATTGCTTTCTCATACGTGCCTTGACGGGGGAGGGGGGGGCGCTGCAGCAGACTGAGTGACCCTTTGCTCAAGCCAGTGACCTTGGGCTCAAGCCAGCGACCATAGGGTCATGTCTATGATCCCATGCTCAAGCCAGCAACCCTGCACTCAAGCCGGCAACCTTGGGGCTTCAAACCTCCATATCTCAGTCCACGCTCTATCTACTGCGCCACCGCCTGGTCAGGCCACCCAAGTCTTAAACACTGGTGCTTCTCAGAACTTTCTCCTCAGCCTACATGTCGTTCTCTTCCACCCACTCTATTTCCATCATTTCATTCACTTATATAACTTTAACCATCAACTTAACAGGAACAGCTTGCAAAACTAGTTCTAACCAAGATGTCTTTCCTTAAACTGGATGAATCCAAACGTCCAATGTTTCTACCTGAAGGTACCCAAATCCTTTAAGGCACATGTCTAAAACTGAACTCTGGTAACACTAAAGATAGTCTGGCATAAGGAGAGATTTGATGATGTCATTCCAATAACATAAGAAAAAAGATTTTTTTAAAATAGTGTGTGTGGCCCTGGCTAGTTGGCACAATGGTAGAGCATCAGTTCAGCATGTGGTGTCCCAGGTTTGATTCCCAATCAGGGCACACATGAGAAGTGACCATCTGCTTCTCCACCCCTCCCCCCACCCCCTTGCCCCACCAACCATGGCTGAAAGGCACCAAGGATGGCTCTGTAGAGTCTTTACCTCAGGTGCCAAAAATAGCCTAGTTGCCAAGCAATAGCCCAAGATAGGCAGAGCATCGCCCCTAGGGGACTTGCCCTGTGGATCCCAGTCTAGACACATGCAGGAGTACGTTTCTCTATCTCCCCTCCTCTCACTTAATAAATAAATAATACTGAAACCACCAAATGCTGGTGAGGATGCAGAGAAACTGGATTACTCATATATTCTTTGTAGAAGTGTAAAATAGTTACAGCCTCTCTAGAAGACAGCAACTAAGTAAACAGTGGCACATTTGTACCATGGACTACAACTGAACAATCAAAAGGAATTGCACATGCAACAACCTAGTCAGTGGTCAGCAAACTCATTAGTCAACAGAGCCAAATATCAACAGTACAACAATTGAAATTTCTTTTGAGAGCCAAATTTTTTAAACTTAAACTATATAGGTAGGTATATTCCTTATCGAGGTAGCACCTGCACATGGTATTTTGTGGAAAAGCCACATTCAAGGGGCCGAAGAGCCGCATGTGGCTCACGAGCTGTGATTTGCTGACTACTGACCTAAATAAATCTTCAGAGAATTATGGTAAGTGAAAAAAGTCAATCCCAAAAGGTCACATACTATCTGATTCCATTTATATAAATTTTGATATACGTATAACATTCTTAAAGTAATTATATAACAGATCAATGGTTGTGAGGGGTAAAGTGGAGGTGGGACAAGAGGGAAGTGGGTGTGACTATAAAAGAGCAACATAAGGGATCCTTGTGGTGATGGAAATGCTCTGTATCTTGACAGTTATCTGTCTCAATATCCTTGTTGTGATATTGTATCATACTATAGTTTTGTAATATGGTACCATTGAAGCAAGTTGATAAAGGGTACACAGGATCCCTCTGTATTATTTCTTTAACTACGTAAGAATCTATAATTATCTCAAAATAAAATTTTTAACTAGCAAAACACATACTTAGAAAATTGATGCTCCCATGAAAACTTCATATGCTTTGGACTCAGTAAAGACAAGTTACAGTGCTGCCAAATTAGCAGCGGCCAAGACAACAGGAAAAGAAAACCAGGAAGCATCTATGATTCTGCTCTCAGATTTCTTTTAAGTGTTTCTCTAAACTATAACTTATGTTTAACTTATATAAGGTCCATTATTTGAGCCCTCCTTTTTAAAAAGATTTTATTTATTGAGTTTAGAGAGAGGAGATAGAGAGAGAGGTGGAGAAGCAGGAAGCATCAACTCAGCAGTTGTTTCTCCTTTGTGCCTTGACTGGGCAAGCCGAAGGTCGAGCCAACAACCTCAGCATCCCAGGTGGACACTTCATCCACAGCACCACTACAGTCAGACAAGTTCCTCTATTCTTATTTCTATTTTATTATTTTTTTAATTTATTCATTTTAGAAAGGAGAGAGAGAGGGAGAGGAGAGAGGGACAGAGAGAGAGAAGGGGGGAGGAGCAGGAAGCATCAACTCCCATATGTGCCTTGACCAGGCAAGCCCAGGGTTTCGAACTGGCGACCTCAGCATTTCCAGGTCAGCGCTTTATCCACTGCGCCACCACAGGTCAGTCCCTCTATTCTTATTTCTTTGTGTAATATAAAAGGATATCTATATTTACTGATCTCCTCACCCAGTAAAAGGTAAAATTTGAGCCAGCTATATTGTCCTATTTTACCATGGTTTGCATTTGCCTCACCACTCTGTGCCTGTTTCCTCACCTGCTTCCAAGAGCTGTTGGGGAGACTGAGATAAGTACATTGTTCACAATACAGTATTAACTATTATCACTGTATTCTACTTAACAGGTGAGAAGGAAGACCTTATTCAGCCTCTGATGAATGTGACATAATGAAACATATTCTCACACTCTGCCTGGCATAGTAAGCATTCAATAAGTACTAGTTGAATAAATGATAGCATGTGAGAGAAATAAGGGGTCTAAAACAGGATAGCCACAGTAGGAAAGAGATGAGACATTTCACAGGTTGAATAAACAGGAATTCGTGACTGATTAGATATACAAAGTAAAGGGAAGTCAAGAATGATACTAAAGTTTCTAGCTGTGATGGCCTATGGCAGTGATTTTCATTTTTAACCCACATACTGCAAAAAATTTTAAAGCATGCAATACTATTTAGTCAGAGGCACTGACCTCTTCTTTTCCCTTAGATTGTCAAATAAAAAATAAATAACAGCCAATACAATAGCCAGCCAATGTAAAAAAATGAATCAAAATTATACCTTTATGTCAGATCAGCCAAAAATATTATTTTTGGTGTGCTGCAGAAGTTTAGTAATTAGTTTGCGTGTGCCATGAGATGAAAAAGGTTGAAAATCTCTGGCTGTAGAAGTCATTAACCAGAGAAAAATGAAAGGAGTATTGGGTTTTGGAAGAAAGATGAACTTGTGTGTGGACATGTTGTCCAAAAAAGTACTTATGGTTCATACAGCTACAGCTGTCACTCACAAAAGAGCTGAGTGAGAAGGCAGGAAGCTAGCGCACCGGAAAGAAAGAGAGGGACAGAGGGAGAAAACTGTGAGTCATCTGTGTGTATAGGTGAGGTGACACCACAGAAGTGGATGGCATTACCCTAGAAATACAGCACAGAGTGAGAAGAACTGGCATGGTTACAGCTCAAATTACAAAAAGTACCTTTTTACTCTAAGCACTGCCAGTGTGGCCTTTTCTGAGGTTTAGCATTTTAGTCATCTAAATGGAATATCACAGCTGTCCACCCATCTGCTGGCGGCAGCAGCTCATCTGCTGGTCTACGTGTAGGAGGCTTGAATCGAGTCCACATGGTAGAGAACATGGGAGCAAAAACCCAACACACAAAAGTCCCTACCTGTAAGTTTAACAATCTGTTCTTTAAGCCGTGTTTATACCAATCTGTAAGTGAACACGAAAGAGTATGTGTTCAGTACCTCTACTCAGAACATGTCTTTATTGGCAGAGCTCTACCTCACGGCACCTGAACTCCATGCAAGAGTAAACACATGTATCTTATAAATGTAAGATCTTTAGTATTTAGTTAACAGAAGTCAACAGTAATCTCCATTACGACATCTCATGCAACCAAACTCTCCGAGTAGAATTTACTAAAAGAATGTGACAACGCAGTTAAAGATGAATTTTAAAAGAATCAGTGATATGTGAGCTAAAGTAACAGCGGGTTAGGGCATTTCTAAACAGAAGCCAGAAACTTCCTTCGCCAAGAGACAACAATGGTAGTGGGTGTGGGCAGGGACAGAAACCAAAAATAGTAGCATTAGCTAGAACTAAAGAAGAAATACTTACTTTCAAATCAGTTTTTTCTCCCCTCAAAAAGTTTCTTCATTTCTCGGGCTTTCCACATTTCACATTAGAAAAGGAGTCATCCTGCCTCAACCTCAGGAACTATAAGAAACTCTAATTTATGACAGACTCAACTGAATCCACTCTGTCCAGTTCACAAAATGTGCAGTTCACCATAGACAAAGCTGAGTAGTGCACCAAAAAAGTGTGTGTGCAAATGGCAATGGGAAATATGGTGAAGGCAACAGCACCTGAGAACTAAGAAGACACACTGTAGAAATTGCCATGCTGCCCTGGGACCTGAGAGAGCATGACTCCGGTGCTGCTGCTAGTGTGTTCTCAGTCATCTCCATCAGTCTCGATGTCCTGACCCCTTAAAACCAGCATGCACCTCACAAGGCCATTATGAGGATCAAATAAGATAACACAGATAAGAGTATTCTGTAAATTACGAAGTGAAATGCAAATATTAGCAAAGATGAAAGGTTATTAGGTTTTTTTATAGTAACACTCTTCTATGTATTATCCTAGACTTAATTAAAACAAACCCTCAAGCCCGATCCAAGGAAAGGCAAGGCAGGGTCAATACCACAGCCATCTACCACTTTATCTTTTACTTAAGATTTTCTACCAAAAAAGTAGTATGCACATTTCAAGTTCTATAGTAAGATTCAGAATACAAGATACAAGGCGTCCTCCCTTCTACAATTCCCTTTCCTTAAGGCTGGCCCTGTCAAAGTTCGTATGCATACTTACCAGAAAAAAGATGACTCAAGTAATCAGAGATACAGGATTTTATAAATTTTTACACAAATGTTGCACATTCTGTTACATCTCTTCCATTTTAACTTAATCAATTTCCTAGTGACAGGCATCTAGATTGTCTCTCCTTAATGTTATACAAAATATCTGTATGTTTATATCTTGACATAATTCAAAACTATTTGTAATTTTCTAGCAGAACAATTTCTGAGTCAAAAAGCATGTGCTTTTGGCGTCAGTGCTGGCTCACCAGTTTGAGTGCAATGTCGCCGGCTTGAGCATGGGGTCACTCCCTATGGTCGCTGGCTTGAGCAAGGGATCACTCGCTCTGCTATACCCGCCCCCAGTCAAGGCACATATGAGAAAGCAATCAATGAACAACTAAGGAGCCACAACAAAGAATCGATGCTTCTCATCTCTCTCCCTTCCTGTCTGTCCCTATCTTTCCCTCTTTTTTTTTTTTTAAAAAAAAAAAAAAGCATGTACTCTATCTTGATAATTATTGCTCATTTACGCTCCAAAAATGTACCAGTTTTTTTCCCATTAATAGTATGAATGCCAATTTCATCACATACTTGTGAAAATATCTACTTTTAAAATTTCCATATGCTGCCTGACCAGGCAGTAGCACAGTGGATAGAGCATCAAACTGGGACAAGAGGACCAATGTTCGAGACCCCGAGGTCACCAGCTGAGCACGGGCTCACTAGCTTGAGTGTGAGATCATCGATGTGATCCCATGGTCACTGGCTTGAGCCCAAGGTCACTGCCTTGGGCAAGAGGGTCACTGGCTCTGCTGTATCCCCTGCCCCCAGTCAAGGCACATATGAGAAGGTAATCAACAACTAAGGTGCCACAATGAAGACTTGATGCTTCTCATCTCTCTCCCTTCCTGCCTGTCCCTCTCTGAGAAGAAAAAAAAAATTATGTATGCTTATTGATCCCTTTTTTGTATGTATGTATGTATGTATGAACTGCCTCTTCACATGTTGCCCTTTTTTGGGCCATCTTTTTCTTATTGATTTCCTCCCACAGCAGATTATCATTTGTCCTTTGACATTATTACCCCTAGACAGAAACTTTAGGGGAATAAATCATATGAGTCAAATGTGTCCATCCTTTGACTTCTGGGTTTCGTGTCCCACTTTAGAAACTCGACCATACCTCCACCCTGGTGTCCTCCCCACAGATGTCAACAAGTCCCATCTCCACATTCAAAGCATTGAATCAAAGCATTTTTGGTACCCCAGGCCTAAAGATAAATAGCCAATTATCACAAGATACTAAACAAGTGTCAGAACACAGAGAAGAGATTGAAATCAAAAACGTGCAGGAAATAGACTACAGAAGGAAATTTTTTTTAAACTATCCTTAGAAATAGAAACTACAATCATGAAATGAACAGAGCACCTAAATGTAAGGGACATTCAGATAACAGAAATGTACTTAAAAATTTTACATGTAGCAGAAATTTAAAACTCTGTAAAAATGTAGGAAGATATAATCCAGGAAATCTCCCAGAAAGTGAAATTTAAGAGACAAAAGATGAGAAAATTTATGAACTTGTCAAGGATGTCAGGCTTCTGAATAGTAAACAATCCAGATATAGAATAGAAAAAAAACAGGGGTGTGATAAAAAGCAAAGAAATAACACAAGTATAGATTTGCTCCCAGCAGGTAAAATTGATATACCTGAAACTTGATGTGTCTGAACATCTTTGTAGTTCCAAAGCCAGGTACAAATCAGATAACCCACATATTGGAAAGACTAGTCATTTATTTCAAGGTATGTGACCCTTGAAATAAAATAAAGGAATAATGCTTGAGAAACAGTATTAGTGAGCTTCAGCCCTCTTGGTATTGATAATGGGTAAGACTATTTTATAACCTGGTATTCAACATCTTGTACTAGTATAGCAAGTGAACTGCATTTATCAGTTGTCAACCCTTGCCCAAAAGCTGAAAAGTGAGGATAAACCTATAGGCCTAATTATGAGCATGGTGATTAGGATTACCTTGAGACAGATGAGCAAGTAGAGGATCTAGAATTTTCTTTTATCAAAATAAAGTGTTTGGCACAGGAGTGGAGTGAATTCATATGGGAAAATCTTAGTATCTATATCCTAACAATGATTTCCCTAATACATAATATTATCATCCTAGTTAACACAAGGATCACATCAGTCACAAAACTAAGGAATTAACTTTGCTAAAAGGATTAAAGAATTACACACAATATGTGATGTCAAAGCACTGTAAAAAGATAGCTATTATGGAGTTGAGAAAGTTCAAAAATTGGGATAGCTAACAGATAAATGGTACAGGAAGCGAGTAAAACTCTCAAAACACATTTCCTGCTTTAAATACCTCATTTGTGCACAAATCATTTTAGAAGACATAGGAGTCGGCAGCTCCCAAATCTTGGGGGAGAATTCACTTAACAAAAGATTAAACAATTTAAAGTAAAAGAAAATAGAACTCCAGGGAGAATTTAGTAAATAGAAAAACTAACTTTAGCTTCCCATCTCCACCCCCCAGTAAGGCAACTAAGTATCTACAGACTCAAGGACGACCTAGTAATAACTTGGAATGCCTTCCCACTCAGGTCATATCTACATGATCTTCCCATTAAAATATAAGTTCTTTAGGTCCTGGCCTGTTGGCTCAGCGATAGAGCATCAGCCTGGCATGTGGAAGTCCCAGGTTCGATTTCCAGCCAGGGCACACAGAAGCGCCCATCTGTTTCTCCCCCCTTCCCCCCTTCTCTCTCTCTGTCTCTCTCTTCCCTTCCTGCAGCCAAGGCTCCACTGGAGCAAAGTTGGCCCAGGCGCTGAGGATGGCTCAGTAGCCTCCGCCTCAGGCACTAGAATGGTTCCAGTTACAACAGAGCAACGCCCCAGATGGGCAGAGCATCGCCCCATGGTGGGCATGAAGGGTGGATCCCGGTCGGGCGCATGCAGGAGTCTGTCTGACTGGCCTCCCCACTTCTAACTTTGGAAAAATACAAAAAAAAAAAGAAAAAAAGTTCTTTACACAAGGTCCATAAATGGGGCTGTACATACTTGCAGATCCCCACTCCATCACTTGTAAATGTATCTAAAATCTGTAGCTGTGTACATCTTTCTGTAAAAGATATCTGGACTTTTATTTTACTAAAGGTTTCCAAAGGAACTATGTCTTCAAAAAGTTACTTTATTGCTTTAGAATCAAAGATCTTGTTCTTTTATTCTCATGAGCCTAAGAATAATTTCCAGCTCACTGTCCTTACATGAAACAGTATTTCATTTAAAATACTCTACTAAAACATGACTATTATTATGAGAGGATACCCTAGTAAATAAATCACTTGGTTGTGACACTTACCTTAAAAAACTTTAGGTGCTCACAAATTTATTTTTTATTTATTCATTTTAGAGAGGAGAGGGAGAGACAGAGAGAGAGAGAGAAGAGACAGAGAGAGAGAAGGGGGAGGAGCTGGAAGCATCAACTTCCATATGTGCCTTGACCAGGCAAGCCCAGGGTTTCGAACCGGCGACCTCAGCATTTCCAGGTCGATGCTTTATCCACTGTGCCACCACAGGTCAGGTGCTCACAAATTTAAATAAACATTGATTGTGTGCAGGAGAAAAGATAAGCTAAAGACCCTAATATAGTACAAAACATAATGGGTAAAAAGGGCTGAAAGACATCACTACACTTAACCAACAACAGCTTTTAAACATCAAGTTTTCCCCTCAATCATTTGATCATGTTTCTGCTTTTCTGTATACTTTTTTGTTTGTGTTCTGAACATAAAAGCCATGTACTAATTTATTTAACTAGAATACTAGCCCACAAAATACCTACCATGAACTGAAAAAGTTGTTAAATAATGAATCACATTACACCCTCTAGCTTGAGAATGCTACTGTAACATTTAACACCATGGAAAGTTAAATGTCTTCAAGATTTAATTGCTGGACCCACACAGAACTCAAAACAAAATTATTAGTTATAATAATTAAATACTCATATCATCTTCTTGAGATTACTGAACACTCCAGAGTGAGAGGATCAAACCAAAAACTTTCTGCCTCAGCAAGTGGCTTGCCTGGTTACACAGCAAAAATGGACTTCTGGCCTGACCAGGCGGTGGCGCAGTGGACAGAGCGTCGGATTGGGATGCAGAGGACCCAGGTTCGAGACCCCGAGGTTGCCAGCTTGAGCGCGGGCTCATCTCGCTTGAGCAAAAAAGCTCACCCGCTTAGACCCGAGGTTGCTAGCTTGAGCAAGGGGTTGCTCAGTCTGCTGAAGGCCCACAGTCAAGGCACAAATGAGAAAGCAATCAATGAACAAAGGTGTCGCAATGTGCAACGAAAAACTAATGATTGATGCTTCTCATCTCTCCGTTCCTGTCTGTCTGTCCCTGTCTATCCTTGACTGTCTCTGTAAAAAAAAAAAGGACTCTGTCCAACCCTTAATATATTCCAGATTATGGCAATCAAAATGCTTACTTTAAAAAACCTATTCTTTAATTGAGAAATAAAATATTAAGTTCTTATAAATGAGAAACAAAGAAGCTTAAATTGTGAAGTGTGAGAATATACATCTAGAATGGATAGTATAGCAGTGCCCGCTATACTGCATAAGGCAGTGTACACACAGGGAGACCACCAAAGTTATCAGAATGAAACAAAAATTACAGCATCTAACACCTACTAAACCCTCATATGCCAGGCACTTAGTTAAGTCTTTGGTTCTATTCTTAAACTTCACAACTGCCTTATGAGGTTGATCTATCATCATCCTCATTTTACATTTGGGGAAATGGTCTTAAAAAGAGAGGAAGGGATGCCTGACCTGTGGTGGCGCAGTGGATAAAGCATCGACCTGGAACGCTGAGGTCACTGGTTCGAAACCCTAGGCTTGCCTGGTCAAGGCACATATGAAAGTTGATGCTTCCTGCCTTTCTCTCTCTCTCCTCTCTAAAAAAATGAATAAATCTTTAAAAAAAAAAAAGAGAGGGGGGGAGGGAAGAGGTAGGATAGAAGGAGAAAGATATCTTAGAGGTAAAATAACTTGCCCAAGATCCATTACCAAGTGGCAAAATAAGGACTCAAACACAGCACTGCCTGACCACAGAGCTATGTTTTTTTTCCTATTGATTTGAGAGCGAGAGGGAGGAGTAAGAGGGGGAGCGGTGAAAGAATGAGGGGCAAGAGAAAGAGAAACAGTAACTTGCCACGCCACTCAGTTGTTCCATTTAGCTGTGCACCCATTGGTGGCCTTCATCTGTGCCCTGACCGGGGATCCAAGATCAAACCCGCGACCTCGCTGTGCCAGGACAACTCTACACTGAGCCACCTGGCCAGAGCGACCTCCGCTTTTTGATGACTAAATATTTTTCTACTCAAATTGAGAATCCACTAGAAATCATAAGCTTTACTGACGGTGGACCAGTAGTATTACCTGTGTATCTCCTATTGTATCTTATATTATTAAACATGTATTAGGTACCTAATAACTAACCAAAAGATAGAACGGTTGGTCAATGGAGAACAGATGCAATCTTTTAATGACATGTACATCTCAGAAAAAAGTAACTCTAAAAGAAACTGATATATAAAAGACTTCTTATTTTCACATAATAGTATGAACCCATAAATACCCTTATTTAAGAGTTATCAGTAGATGTGGCACATATACACTATGGAATACTACTCAGCCATAAGAAATGATGACATCGGATCATTTACAGCAAAATGGTGGGATCTTGATAATAAGGAAATCAGAAAAAACCAGGAACTGCATTATTCCATACGTAGGTGGGACATAAAAGTGAGACTAAGAGACATTGATAAGAGTGTGGTGGTTACGGGGGAGGGGGGAGAGGGAGAAGGAAAGGGGGAGGGGGAGGGGCACAAAGAAAACTAGATAGAAGGTGACAGAGGACAATCTGACTTTGGGTGATGGGTATGCAACATAATTGAATGACAAGATAACCTGGACATGTTATCTTTGAATATATGTATCCTGATTTATTGATGTCACCCCATTAAAAAAAAAAAAGAGTTATCAGTGATGCATACTAAAAATTAAAATATTTTACCTCTAAACTAAATGTTTAATCAAATTAAGGACACTGCAGGTGCATGTAACTTTTTTATTGAGGCACAACAAGGCATCATAACTTGCCTGAAGTTGAGGCAGTCGGTTTAGTAAACTGAATGTCAATACAGTTAAGGATTAAGTGCAAACAAGACACATTCACAGCTTGACTAGCGAGGCTACATCACAATTTATAAAGTGCCAGATTAGTGCTCACTGTCGTTCAGCTTGAAATTTGTCACCTTGGGGAGAAAAACAAAAATAAGGACCCCCTCCGTCCTCTAGGAATGAAAACATTGCCCTAAACCAAGTAGTCACGAGGTCAAGACTCCTCTTCCTTTAATCCCACTACCTGGAACACCATCCTTGCGTTGCCAATTCTGTACTGACTTTCAATCTTGATAAAGAAGATAGCCTGAAAATGTAGAATATTTCCAGCTACTTCCATAAATGGCTCCCCGGTGCAAACGCAACCATATCTGGTCTCCCTGGAAGAGCTGAAGAACCGCATGATTGCTAGCAGTTTCGTGGTCTGGAGCACCGTCATTGGCGTAGGCAGACACCAAGACCTCCTCATTCTTCATGAGGTTGACATACAGCGGCACATTCACTGCCAGCTTTAGCATGTGGAAAATGAAAACGAAAGTGCCGTTCACGGGACAATTAAATCTACCGAGCTGAAGATCAAAAGTTTCTCCCAAGTTGTTCAGAAGAAGATCAAACACAATAGGCTGGTCTAAAGTTCCAGGGGCGAAATTAGAGGTTCTGGCCGCTGAGAAGGCAACTCGCATCTGCTGAGGCAGGGGGTAGACATGGACTGGCAGTATGGTGGCAGCTGGACTTGTCATGGGCACGTCCACAGGGGTCATGCTGCGGGACTCTCCTTGTCCAAAGTCACCGCTGTTAAAGGTTTCGCTGTCTCTTTCTGGGCTGCTCACCTGAGAAGAATCACTCCACCCTGCTGTTTTATTAGCAACAGTGAGTTTCTCATAATGAAGCAGTTAGCTTTAAACACAATATTTAACATTAGTTGGCTACTGAAACATGAACGAAGAGACATTTTACAGTCAATTCCAAAACAAAAGCAATCAACTAGAGCTGTAGTGTGCTTTTCAAGATGTTCCTGGCAATAGGCTGTTACAACTCTTCTAAAACCTGAAGGGACCTCGATGATCTCGTCTAGTAGCCTCATCTTTTTTAACATCACAAAAACAAGGGCCCCAAAAGGTTAGATAACTTACCATTAGTTAAGGTTAGCAGTGTCTAAAACCCAGGTTTGAACATTCTTTTTAAACTTCATCTTTCTCTCATAATTCTCACTGTTCTTAATTTCTCAGTGATAAACCTACTCTAGCTCTCTGACAT
This sequence comes from Saccopteryx leptura, assembly GCF_036850995.1. Taxonomy (NCBI): domain Eukaryota; kingdom Metazoa; phylum Chordata; class Mammalia; order Chiroptera; family Emballonuridae; genus Saccopteryx; species Saccopteryx leptura. The sequence goes on from NC_089504.1 coordinate 136,969,847, forward strand.
AGAAAAACTCAAGAACACTGAGATGACATAAAAGAACCAACTTTTAGAACTACCAGCCATTCAAGGGCATTTCGCTGTGTTACTGAGCCCCAGGATGAATGCTTGCTTCCCGATTTCTAAGTTAATGCGATAGTATGAAATTTTTGAGCACCGTACAAAAACACTGCTCAGGTGTAAGGCAAAGGCAACGTGATTACTGGCTACTTTCTTAAAAGGAAAAACTGTTTTCCTGTGACAAAGTTCATCTTCAACAAGTCTTCATTTTGTCAGTTACACTGAATCTTTAAATAATACCTTCACATTTTTAAAAGTATTTAGTTTCCTGCTTTTGTTTCGTGTCTTAATTGTTGCTTACTCCCATCAATAATGTGGTGACACTAGAGGTGCAAGACCTCATCATTACAGAAACCATCGTCCTGAAACATCCCATGACACAATGTGAAGCTGGCATTGGGAACATACAGGTTGAGGCAAAAGTAGGTTTACAGTTATTTGTACAGAAAATACAAAAGTAATATAAGAATAAACTGTGTTTCACATACTCTCAATTATGCACCTCTTTTGCCCCACCCTGTGTATCTAAGATTAAATTATGCTCTGGTCTCAAGAAAACTGAAACGTACACACACACTTAACACTTTTAATTAAATTGAAAGCTGACCTCCACAGCCTTTCTAAGTAGTCTATGTCTCTCAGGTCTTCAGTACTACAACTTAAGCAACCTGAAACCCTCAGCAAGAGCAACGCTGAAAACAATGCATTTGGAGAAGACCTGACAGAGGATGAGGTACTTCTGGGTAAATAAACTACTCCATTAATTGTCCTTACCTCTAGAATTTGCCCGAGGACCACCAGATGTCCCTCCTCGCCTGTAACACTGCTGGAAATTATCCTAAAATGAACAAATGATATTTATCTTGACACCAAAATTGCAAGAAAATAATTAGTTATTGCCCAGGATTACTGGCTGGTTAATCTGTAAGATTCAAGTCCTCTTAGCCCTGGCCAGATAGCTCTGTTGGTTAGCGCATCATCCTGACATACCAAGGTTGTGGGTTTGATCCCTGGTCAGGACACATACAGGAACAGACCAATGTTTCTATCTCTCTTTCTTCCTCTCTCTTTAAATCAATCAATAAATAATAAAAAAAACATTTAAAGTCCTCTTAGCCCTTTATCTGGCCTTCTTCAGCAACTGAAAAGGCTCAGATGTTTCCGAACACCAAGAAAAACAAATAACAAGGGCAACAATAACCATATTTGCTTCATCTGTTAATGAACCTGACCAATTAGGTAAGTTAATACTTGCAAAAACTAGAAAGTGTCTAGAAAATATATTTGAAAGATGCAACGCTAGGTAATGGGAGAAATGATAAAACATGACATGGTCCTCGTTCCCTCATCTCGATATGAAAGGAGATAATACAGCAAGAACGAAGACTCCTGCAATCTTGCTCTATTTATACACCAAACTGTAACGACAATTACAAAGTATGTTAGGGCTTTGTGATGTCTTGACAAGGGAGTTGGTAAAAATTACATTGTATAAATGTATTCGTCCTTGGAAATGTAATCTATAAACTTCAAAAAAAAAATGTTCAAGAGACAGCCCTTCAAACCGCCTCCCAAGTATGGTACACGTCTGCCTCCATACAACCCATGAAAAGAATATTTAGTGGTTTAACAAAAAAATTTAAACAATACAAGAAGGTATACAATGAAAATAATAAGTCTCTACCCAGACTCCTAGTCCTCTTTCCAGTAGCAACCACTATTATTAATATCCTATGTTTCCTCGGGAACAACTTTAAAACAAACAGCACAGAAAAATATTAGAATACTGGTGTTAACAGGGAGGTCCATCACTGAAGTCTACATGCACTCCCTTGACACACAGTACCTGAGAAAAATGTAATTACAGCTAGTATTTGCATGCTCAATCTACACCTAGCACTGTGGTGATAAGCAGAGGGGTATTCACTGATCTTCAGAATACCTCATGGAGTATACTTCACAACACTTCAGAGTAGGATGAGTAATTGACACAGATGAGTTTGCATCTAAACAGATGAGGAACTAGAGCCCAGAAAGTTTAAGTAACATGCCTGTGGTCACGCAACAAGAGACACGATGAAATCAAGGGTCACACTTAAGTCATTAGGTGACTTGGTATGTTCTCCAAGGTGTGTCACCTCTTTCGTGGTCTTTACTGCTTTTGTAAAGACCATCTTACCTCATATACCTGTAAGCTCTGTGTATCATTCCAACAGAACTCAGTATGATCCCACACTTACAGGCTTATAAAACTTCAAAACTGAAAATGTTGATGTCAGCATATATCATATATTCTTATATGACCAATGACCAGAAGGTCCCGTGGTGTGTTCGAGTAGAATCTCTAACATCCTCCTGTCAAAGTTTTATCATTTGTAGTCGAGAAAAATCTACTGAGCTACTCAAATCAGAATAAACAAAATAAAATTAAACTTATGAAAAGAGGACTTTGCTATACTTGATATCTAGAAAAGTTAAATTTAAGGCAGTAAAGTTAAAATCATGCGCTCTGGAGTTAAGCTGCATTCTAAACCTAGTTGTACTGTTTACTTGCTGAGTGACCTTAGACAAGTTCCTTAACTTGTTGCTGCACCCCAGTTTCTCTTATAGAATGGAGGAGTAAATGAGTTAATACAAACGACATGACTAATAAAGTCCTTCAGACCCTCTCAGTTGTCATTTACCCTCCATGGGTTATCAGAAAAGCTTCCAACTAAACTCTTCACAGTATTTACAAGTACAAATTCATACGAAACCAATTACGACTGTGCTATAGTTTAACATCAACAACTGCACTACTATTCAACGATGACAACTATTCTTACCCTTTGGGAATAAGGTGTTCCAGGATACTCTCTAGCTTGGAATTGTAGCTGGCTATAATTTCCATTGGAAACTGAAGGAGGTCCTCTATAAGTATCAAAACCTAATAAATAAACAACTTACATAAAATTATGAACAAAATTACACTACACTTTTAAATAGTCTAATTGTATACCATTTTAAAAGTTAATTGATCTTATAATGCCAACATTAGATTTATGTCTTCGTTAAGCAAACTCTATTAATATTGCTTCCACAATGTGTCTTACTGCTGCCTTCAAATAAGCTACCTGTAGCTGGCGTGAGGGGGGCTGGGAAACGGTGGAGGGTAAGTAGGTAGATAGTTCCGGCTTTTATGCAGAGGATGTTGCTAACAACCAGCTGTGACTGGAACACTTGGAACCGTATTTAAAACTAAAGAGAGTATCACTATTCCAGTCTCAAAGTTTATGTTTTTAAATCTGTGGCATACTCTGATAGACAAATAACTAGAAAATTATGACACAGTCTTAGCAATCAATTAACAAAAGAAGAAAAACTATTCAAATATGAACACCAAAATTCATTCCTAAAAAAAAGATGCTCAGTCTTTCACTTTAGTAAATAACAGGATGAATCTGCTTTTCATACAAAAAGTTCCTCTGTTATAGAGAATAGGTATACCAGAAAATACTGTCTTTTGTAGAAATAGGGACTTCTTTACTACATTATAAATGACAACTACAAAAAGACACAGATAAAGTAAAAATAGTTTGAGTCAAGTAAATCTACAGACAAAATAATTTAGTACAATTACAGTTTATGCAGAGCATACCTTTATAGCCACCAGGGGACCGACACGTGCTGGTTAGTAATCTCCCACCACGCGTACATCCTCTAACGGATCCCCGGCTACTGAAAAATGGTGGAGAGGGTCTGGGAAATACACTCGTCTGTGCTGGGTAAAAGGCAAGGCTACCATTGCTTACTTGAACAGTTCCATCAGGATAACTTGCTGCTTAAGGAAACAAGTTTTAAAGCCAAAGAGTTAAATTGTAATAAAAGATTCAATATTCTTTATACTTAAAAAAGTCACTATATCAAAACCTTTAATACAATTTTCTCCCTTAAAAAAAATGGTGCCATATATGTATAAATATATAAAGAGAGGCCTCTATATACAAGGTGGGGTACAAGTAGATTTACAGTTGCTCATGTGAAAATAATACAATAATTAATAAATAATAATATAAGAATAAACTGCGCTTCACGTACTCACAACTGTACATCTACTTGTGCCCCACCCTTTCTATTTAAACAGAACATTATTCAGCCGTAAAATGGAAGGAAGTCCTGATACATGTCACAACACGGAAGAACCTTGAGGACACGTGCCAAGGGAAGAGCCCAGTCACAAAAGGGCAATTCTTGCCACAGCACTTACATAAGGAGCACCTGGAGGAGTCAGATTCAGTGACGGGGTAGAATGGTGCTTGCCCGTGTGGAGGGAAAGGGGAACGGAGAGTTAGTATTAAACAGCTACACCGTTTCAGTAGGAGAAGGTAAAAAAAAAAAAGTCTGAATGTACTTAATGCTATGGAACTATACACTTAAAAGTGGTTAAAATGACATAAAATTTATTTTACCACAATTAAAGAAAAAAGGCTAAATATTCCACATCAAGGAGTAAAAGAAAACAAATCTTCATACTACTGTAATTGGGAAGGCATATACCAAAAATATCCTTCAAGTAAATCACCTGCCCTATGTGTTCACAGCACAGGTGAGAACAGAATGAGGTTGTTTATGACTAGGTCCAGGGATTTACATTTGCCACGTCTTGTGATTAACCAAGAACCCGCAATGCACAATTCATTTGCTCAGGTTGAAGTTTTAGAAAACTCAAAAGGGGTCTGAAATACCAACACTAAAAATCTACAAGTGCTTCTTATATTAGGAAATAACTACAAAGTTGCTTATTCTTTCATGATTTAGAATAGCATGAAAGATCAAAATCATCTATCCTCTCTAAGCAAACAGTGGAATAAGCACACTAAATTATATCATCACATTAATCAATACTTTTATTATAAGAAAGAAGAAAGGCCAAATAGCCATATGTCTGTGCTAAAAGAGTTAACAGAATGGTTTCAAAACTTTCATTCCTGACCAGGTGGTGGCGCAGTGGATAGAGGGTCAAACTCGAATGCTGAAGGCCCAGGTTCAAAACTCGGAGGCCACCAGCTTGAGCGCAGGCTAATCCACCTTGAGCACAGGCTCACCAGCTTGAGCATGGGATCAGACATGACCCCAAGGTCGCTGACTTGAGCCCAAAGTCACTGGCTTGAGCAAGGGGTCACTAGTTCTGCAGGAGCTCCCCACACCCGGACAAGGCACATATGAGAAAGCAATCAATGAACAACTAAGGTGCCACAACTATGAGTTGATGCTTCTCATCTCTCTCCCTTCCTGTGTCTGTCTCTCTCTCTCACTAAAAAAAATTTTTTTTCACAAAAGCAACTGGACAATGCGCTATCTACCTCTATAACTGTCTATGGCAATCAAACCAGTCAGGTTTAAAAATATGAACCTATATGTTTTTTATAAAACCATCCAAGTTCCACCTCTATAAAGGTTAAAATAGTGAACTTAACTAGAGAAAATGGCATTAACCATTTGTCAGCACTTGAATATGGAAAGATTATGTTTACTACTCAGGAAAGAACTGCTAAAGTGTCACTACAGACTTACTTTCCATTCAATTAGCTGTCATCTAAGTCTTCAAAATATCGTATAAAAAGATCTTACCAGTCTCTTGAGAAATAACAGTTTGTTCTACGTGTATAGCTGGCAGTTGGCACCGGAGCGGTGTTTGTGTACTTGCTGTAGTAAAACTCTGATGGTAGCCAGGTGAATAAGGGGGTTCTTTCATTTCTTGTTCTTTCCGTGAAGGCAGAGGTACATTAACATTAAATACCTTAAAAAACAAGGGTGTGCTGAGTTATTTGTGAAGTTTCATAGAAAATTATTAAGGGTGACATCCAGCAAAACTCTACAACATTCAAAAACTTCTACTTGATGGACAAATGACTTGAACAAGCATGTCTCCAAAGAAGATAAATGGCCAATAAGCACCTTAAAAAGATGCTCAACATCATTGGTTATTAAGGAAACAAATAAAAAACATGCTGAGATACCACTTCATCATACCCATTAGGATGGCTATTATTTAAAAAAAAAAAAATCCAAGTGTTGGCAAAGTTGTAGCCAAACTGGAATTCTTGTGCTGATAAGAATGTAAAACGGTCCCTGGCTGGTGGCTCAGTGGTGGAGTGTGGCCCCGGTATATGGATGTTCCGGGTTCAATTCTCGGTCTCCCTCTCTCCGTTCTCTCCCTCTTCCACTCCCACAGCCAGTGGCTTGGTTAGTCCAAGCATCAGCCTCAGGAGCTAAATATATCTCAGTACTCAAGCATCAACCCCAGACGGGGCTGCCGAGTAGATCCCTGTCAGGGCACATGTGCGAGTCTGTCTCACTATCTCCCCTCATCTCACTAAAAAAAAAAAAAGAATGTAAAATGGTGCAGCCACTGTAGAAAACAGTATAGTGGTTCCTCAAAACACTAGACACAGAATTACCATATGAGCCAGCAACTCCACCGCTAGGTGTATACTCAAAAGAATGGAAAATAGGATTCAAGTAGGTATTTTGTACACTAATGTTCACAGCAACATTATTCACAATAGCCAAAAGGTGGGAACTCAAGTGTCCATCAACAGATGAATGTATAAAGAAAATGTGGAATATACATACAATGGAATATTACTTAACCCATGAAAAAATGAAGTTCTGATCCATGCTATCTCATAAACGAGTTCTGAAAACATTGTGTCAAGTGAAATATGCCAGATACAAAAGGACAAATATTGTGATTCCTTTACACAAGGTGCCTAGAATAAGTGAATTCAGAGACAGAAAGTAGAATAGAGATTACCAAGGGCTTAGAAGAGGGAGGAATAAGGAGTTGTTGTTTAATGAATACAGAGCTTCTGTTTGAGATGATGAAAAAATTCTGGAGACAGTGGTAATAGTTGTACAACAGTGTGGATATACATAATGCCACTAAATTATACACTTAAAAATAGTTAAAACAGTACATTTTGTTGTGCATATTTTACAATAGTAAAAAACAAAAACAAACAAAAAAGCTTCTATTTGATTGCTAGTAGAATTTAAACAAGTACAAAAGTTAATCTTCTGGCCCTGGCCGGTTGGCTCAGCAGTAGAGCAGTAGAGCGTCAGCCCGGGTTCGATTTCCAGCCAGGGCAAACAGAAGAAGCATCCATCTGCTTCTCCACCCTCCCCCCTCTCCTTTCTCTCTATCTCTCTCTTCCCCTCTTGCAGCCAAGGCTCCATTGGAGCAAAGTTGGCCCAGGCACTGAGGATGGCTCATGGCCTCCACCTCAGGCGCTAGAATGGCTCCAATTGTAGCGAAGCAATACCCCAGATGGGCTGAGTATGACCCCCCGGTGGGCATGCCAGTGATCTCTGGTCAGGCACAGGCACATGCAGGAGTCTGTCTGCTTTCACACACACACACCCCACTTCTCACTTTGGAAAAATATAAAACAATAAAAAACGTTAATCTTCCTGCATAGTACTATGCTATCATAATAATACTCATTGAGCACGAAAGCTAAGTAGGGGAAAAGGGTAGTCTTTCAAAAACTAAAGGTAAATGAAAAAAACCTGCAGTGTACTGAATTTCTGTCACGTGGCTCACAATGTCCTGCCCAGACTCTGGTTACTGTCACTGTCTATAAATAGCACTTCTATTACTTTCTAGCCTCCTTATCCTGATGCATTATTCCTAACAACACATAGCACCTGATGTGTCATATCCACATATACATTTCCCTCTAGCCCTACGCCTCCATAAGAAAAAACAAAAACCATTAAGATTATTGAGTATAAAGACTTGTCTCTTTTTCATTATTACTACCCCAGTAACTTAAGAACAGTGCCTGGCTCCATAACTACCTGGTTTTTGAATGAATGAATGAATGAATGAATGAATGGGAATAAATGAACAAATGAATTAACATCAGTTTATACTGGATAGAATTCACACAGGTGAAGAAAATCTACTGGCATGAGCAAAAATGTATTGTGGCTAGAATGTACAAACACAGGGACTAGTCTGTCAGGTTATACCAGACTTCAGAAGTTACTGAGTGTCGGGCAACGGACTTTCTTTTCTTTTTTTTTTTTTTCATTTTTAGAGAGGAGAGAGAGAGACAGAGAGAGAAGGGGGGAGGAGCTGGAAGCATCAACTCCCATATGTGCCTTGACCAGGCAAGCCCAGGGTTTCGAACCAGCGATCTCAGGCAACGGACTTTCAATTTCATTCTGTAATGAAACATTGTTTGCTTTTAATTAGGAATAGTAAAAAGTTAATAAAAACCAATGTGGCAATACTGTGCAGGATGGACCGACAGGGAAAGAGGGAAAGAAAAGAAATGAAGCTGTTCTAAGTGGCCAAGCAGGAAGTGATAAGAGTAGTGAATTCAGGTGTCTGCATTCACCAGTCAATGCCTCTGCACTGTGCCCACCTTCCACTGCCATTCCGTTAGCCTCACCCGCCACCATCACTCCAAGGACCAGGAGTGGGACGTTAAGCACCATCAGGGAAGGTACTTATCAACAAAGACTTCTGGTTTTTTCTCAAGAAATGTTTTAAACTATTCTGTGTTTGGAGAATAAACATACAAACCTGGTTATAATAGTATCATAAAAAATTTTAAACTACAATTTGTAATTTATGTAATCTAAAATACCACACATATCTGAACAATTCTCTAAAAACTTGTATGAGATCAAGATGAAAGTTTCAACAATGAAAGAACACCCAGGAATGGTATGTGTCCTCTATGTCTGGTTATGAGGCTATGGAACATCACTAGGGTGATATTAGAAATGGTTAGTATTATTAAGATGTTTATACAAAATTATATTTCTCACACACACAGTTCATTTGTTTAATAAGGGTCCCTCAGCTTAGCCTGCTACTCAATCTTCATAGAAGGGAAAATGATCTGATAAGACATTCATTCAAAATTCTTGAGGCTTTGGCTTTAATACCCTTCCACCATAAACAATATTTCCACTGGACAAATGTAGATTCTACCAGCCCACATAAAAGTAAAACATATGGCAAATCTATTCACATAGTACTCAAGAACAGAAATAATGAATTGCAATCATCATTCGCATTTCATACTCACTGTCTGCATGGCTTGAAAGGGCGCTGTGTTAATAGTTACTGAACTACTACTTGCTGGAGGTGAGCGGAAGCCCGGTTCAGGGCCCTTTGATATGGGAGGGTTTGAAGACACTAATGAAGACGGTTGCTTGCTTGGGGGAACTGCTGCCTGGGGAGGAGAAATGCAGCGTCAGCCAATCATCCACAGTACCATAAGCAGTTAGCATACACTAAACCCCAAGCTAACACAAGTCAGCAAGTTCTATAGGATGACAACTGGACACAGGAATGCAAAAGAATAGCTTCTGCTTACAATTTCAAATCTCATCTGCTGAGGATGCACACTAGCATTTGCTTTACACAGCTTGCTGACTAAGTGAAAGAGTCTTACTAATAATCAGTCTAACAGATAAAGAGACTGAACTTTTCATGAGTGTCTAGTCCTTTTCAAACCCTGAAATGGTATTTTCCATTAAGTTAACAATCTAATATTAGTGCACATTTATACATTAGATTTAGGCTTTAGAAAAATCTTGGGTTAAGAAAATCACATTACGGACCAGCACAAAATTTTTGGCAGACCACCACTGGTCTGTGGACTGGCAGTTGAAAATCACTGCTATAAGAAATATATATTCTTGGCCCTGGCTGGTTTGCTCAGTGGATAGAGCATCGGCCTGGCGTGTGGACGTCTGGGGTTCAATCTCCAATCAGGGCACACAGGAGAAGTGACCATCAGCTCCTCTTCCCCTCCCTCTCTCACTTCTGTCCCTCTTCCTCTCCTGTAGCCAGTGGCTCAATTGGTTCAAGTGTTGGCCCTGGGCACTGAGGATAGCTGGTTTAGTCTGAGCATAGGCATCAGGCACTGAGGATAGTTAGGTTGATTCGAGCATCGGCCCCAGATAGGGGTTGCTGGGTGAATCCCAGTTGGGGTACATGCAGGAGTCTATCTCCCCTCCTCTCACTTAAAAAAAAACACATATTCTTGAATAATAGTTAACCAAAAAATAAATAAAATAAAATGAAATCTAAGAGTAGCTATATTAGTTTAAAAAATCATCCTATCTTGCCTATACCTATAAGAATTTGTTCAAATTTATTAGCAAAAACTATCACTTTAGAATTGAAAGCACAAACATAATACTGTAAAATACTTTTGACAAAATTAGCCAAAAAGAGAATGTAAATTATTCCAATTGAGTAAGTGCTAACAGTAACACTACAAAGTTACTAAGTCTTCACAGTTATATGAATAAAAATATTTTTGTTCTAAGGATTCCTTTAATATAAATCTAGCAAGAAACCTGACCTAATCCCACCTAGAACTTTTCATCTTTTTTGGCACCAGCGGCCTGGACATAGTTAGTGTATGTGATAAAGCAATACTCTGTGAGTCTACTTATATAGCGAAGTCCCAGTCAAGTTGCCTGTGTAAGTTCCAGGACCACAACATCTACAGAAAGCAATACGGTGATACAGTATAAATGTTAAATCATTCAAACAGTCATGCCTGTATTTCATAAAATAAGCTGGTTATGCTATTCTTTAAGACAGAAAAGAAATTAAGACGATGCTCTGTCATTACCTCAGGAGCCTCTGAGGTCACAAAGTCTGTGTTAGATCCCGTGGAAGCCGGATGGGTAGTGACCAAGCAAGCGTTTGAGCTACAGGTAACTGGAGTGGAAGCAGCCTAGACACAGGAGGACATAAGACATTATCATAGACACATTTTGTTCACTTTATAGTTTTTGGGCCTTGGGCTGCCTAATATGATACTCTTACTGAGTACCCACTAGTGTCAAACACTATGCTAAACATTTACACCTAGCAACTCATCAGTCCAACAATAAGCCTGTGAGGTGGCTACTATATACTATTCCCATTTTATTGATAATTAGGCAGAGGCAAAGACAGATTAAGCAATGTTCCCAAGATTACACCAAAATTCAGTGGCAGAGCCGAGATTCAAACCCAAGTAGTCAGCTACATTGCCTTTCCAGGCCTGGTCACCAAGGCCACACATCTAATCCCATCTTCGCTTATCAACATTCTTGGCCTGGAGACCAAGGCTAGATTTTCAACCTGGCACTCAACAGCAGTTCCCTGGAAGAGGAGCTCAGGGCACATCTAACACTAGGCACAGCTCTGCCACGTGTCACGGTATGCTTTTACTCTGGACGCTCGCCGTGTCTTAAAGAGGCAGGTAGAAATACAGGTAGAAAGGATAAGCTCTACAGACACAATGGCATCAACATTCTAACAAAAAAATTAAAGCTAATAATATTTAGAAAATAAAAACTGGGGGAAAGCAGAGTAGGAACTAAGGCTGTGACAACTATAACCAAAGAAAAGCTAAGAGAATGGTTAGGAAGTCTCTGGTAAAACAGGTTAACAGATATGAGAGGCCCATAAAAACCTAGCAATCACAAGGTCTGAATTATCAGTGAATCTCCTCTTTTTATCTCAATGCTTTGATGTGGTTCTCAGAAGCCCAAGTAATAAAACGGGTGAACTAGAACTAATGGTAACCAATATCGAACCAGTTACGTTTCAGTGACCTTCCAAGAAGGGTTCATCATGATACAGCATTTCTTGGGAAGGAGATGAGAACCAAGTTTTAAAAAGGCCTCATGGAAAAATAATTTTTGATATCCTTTAGAACATTTTAGGTAATGAAATATATAAATAGGTACAATATAGATCTGGCCATTATATTAGAGCTATCATGAGACTAGGCTTTTCTTCTGGCCCTTTCATCAACAACTGGCCTAAGTAAGTGGGACTGGCTGTTGTAGGGACATAAATTCTCCAGCCACAGAGTCACAGATACCAAGTTAAGGCAACTCAGGCAACTTGATAGCTAAGCTTTAAAAGACTTGAATTTTAGTTAAAATGTTTACTTAACAAAAAAGATAAAAACTTTTTTACATTAGTATTTATTCAGAAATTATGACAATTCTTGATTCCAAATTATTGCTAAGTACACCAGTTGAAGGTTCTTTTAAGTATTGGTGAGTAAATAAAACATTACAGACCAGAACTACTAGAACTAGACTGGTGGCTTTTCAAAAAATAAATAATAATTTGTCAGTTGAAAGCCTCCTAGAGAACCCTAACAGCAAGAACGGATAAAACGGAGCTCGTTACTCATAGCAGTGACTGGGGTGAGAGAGCTTGCTCAACAAACCCATTTTGAAAATTGAGCTGGACCTTATCAAACCAAATAGAAATCACTGTAAGCAATATATACTCAGAAGTTTTTGGAAGAGAAGACAATTATTGACCCACCTGGTCAAAATATTGTATATAACCTACTGTCAAAGCAGCTACTGTCAAGAAAATTGCCAATAAGGCTTTCAGTGAGATCCAAAGAATTTTTTTTTTTAAAAAGGTGATGACCAGAACACAGAGAACCTTGAATTTACTACTGATGGAAATGCAATGTGGTATTTACAGATCTCAATGGTCTGGTCCCTTTATACCTCTTAATGTGTTCTGTGGAAATTAGTTCCTTGGATTGTTAACTATTGTGTGTCAGGTGGGGGGATTGGCTAACCATGAGTTTAAAAACTAGTTTCTTTCTTTAGACTCTTTATTATGCTGATATATTAAGTTACTTAGATAGCCCAGTAGCAAAGTAAGATTCAAGGCACCTCTGAATTCTTTAGGTTTATTCTTTCCTTACTAAGTCAACTACTTTTCTCTATTATAATTGATGTCTTCCCCACAGTCATCTGGGAATCTTTCGAGGACTAGCTGTATTTAATCTAAAAAACTAGACATGTATATTAGAATCACCAGTCTAATCATTCTTGCTAAAGCAAGAGTTTCTTCCCCGAACAGCAAAGAAAAGTGAAAGATTAATTTGGGGAAGTTACCTGTAATGGCTCTTGAAGAAAATCACTTTGACTGGATAGATTTTGTTCTGTAGATGCTGCAGAGAGTGAAACCAACAGTAAACTACTGAGAGAAAAGTGTATGCATATCAACTGAGTGGAACCTAAAGTTTATACCTACAAAAAATTAGAAAAGCAGTATCTGAAAAAAACTAGGTCTCAAGTCCATTGTGAATTTTCTATTAGAGTTCTACAAAGAGTCTGAGAGGATTGGAGAAAAAGAGAATACTAGTCCCATCTGTGATACATAATATTTTAAGATTAAATGGGCAAAAGCAGCATTACAAGGCTTCCAAAAGAATAGCAATATGACTTTTAAAAATAACATGTAATAGGCCCTGGCCGGTTGCTCAGTGGTAGAGCATCAGCCAGTGTGTGGATTCCCTGGTTTGATTCCCGGTCAAGGCACACAGAGCAGTGCCCATTTGTTTCTCCATCTCTTCCCTTCTCACTTCTCTCTCTCTCTTCCCTTCCCCTCCTGCAGCCATGGCTCAACTGGAGCAAGTTTGCCTGGGGCACTGAGGATGGCTCCATAGCCTCCACCTCAGGCGCTAAAAAATGGCTCTGGTTGTAACAAAGCAAGGGCCCCAGATGGGCAGAGCATCGCCCCCTAGTGGGCTTGCTGGGTGGATCCCAGTCAGGGCGCATGCAGGAGTCTGTCTCTGCCTCCCCTCCTCTCACTAAAATAAATAAATAAGTAAATAACAGGTAATAGCAATCTGAAAAATAAACTGAGCTATCATGAATAATTGATGTACGTAAGTTCCAAGTTTCAAAGAAATCTTAGCTGAGTTGTCTGTCTCTTCAGTTTTTTTCTTCTTTGATCACGTATATTAATGTCCTTCTTTCTTCTTATTACCTATTACTGTGCTTTTCTTAATTGCTCTATTTGTTTCTTACTTCACCCAGGAATTACTGTATAATCTAGTTGGTGTATACTTTTTTACTACGGCTGGACTATGTCTTTGCTTACTTCCTTTGAGATCAAGTAGTGTAGAGCAAAAGACCTAAAGTTTGAAGCATCAGACCAGATTCAAATCGAGGCTCCATCATTAATCACTACATTACTCAGTGTACTAAATATCACTGAGGTCATTTCACTCATTGTCAGGATCCAAAAGCCTCAAGGCTAAATTTATAAAGTCAAAAAGAGTCAAGCAAGTTTTAGTCAGAAAACTATGAGAACATAAAACATTGCAAACACACTAATATGCATTTCCATTCACCCGTCTGGAGACTTTCTCCAAAACATGAACAGGTCAGTTCAGTACGCTAATGTTGCTAGACCTGTGGCTCTTTGTTCCAAGTCTTAAGAATGATTACATACCTACGGGGCTGCCCGGAGCAGCTGAAGGTGACTGTGATGATGCAATTGCACTTGAAGGTTTGTCAAAATCCAGAACAGATTCCTAAAGCCAAGTTTTTAAATAATAAATTAAAACAAAGATTATCCATTTCAGAGCTATTAGCATTAAATTATTCATGATGTTGTCCATAGCTTATTAACTATAGGAACCTAGCTAATAACTATCTCAAAAGGTTAATAAGTTAGGTCTTTACAGAGCAGAAATTAAGTTAAAATTAAAATCTTGGTAATTGTCAAACTTTAAGATTGTGTCAAGTATTAAAACTACCATAGTAATCTAAGGCCTGACCTGGAAAATAAAACTCCTGACTTGAGGTCTTAAACAAAGGCATTAGTACTAGTATATACTGAACCCTCATTTTTTTTTTTCTGAAGCTGGAAACGGGGAGAGACAGTCAGACAGACTCCCGCATGTGCCCGACCGAGATCCACCCGGCACGCCCACCAGGGGCGATGCTCTGCCCACCAGGGGGCGATGCTCTGCCCACCAGGGGGCGATGCTCTGCCCCTCCGGGGCATCGCTCTGCCATGACCAGAGCCACTCTAGCGCCTGGGGCAGAGGCCAAGGAGCCATCCCCAGCGCCCGGGCCATCTTTGCTCCAATGGAGCCTTGGCTGCAGGAGGGTCAGAGAGAGACAGAGAGGAAGGAGGGGGGGGGGTGGAGAAGCAGATGGGCGCTTCTCCTATGTGCCCTGGCCGGGAATCGAACCTGGGTCCCCTGCACGCCAGGCCGACGCTCTACCGCTGAGCCAACCGGCCAGGGCCTGAACCCTCATTTTTATTAAACCCAAACAACGAGAGGGCCTAATTATCTTATCTTAACCACTAAACTACTCATGTTATTAAACACTTTCATGGTGAGAAACCATCCTATTCTGCCTTCTGCCCATTTTGGTTCTCCCAGAAATGTTTCCAACACTTTGAGTACTTAAGCTACACACTTGCAGTGATCATTTTCGTTCTGTTATTTATCTTAAAATAATCTGAAGGAATAAGCAATTCCCTCGTTTTAAAAATAAGTAGAGGGTTGAAAGCTAAATAACTTGCCATAGATTCTACAGCTGTTGAATTGGTCGAAGGGGGATTTAAACATGGGTCTAAATTCCAAAGCAAAGATCTTTTCACTACGCAAAATACCTTGTTTACTTTAGACCTCAGTAATATCACACTATTCTGAAATTCTGTAAGAGTCTGTGGAACAGAATTTAACTATTGACTAAACCCAAGTTCACAATCTTATACAACTGGAATATAAACTCCTAAAGACAATGAATGTCTTCTGATTTTCTACATCCAAAGGCATTTCCCAGAGTACCAAGCATAGTGTAAGTTCTCACAATCTCAGTGAAAACTAATGATGATCTGCTTGGCAGAGACTTAACTAACTTGCCTAAACTCTCAGAGCCAACAAGTGACAGAGCCAGAATCTGAACTCATTTGGACACCAAAATCTACGTTCTTAACAACTTCATTACAAGGCTTCAGGTTAGAAGCGAGTAGCCCCTTGAACATCACTTAAGATTTATTTAGTAGTGACTCATACTTGCATAAAGTTACAGGTTCCCTGGATCTGGGTCATCAGAGCCTGCAGTTTCTCTCTCCTCAGCACTGGGTCCTTTGGAAGGGCAGAGGAACAGCCTGCGGGCTGGTGCACTGGCTTAGGCACCTGCAAGACAGACCCACACTGTCATCAAGGGTAAAATTCAAATTCAATAACCGAACTCGGAAAACTCAGCCTATCGTTACGCCTAACTGAAACCAAAATACAGAGCAATGCTCATTTACCAGAGTTATTGCAAAAATTTCCAAATATATATTTTAAATAATTTAATTGAACTTTAAACACTTTTTCCCCCTTCAAAACAACTTTAATGGAAGTCTTCCTCAAACATCCTTTTTTGAGGGGTGACTCAAAATAACAGGACGTCCTTGACAGGAAGTTCTTTCACTATGGACATCAGTTACCATATGTCTTCTAGGATAAGATGGTCAATGATCATAAGACATACCAATGACTTATTCTTTTCTTAGGAAAAAAATTACTTCTACCACATTAACTACACATCCCATTTTTAAGCTGTATCTGAGTTCAGAAACATTAAGATGTAAAAATGTATACATATACATCCTAGAATGGAGGAAATGCATGTTATATTATATATATAAAGTAAGTATACTCTGAGGGGCTATTGGAGTTTATAAGGTGGCTAGGCCTCATGCTAAATTGCTTCCGACTGCTGCACACCCTGAATTAGACCTAACGTTTGCAGCTACTTCTTACAGCTGTCAGCACGTCTCTCTCTACCAGTGCCTCTTCTCCAGCTTTCATTTTATTCAGGTCGCACAGCTAAATTTGTCAATGTATCATATAAAATCAGAGTAGACCCTAAGTGAATAAGTGAAAAGCTCTTTAAGGAGAAAAAAGTATGAGCATTAGTGCTTAATTTCATATTATCTAGTCTTTTGCTTTTGAACGTTATTTTGCCCTTGACTGTACTTACTAGACAGCTCTAGACAGCTGAGATTGCAAGACAGATACAGACAGACACTACTGTACACAGACGTGTCCTCTCAGTCGCTGAAAGACCTTGCAACTTCAGTATAATGCCGTCTGTGCCATAAAAGCAAATTAAATAAGTTCTGACCTTTCCAACTAAACATGCCTGACCTTAAATAATTCAGCAAATAGCATGGTATTAAAATTATGGTATGGTAAAGGCTCAGCATTGCTATTCGATACCCAGTGGAATTTTAAGTTGGTTTTTTTTTTAAGCAGCTTTATTAAAGTATAAAACAGGGTTTTAAATACAAGTCTCTCAACATGGTTGACATATAATAATCTCTGTGTGTGATATCTGATTAATGAAATAAGGCTATCAATCTTCTGCTGGGTCAGGAAGAAGCTAAAATTAATATCAGCACTTGAAGAAAAAGAGGAAGAAGGGAGAGCAAAAGGAGACAAGTCAGTCTTAAAATTTTCTTCCCAGGAAGAACAAAGGTACGAGTAATTTATTTATAAAATACAACGCTTTGATTTCCCCGAGCAGAATGTTTCTCACACCGTCAGAGGACCAAAGGGTTATCAGAAAATCTTCAGCTACATGGCACTGGAACTACTGGAAATGAAGAACGCAGGGAGGAGGAGGAGGGTTCGCATTTCTTGGCAATCACGGTGGCACCAAGTTTGCATTTAAACAATAGTATGTAAATTATAATTTTTTAAAAAGTTAACACTAACTCGCATTGTAGCCAAGGATTACTCATTATAAGCCTTCTTAGCTTCCTGAAACAGGTTGTCATGAACAGAATGAGGCCTTACGTTTGAGCTACATCTCATACTCCAAACCCTAGTTGCAGAATATTTCATGCCTACAGTGTCTATCTCCTGAGAATCCTTATTTTGAAACAGAAATGGAAAAATAATTCAGACCGTTCCCCAACTACGAGAATATCTGGGTGCCTACAAATGAGTTAAAGAGAAGCAATACAGAAAAACGTTCACTTCTGTCAGTCACACCCGTGCGCCGGTAGAAGAGAAGTGAAATATTCCGTAAGTCTCCCACCTGTGACATGCATTTACACTTGTTCACATTATGGTCTTGTGTCAACTATCCACTATTTTGAGAGCATATCATGTCATTAAATCTTGAGCATTAAAATAATATTTTCTTGTGGTTGAAAATTTCATCTCAGGTGAGGCTCAACAGACTAGGTTGTACTTCCAATTTTCAAGGGAAAACCATAAATTACACATTCAAAAGTTAAGGGAAATATCGTATACATTAATTTAACATGGGTTTTTGTTGATTTCTATTTTTTCAAGAAAACCAACGAGCTATCGTTACCACAACTCCTTATCCATACATGTCTACATTGCCAGCAGCAGACTGACACAGATCAACTCACATCTTTGGGTTCGGCACTAAACTTCCTGGGCAGAAGCTGGTCGTTTGGTATGAGGCTTCCTGCAGCTGCTCCCCAGGACGCTGGAGAGATCTGGGCTTGCTGCGTGAAAGGGTGTTTCTGATTCTCCGCATTGTTTTCCCAGGACTTCGGAGTCTCCGGCTGCCTTGAAGCCTGCTCTTCATGCCCGGGAGTGGTCCACGGCTTGCTGTCCTGTTCACTCTGCAGAGAAGGTGTCCAAGACTTTGCAGTTGGCTTCTTTGGAGCCTGCTCTTTTGGAGGCTGCACTGGCCAAGGCTTTGGTGTTTCCTGCTTCTTCTGTCCCTCTTGAATGCGTCCTGCCTCGGATGTAGGAGTTTCTTGTTTCCACTGTCTAGGAATTAGCTTGGGTTTGGCGATATCCTGCTTCTCCTCTTCCTGCACAGTGGCCCTGAGTTTTGCAATCTCTTGTTGCCTCTGTCCTAAGGAAACTGCAGGCTTTGCTAATTCCTGGTGCTTAACAGAAGACTCCCAGGACTTCAGGGATTCCTGTTTCTTCTCCTTACCATCTGCTTCAGTAAGCATATCCCAACATTTGGGGAGATTTGGTTTTCTAGCATAATCTGCTTCCCAAGACTGCTCTTCATCCTGTTTGCTTGAATAATCTGCTTCTGTTATATAGCATCTGTTAAGAAACTAGATCAGAGAAAACAATGTACTGTATCACAAAATGTATAGGAGACCTGAGGGGAACAATGAACTCTCAGTATTCCTATGCCCACTGGTACAAACCATTGTGCTAACCGGAAACTTCCATCATGATTCTACTTAAAAAGACTGTCCGATTTGCTTGTCCATTCCTTTTCCCTCAGTTAACAGAAATACAAACTTTGATATTTGAAAAGTAGCAATCTATACTTGACTTGCAGATTCATAATAACCTTGATAAAAGAGCCCGAATCAAGCAAATGTGGCATCATGATGCACAGTTCTTAGCAGTCTCAGGTGAGTCAAATATAGATTGCTACTTCTTAAGTATCAAAGTCTGTATTCCTGACTACCCACCTGACACCCTTAAGACAAAGGGTAGTCCCAATGACACAAAGTTATACTGTTTAACCTTAAGCCTTATGTTTCCTGACTTACCAGACTTTTATTTCCATTATATATCGATCAATACTATGATCTTGCCTCTTCCATTCTTTTCAGCATCTATGAATTTCAATGTCACTTCAGAAAGAGCCAATACCCACTTCTGTTATTAATCTGAGTAAAATTTACAGAGCAAAATTCTACATTTTTTTTAGCAAGAGAGAGAAAGAAAAGAAGGGAGAGGAATGAGAAGAATCAACTCGTAGTTGCATCACTTTAATCGTTGACTGATTGTTTCTCATAACTACCTTGACTTGAGGGGTTCCAGCCGAGCCAGTGACCCCTTGCTCAAGCCAAAGACCTTGGGATCATGTCGATGATCCCACACTCAAACTAGTGAACCTGTGCTCAAGCTGGCGACCTCAGAGTCCAGAACCTGAAACCTCAGGGTCCCAAGTCCACACTATTCACTGCATCACCACTGGTCAGGCCTATACCCATTTATAAATTCTAACACAAGGGCCAAAAACTACAACAACAGCCAACACAGGCAGTTGTGTGCCAGGCCAAATTCTAAGTAATTCAGTTAAACTGACTCCTTTAATCCTCACAATAACCACATTAGGTATTATTATTACCACCACCACCCCAATCTTAAGCATGAGGATGACAGACACAGCTGGGCTAGATCTTGCCTAAAGTCACAAAGCTAGCAAACTGCAAAGCCAGGATCCAAGTTTGAGCAGGCTAGCTCCATGGCACACAAAAGCTCGGACACCAAAATCAGCAAACTACCTTCAGGACCTTACCTCTTGTGGTTGTATCTCTGCCTGTGAAAGTTCCACAAGAGACCCTGGGAAGATAAAAAGGAATACTGAATAAACACTAGGTAAATCAAAGTTTTCTGACTGATTACAAGAAATCCTTTCCAGCAACATTTCAGAAGAGTTAGAGAAAAAGGATAGTAAAATTAAGTACATTCACAGGAGGAATTTTCACTTTGCTAGTTGGTCAAAAGCTTGTGGTCTAAGGCTAGGTGAAGCTAATAGCTCTCTTCATATAAGATACTTTTCTGAAGCCAAGTTACAGTTAAAAACTGATTTCTGGTTGAAAATAAGACTATTTCCTCTCACCCACAAACACAGCCTCTTCCAAGTTGGAAGTATAGCTCTGGTCCCATGGGGTAAAAATTAGTCACCTCAGCTTGAAATATAGCCCTTAAAGGCCTCATACAAGCCAGTTTAAGGTTGGAGAGAGGATGAGGGAGTGAGATACTGAAGCACTGGACTTAGTAGTAAGAACTAAGAGGAAGTGGACATGAGAAATGATTTGAATCTTGCTAGTGGTTTCCAGACCTCTGTGTGGACTACCTCCTTAAAAGTGATACTTCTTAAATAAATCCAGCTTCAACAAACAAAAGCAAAAGTGTCATTTACTCAAAGTATTTCTTACCCAAGAAAAGTAGAATTTTGAAGAGCATATTTCCTTTACTGGACATATTATTATTTACTTTGGCAATTTTTTCCCTGAACACGTTAACCTCAGGTCATTTTTAATCGTGTTCTACTACACTATTGGATGCTACCAGAACTTACACTTTTGACAATTTCACATGAAATTACCTACTAATAGTTTAACAAAAAGATTCAAACTCCATAAACATTGTTCATTTTGACAGTGAACAGTACCCTCTGGTAGCAAAGTATAACCTAATGTTTCGGCTGAGGTCCACTCTTAATAAAAGGAAGTAAGTCACAGTAATAAAGCCTACAGATGTCTTCTAAATGGAGGCTCATCCTACACAAGTAAAGATTTCCATGCATGTAGACACTAACCAATTAAAATAAGGCAATCATTTCACAATGCTTTAACTCATTTTGGGTGTTAAAAATGTAACCACTGTACAGAATTTCACAGATATCAACAAACCTGACTCTTTGACAGATTCAGTCTTCAATAATTGTTTGTCTTTCTCTGATTTTAATAGCATTTCTTCCTCCAACAATGCTGCTTTTTCCTGAACATTTTTTGGAACTGGGATACTTTCAAAATAGCCTGAGTTCAGCAACTTAGACAGTAGATCTTTCATATGTTTGTCTAAGAAAAAGTGATTAAGACTTAGTTATCATACAATGAAAAGGTCATAGAAAACTTTGAAATAGAAATCCTAATACAATTTTTCCTAACTATAGTATGTCATTATAACATTCTACATTAGAGGGGATTCAAAGAACTGGTCAGTACCACAGAAAGTAAATACGCAGTCCATATCCATGGCAGGCTCAGTCGACACAAATTGGTAAGATCAGAATCCCAAAGTTTAGCAAGTCACTGACATTTCTCTGGGCCTCCATTCTACTCTCTGAAAAATGACTAAAGTCAGAGATCTTTATCAAAGACCCAAATATGTTACCAAAGCACACATTGTTCCCTGAGCTCAAGGAAAAAGTCCTTTCTTCTGTCTGCTCCCACATCACAACCAGCAACTACTCTATTTTCCCCAAGTAATTGAAGGCTTTAGGGAAGTAAAAGCTTCTCATACAAGAAAACCCTATCTTAGACAATCTCTAAAGGATTGTTAAACTGCAAAATCCCATGATTAAGACTTTACTCTTGAGTAATGCTTTAATGTCACTCCTAGCACATCACCCTTTGGTGATTAAGAAAAATCTTAAAATGACTTTAAAGTCACTGCACCATAAATAAGTCTAACGTCTACTTCATTTTACTATCCACTAAAAACATAATTACCAAATTAAGCAGATTTCCCAGACTTGATTTGGGTCTCTTATTCCTTTCATAGAAGTACTTTGACATAGATTTTATCTTTTTTTTATTTTTAAGAAAATCAACTTTGACATATGATTTACAAACAACAAAATTCATCCATTTTAAGAGCACAGTATGGCTGTATTACTTCTGGTATTACTTCCACCATAACAATGATATAGAACATTTCATCAACTCAAAAAGTTCCTCCATGTCCTTTCTATAATCAACCCCTCCCCCCACTCCCCAGGAACCAGTGACCTGCTAGCATTCTAGTTATGTCTTTTCTAGAATTTCATATAAATGGAATCATACAATATGTACTCATGTTTTGTCTGGCTTCACTCAACATCATTATTTTGAGATTCATCCATATTGTTGCACGTATGAGTACATCACTCCTTTTTTTATTGCTGAGTAGATTCCACTGTGTGGATAGATCACATGTTGTTTACCAATTATCAGTTGATATACATCTGGGTTGTATTCATTTTGGGGCTATTATGAATAAAGCTGGTATGAATATTCATGCACAAATACTTATACGAACATATGTTTTCAGTTCTCTTTGGAACTAAGAAGTATAACTGCTTGGTTATATCCTAAATGTACACCTAATTTTATATAAAAAACTGCCAAACTATTTTCCAAAGTATTTGTATCATTTTGCATTCTAACCAGGAAATAAAAATCTGTGATTGAAACTTGAAAAGATTCAGATATTTTGTAACAGTTATACATACTTAAGAGTTTTCTTTAAAAAGCAATCACTATTACAAAAACGTTTTCTAGCTTCAAATGAGTTTTCATTATCCTAAACTAGTACATAAAATTATGTACTTCATGTCCAGCCATGTGTACTTGGGGTCACTGGTGGAGAGTCTATTTAAAACGTCAAACTTTTTCTCTCCAGCTCATTTCAAGATCAATAGACAACAATACTCCAATAGACTATGTAACCAAACCATTCATATTTTCTTGGGCAGAGCTGGTAAATAAGCCTTGATATGAACAATGTGTGGATTTAAGGTACAGCTGTGCAGAATAAAGAACTGAAACCCAAAATGGTCAAGCTAGTGTTAAAGCTAGCACTAGACCTTAGCTCTGGTTCCCAAGTTATAGTGACTTTCCACTTCAAAACTCCCTAGGTTCTCTTTTAATGAGTGCAATTATTCAACAACTGCTTTCAGTAGAACTAAACCGAGATCATTCTCCCAATGAATGAATCTTCTATTGGCAGACATGTAAGTTCTGATGGACTGACACAGTTCCAGTCCTCACTATCATGGTAAACTGCTGGAAATCAAGTTTAGTATTTACTGCATAAGCCCAGAGTAGAGAAAACTCACATGTCGTTCCTACCACTGCTTTCTCACTACCTTCCAAAAGGTCCCAAAAGTACAAGGACGACTGCTCCATCTGGTCTTCAACACTGACAAGGAAAAGCAGCGCAGAACAAAGTGGCTTTAGAGGTACGTATATAATATGGAGCAACGCAATTTACACAATTAACCCAGAAACAGTCAAGGCATTCAATGTTAACTTTGATTTTTTATTCTTTGAAAATGAAGACAAACTTTCTAAAAGATGACTAACTGCCCATTTATGGATTTCAAGTATAAGCACTTTCCCTCAAAACTACCAAAATGAATATTTTTTACCAAATGCAGCTATTAAGGAATAGACCAAAGAGTTTAAAGCTGTCAATGTGGTATCATTTAGGATCAATATCAAGCCTATGTCCTAAATGAAAAAACAATAGAATGGAAATATTAAGAGTTTCATTTAACTTTAAAAAGTTTATTGCTCAAATTGTGTTCACTTACATTTCACATGTTAAAGTAAACTCCAATCCCCTGATCCCCCAAAGTGAAGGAGAAGGAAGACACCAAATAGGTAATGATAATGAACTATCAGAATGGGAAATATATATATGTGTGTGTGTATATATATATATATGTGTGTGTGTGTGTGTGTGTATATATATATATATAGTTATATATATGGCTGTCTATTATAGGTAATTAAGAGTTATATTAGCCCTGGCCGGTTGGCTCAGTGGTAGAGCGTTGGCCTGGCGTGCAGAAGTCCCGGGTTCGATTCTCAGCCAGGGCACACAGGAGAAGCGCCCATCTGCTTCTCCACCCCTCCCCCTCTCCTTCCTCTCTGTCTCTCTCTTCCCCTCCCGCAGCCGAGGCTCCATTGGAGCAAAGATGGCCCGGGCGCTGGGGATGGCTCCTTGGCCTCTGCCCCAGGCGCTGGAGTGGCTCTGGTCACAACAGAGCGATGCCCTGGAGGGGCAGAGCATCGCTCCCTGGTGGGCAGAGCGTTGCCCCCTGGTGGGTATGCCAGGTGGATCCCAGTGGGCGCATGCGGGAGTCTGTCTGACTGTCTCTCCCCGTTTCCAGCTTCAGAAAAAAAAAAAAAAAAGAGTTATATTAGATACAAAGCTGATTTCTAACAACAGTGGAACTCTAACCCTGCATTTACCTGGCTAACAGAAACACATTGGAATACCTGTATCTAACAAAACAAAAACATAGACATCTGTTCATTAACAAATTTATTCTATCAAAGCAAGAATAGAAAACAGAAAATTGTAGGGGGTTATTGAGTAGGCTCAGTTTGCTAAGGTTTTGTATTTTAAATTATCTGATTTGTGTCTATTTATTCACAGCACAAAAACACCAAATAATTCTCAGTTTCAAATTTTCATGATACTGGCCAACTTAAACTTCATTTACCTCCATTTATGTAAGGCAGTAAAAGGGCAAAGACTCTCAGGTAATACAACAGCCTGAGATAATTACAAAAAAGAATTTTAAGATTATATACAATTAATATTATGGTTAATACTTGTATAAAGTTAAAACTTGATGATCAGATATTTTTTTAAATCAGTGTTACAATAACGAAGCATGTTAATGAGGTCATTCAAATCCACTTTTCTCCTAGTCTATCAACCCTTTCAGAGGCTAGGCAAGCCAACATTTCCCATATTAAATCAAATTAATGTTTTCTTAATTACTGAATACATATATGTACTAGGCCCTGGGCAGGCTTGGCTCGGTGGACAGAGCATCAACCCAGTGTGCAGAAGTATCAGGTTTGATTCCCATCAGGGCACACAAGAGAAGTGACCATCTACTTCTCTTCCCCTCCCTCTCCCCCTTCTCTCCCTCTGCCCCTCCTGCAGCCAGTGACTCAATTGGTCCAAGCATTGCCCTCAGGCACTGAGGGTAGCTCAGCTGATTCGAGCATCGGCCCCAGACTGGGGTTGCCAGGTAGATCCCAGTTGGGGCACACGTGGGAGTCTATCTCCCCTCCTCTCACTTAAAAAAATACATACACACACACAGAGTATATATATGTGCTAGACTAAAGTGTTATGTGTTCTATTTCAGAAAAATATTTTCATTAGCTTACCTTAGACTTTCATTTCTTTCAGGGCAGGTCAGTTTTGAAAATTGAATGAGGTAGTCAAGTTCTTTTAAAGGCAAATACACTGCACCATTCAAGCCCTCTTTCAAGTCTTTCTGTACATGTTCCTGGGTCAAGTTCTGTAATACATACTGAACTTGAAGTATAGTGCAAAGTTTTTTCTTCTCCGCCTCAAGTTTTAACATGTGCTCCCTTCTCTGGGCCTTCTTCTGAGCTTTAAGTAGCTGTTAAAACAAATGCTAATTAATATTGACAACTCTCCACCACCTAATATTAGCAACTGTACTCTAAAAAAAAAAAAAAAAAAAAAATTCTAATCCCAAAAAGTTGAGATTAATGGTAAATCTCATATACAGGGTGGGCAAAAGTAGGTTTACAATTGTGAGTACCCAAAAACACAGAGTTTATTCTTGTCTTATTATTATTATTGTATTTTTTATTTGTATTACAACTATAAACCTACTTTTGCCCACCCCTATATATATAACGCTGACTGTGAAACAGGTAAATTCCTTTAACCCTGCTTCCTTTATCAGCTAAAGTCACTGAGTAATAAACTGGTTTATCTCAAGTGACCGGAGCCAAGGGAGTCCAAATATCTGACTCCTAATGCCCAGCTATATCTAACTAACACCTCTAATATCACCACGATAAGAAACTAAGTACCTATCACGTGTCCATATTAATCCCAAGCTTCTACTTTTCCATATTTATGTATATCAAGCCTTTTTAGACCAGATATTTTAAGAAAATTCTTCACTTTTTTTTTTTTTATCTCATGTTCTAGGAGGAGAACATCTGAACGGTAATGGTCAGTTTACCAAAGACTGGCTAAAGCATAAGGAACTGAAAACCAAACAGAAATAAAATGCCTTACAAATGGAGTGTCAATAAACAACCACAGCAAATAGGTTTGGTTTAAAGTGAAATTAAGAGGTATTTTCTTAATTGTCTGCCAGTCTGGTGGGAGCTGTATCTTCCAATATTTAGCAGACAAAATGCATATGGAATATCAATGTTTACTCTACAGATCAAAACTATATAATACCTTAAAGTCTGACATTACTACATGGGTCTCAAAAGTGGCTTCCATTTAAAAAAACAACAACAATAAAATGTAATACCTATTTCCACTAAGAAACCTAAAAGTTTTTTTCTTCCTAGAGTTGTTTTTCTGATTGTAATATTTCCTTCATATTGAATATTTTCAAAGGTATAAGGATTAAGAAAACAAAAAAAATCTAAAAAATCTTTCCAATAGATGAATTAAATTACTTTCATACAGTCTGACTAGTCAGTGGCGCAGTGGATAGATAGAGCAATCAGTGGCGCAGTGGGATGCAGAGGACCCAGGTTTGAAACCCCGAAAGGTCGCCGGCTTGAGCAAGGGCTCACCAGCTTGAGCGCAGGGTTGCTGGCTTGAGCGTGGGATCATAGACATGACCCCATGGTCACTGGCTTGAGCCCAAAGGTAGCTGGCTTGAAGCCTAAGGTCACTGGCTTGAGTAAGGGGTCACTCGCTCTGCTGTAGCCCTCCCCCTCCCCCATCAAGGCACATATGAGAAAGCAATCAATGAACAACTAAGGTGCCGCAATGAAAAATTGATGTTTCTCATCTCTCTCCCTTCCTGTCTCTCTGTCTCTGTCACAAAAATAAAAAAATTACTTTGACACAGCATCAGTAGAACTCTACAAAAGGTGTATGTTCATAAATCCTAACAGATAAAGATGGGGGGGGGGGACTCAGGAAAAAGATTTATTATGGCATTATTAATTCCTTTCTAGAGGGTATAAAAGCAACTTAATAAATTTGATGTGTTTCCATCAGGGACAAGGGACAAGGAATGAAGATAAAACTTTGCAAATGAGGAACGGGCTGGTTGGGGGTTATGGTGGATAAGGGTATTTTCTTTGGGATGGCAAAGGCACGGAAAATCTTTTCCAAGATTTCAGTATGGACTTACACCAACGACAACCCAAACTACTACAGGATTCTCAGATTCTGCTTGAGAGGAGGAAACGTATAAAGATGGCAACTCGAGCTCTCCCAGACAGTGGGCTTCCCTTGGACACAGTCTCATAAGGTAAAGGGAAATGCAACTGATGCCCAGGGCATCCTCAGGACTGCAGCACACGGTCCCCTCAGATCTCTCATCTCCCAAGTCGGATTAGGGGTCCTCATGAGCTCAGGCCACCCCGAACTTCCCCATCAAAGTAGCTATTACAGTAAATGGTTATTTCTCTATAAATCTATATCCCCCCTTGGGCTTCAAGACCATGATGAAAGGGACTATATATTTATTCATCACCAATATATAACAAGTGCCAGCATAGAACCTGACACATGACAGGACTTCATATGTTTGCTGAGTCAATCAAGTACGAAACTATGTTGTCTCCTAGATGATAATCAGATGTTCATGTCACAAAAATTACTGACAAGAGCCTACTTCTCCTTATTTATGTAGAAACTAAGAAGTCAGGTTACATTTTCTTCTCTTCTTCCAGTTGAGGACTGCTTTGGAAAGAAGATATGAAAGTATAAACTGCTATCACCGAACAGTATTGGATAACTAAATTATTTTTTGAACCATGATGTTGAATGATAAATCCCAGTACCAAGAGACAGAGCTCCTATCACAAAGACAAAGAGAAAAGTGGCTGGGCTGAACAAAAAGGCTTTCCCCTTCAGTTTGAAGGGAAGAAAGAAAATGTTACAGAAACTCTACAGCTGGCTATCATAGGAAAGGTCTGACAAGAAAAAAACCCTTCGTAAAAGGACAGCCCGAAAGCTGCGAGGCTGGGAGGTAGGTACAGACGAGCACCGGGGTCTTGTTTAATGAAGGCACACTCCCAAGTACTTGATCATTTCACCTAAAATCAAAGTAGGTCTACAGCAGTGGTCCCTAACCCCCGGGCCGTGGACCAGTACCGGTCCATGGGCCATTTGGTACCAGTCTGCAGAGAAAGGATAAATAACTTACATTATTTCTGTTTTATTTATATTTAAGTCTGAACAATGTTTTATTTTTTAAAAATGACCAGATTCCCTCTGTTACATCCGTCTAAGACTCACTCTTGACGCTTGTCTCGGTCACGTGATACATTTATCTGTCCCACCCTAAAGGCTGGTCCGTGAAAATGTTTTCTGACATTAAACCGGTCCGTGGCCCAAAAAAGGTTGAGGACCACTGGGCTACAGTACAAATAGGGAAAAATAACCTCTTATATAACGAAATTTGGTGTGTTGGAAGCTACCTCTAGACTACAGCCATGGAAAAGCATGTAAATAGACAGGCACCGTATGCATGGTATAAGGTAGAGAACACAATTTTCAGGAGAGAAAAGTATTAGGGCCCTATCACTCGCACACTGCGGCCATCCACAATAAAACATCGGCAGAAATTAGATGGAGGATAACCAAATACCATCATTAGACACTGAAATTTTCATCAAGATCAGTGGTTGAACTGGTTTTAGGAAAAGCAAAGAAAACGTACTCACATCCTGGCTGAGTCCCAAAAAGGTTTTCTGCAGCTCCTTGGCAAATTCTAAGTTATGTAGCACTTCTTCATATTTCTCTACTGCTTCCTACCAGGTAGAAGGAAAAACACCAGTTCTGTGAACTTGTAAGTACAAATATTTCAAAAGAAAAAAAGAAGTGTTCTTTAAAAACGTAAGAAGAGATTTAAGACTTTATAAATTAGCCATTTACTATATATAATATAATCAAAAAGATAGAAAGAGTATTTAGAAGTTATATAACCTTAAATTTAAATTTTTAATTTTTATACTAAAAATTTGAGCCATAATAATGATCATGACGATAATGATGATGATAGGGCTGAATTCATATCTATAAAGTCTAAGGTCCGAGAAGCCTATGGGTTTTAAGAGCACAGAGCCAACAGGATTTCTTTCAATATTCAATGACTACTCAAATACATTACACAAGTAGCAAAATGAGAAGATTCAAACAGAGAAATAAGCAACTTCAAGAAATTTAGAAAGGCCTGGCCTGTGGTGGCACAGTGGACAAGGCATCGACCTGGAATGCTGAGGTCGCTGGTTCAAAACCCTGGGCTTGCCTGGTCAAGGCACATATGACAAGCAATCAATGAACAACTGAAGTGAAGCAATTGTGACTATGAAACATAACGAGGTAGGGAACATTTCCAACCAGATAAAGACATATTATAAAGCCTCCGTAATTAAAATAGTATAGCACTCCACTTCTAGATGTCTTTCCAAAAGAAATGAAGACGTATGTTCGCATAAAGACTTGTATGCAAATTTATATAGCAACTTAAATTATCCCTTCCCCTCAAATAAAACCAATCCAAATATCCAGCAACTGGTAAATGGATAAACAAAATGTAGTATAATCATACAAAGAAACTCATCAGCAATAAAAAGAAATGAATTACTGATACATGCCATTAACATAGATGAAGCTCAAAAGCATAATGCTAAATCAAAGAAGCCATATTTCAAAGAAATATCCAGAGAAGATAATTTATAATGATAGAAAGCAAATAAAGGCACACAAGGAAATCTGGAGGGGTTATTAAGTGTTCTAAAGCTGGCTGCTTGTGATAGTTGCATAACTCTACACTGAATTCTAAACTTACAATGGGTTAATTTTCTGATATGTTATGATACCTCAATAAAGCTCTTTTTAAAAAGTCTAATAATACTAAATCTTTAAAAGGTACAAAGTAATAGGAACCCCTCTCTACTAACAGTACAGTATTAGCCTAAATTGGTACAATAATTTTGGAAAACTTATTTTTTGACATTTTTACTTATTAAGTTCACTATAAATATGTACCCTGAAAAAAATCTCACACCTGTGTCATAACACACATTAAGATTGCTCACAGTAGAATACCAAAACATAAGAGCAAGCAACTCGGCCCTGGCTGGTTGGCTTAGTGGTAGAGCATTGGCCTGGAGTGCAGGAGCCCCGGGTTCGATTCTGGGCCAGGGCACACAGGAGAAAAGCCCATCTGCTTCTCCACCCCTCCCCCTCTCCTTCCTCTCTGTCTCTCTTCCCCTCCCGCAGCCAGGCTCCATTGGAGCAAAGGTGGCCCACGTGCTGAGGATAGCTCTGTGGCCTCTGCCTCAGATGCTAGAATGGCTCTGGATGCAACAGAGCAATGCCCCAGATGGGCAGAGCATCGCCCCCTGGTGGGCATGCTGGGTGGATCCCAGTCGGGCACATGCGGGAGTCTGTCTGACTGCCTCCCTGTTTCCAACTTCAGAAAAAAAAAAAAAAAAAAAAAAAAAAAAAGCAAGCAACTCAAACATCCACCTATTTACAGACTACTACAGAGTAGAGGAAAGTGAATAATATATAGCTATACTTGCATCAATAAAAAAATCCTAAACATGAGTGAAAAAGGCAAACTTCAGAATATAACAGTATAACATTTATTATAAGGTACAAAAAAAAAGCAATTCTAACAGATTTAAGGGCAACACACAAGTGCTACTAAAATAAAAGCAAAGGAAGGAGGGGGAAAAGTTCAAGGTCAAGTCACAGAATAAAGTACCAGGAAGTAGCTTCAATGGTGTTGGTAACATACTAGTTGAGTTGAATGATCCTTTATTATGCATTATAATTTATATGCAACATTTTGTTTGGAACATGTATTTCACAAGAAAAAGAGAGGGCTTCCAACTACAGAACCAAGAATGCACAGGTAACATAACTATAGTAAAGTAAGTCCTCAACATCATTGACAGGTTCTTGGAAACTAATGCCCTTAAGTGAAACAACATGATGAAACCAATTCTATCAAAGGCTAATTGATAAAAACAAGAGTTAGGTTCCTATGGCATATTGCTGATCATAAAAACATCAAACTTCTAAATAAAGACCCCAAACACTTTTAATATTAAACATGAAATAACTGTGAGGCATATATACATTTAGAAAAATCAAAAAGAGAGCATGATTTTCCATCACGCTTATCCCAGTTCAGGATTGCTGGTGGCTGGTGCCTACCCTGGCCACTCAGGATGCCAGCTGGGAACCCACCCTGGCACAAGATGCCTTTCTACCACAGAGCGCATTCACACCCACTCAGACTGCGACCACACAGGCACGCCAGATCACCTCACGTGCACATCTCTGGGACGTGGAAGGAAGCTAGTGTCAGAAAAATCATAGAGACATGGGAGAACATACACGCTCCACAGGCACTGCCCTTGGCATCACTCCATCCGGGAATCATTTTTTTTCCTCACCAAGGTTGCAATGAAATGACATCGAAGACTTGTGGTATCTAGCCCTCAAAGGGATGTAAAACTTCTCTGTAGACTAAACTTCTCTCTGCTCCAGACCTGTTTCTTAAAACTTACAAGACATCGCCCATTTATGCTTCACAGGCATAGTAAAAATCAATGGTCCAAAATTGAGCTCTGTATCCCACCCTTCCAAAACCTTCTTTCCCAGTGTTTCCAAGCCCAGAAAAGGTTTTGCCATCTATCCAGCTATTCAAGCCAGAAACTTGGCTCTTCCCTCTACTCATACACCCAGTTACCAAGCTATGTTGATTTTACCTCTCAAATCCCACTACTTGACTCAAACCTGCTTGCTATTCCTAGATACCAGCTCCCATATCTCTGACCTAGACTACATCCAGCCTCTTATCTAGTTTCCTTACATCCATACTTAGCATCTCCAAAACAGTCTTCATGCGGAAAAGTGACTTTTTTTAACTACAGATCCATAGTTCATCTCTGCCTAAAACCTATCCACATCATTTCTGATGCCTTAGGAAAAAGCAGTCTTTAAATGGCACACAAGGGTCTTCATGTGTCCCCCCATGTCCAGGTTCATCACTCCATCCATACTGGCCTTCTCTCCAGTTTCTTAGAAATGCTCTTTGTGAAAACATTCTTTTCTTCCTTTTTCCCTTCCTTAACTGGCTAAGTAAGTTCTATTCAATTTTTTAAAAAGACTTTATAGAGAGAGGAGAGGGGATGGTAGAAGCAGGAAGCATCAACGTGTCGTAGTTCCTTCTTATATGTGCCATGACCAGACAAGCCCGGGGTTTCAAACTGGTGACCTCAGTGTTCCAGGTCACACTTTATCCACTGCGCCACCACAGGTCAGGCCTATCCTATTCAATTTCAAGGTCTTAACCAAAGCTCTTACTTTTCTAAGAAGCTGTCCTCACCTCTCCAGTCTAGGTTAGATTCCTCATCCCATTATATTATCACTCTCTATTTCACTTTAACATATATCACATTTGAATTTGCTTATTTCCTGCCTCTCTTCCCCAATCACATTATCTCCATGAGAGCAAGCATCACATTAGTTCCTTAGGTATTATAACCCTAGCATTAAGCACAGCACCTCCCAGAGAAGGCACCTATATTTTTGTTGAATGAACAAAAGGTAGTTCAAAACATGATCTCAGAGTGCCTCAAACATGCTAATATTCTGAACAGAATTTAAAATCTTTGAATAGAATTCATATACTGAGATTTCTGTTTCAAGAAAAAGAACACCAGCCCTGGCCAGATAGCTCAGGTGGTTAGAGCACCAACCCGATACACCAAGGCTGTGGGTTCAATCCCCAGTCAGGGCACATACAAGAGTCAACCAGTGAATACATAAATAAGTGGAACAAGAAATCAATCTTTCTCACTCTCTATCTCCCACTTCCTCTGTAAAATCCCACTGGCCCTGACTGGGTTGCTCAGTGGATAGAGCAGTATCTCAACACACCAAGATCACAGGTCCAATTCCTGGTCAGGGCACATATGAGAAGCAACCAACGAATGTATACCTAAATGAAGGAACTAAGTGAAACAATGAGTTGATGCTTCTGTCTGTCTGTCTGTCTCTCTCTCTCTCTTTCTCTCAAATCGATGGAAAAATTTCTCAAAAACTTAAATAAGAGTAAACTGAAGAAATACAACCATATAAAATTAGAAATAAACAGAAACACAGAAACAGACTTATAAAAAATATTACTTTGCCCCAATCTGTGTAAATAAAGTTTTAAAACTGAATGAAGTAAGTAAATTTCAAGGAAAAGTTTTTAAAAGTTAACTCCAAAATAAAAAAATATATATAAATATACCAATTTTCAAAACCAGAGATTATTACCAAAAATCTCCCATGCTGCCCAACCCCCGCAAAAAAAAAACCAAACAACAAAAAACAGGCTTGTATTGTTTCACAGAACAATTCAACCAAACTTTAAAGACCAGGCATTACGGAAGCACTGACATGGTATAAAAAGAAAGGGTGGCTAAACAGGTAGAACACAGAGCATTTCAGGGCAGTGATAACACTCCGTATGATTCTATTTATATATATAATGGTAGGGATGCCTTCATACACTTCTCCAAACCCACAGACCAAGAATGAACCCTAAATGTAAACTACAGACTTGGGGTGATAACCATGTATATATAAGCATATTTCCAATTATAACAAGGCAAAGAGAAGAATACTGGTTTGTTTATATAAGCTTAAAGAAACTCTGAACAGATAGTATAAGAATCTATTAACAAATCATTATTTTGTAAGGTGAGAACTGAACAGAGGAAGGGCAGGGTAAAAAAAACTTAATCTTTTTTAGTATTTTCTTATTTCTGAACTATATGAATTATTATCAATTTTAAAACCTAATCTTAGAGCTTCTTAATGAAATACTACACTACTGACAGCTGTTCTCTGGGAGGTCAGATTATAGATTTTTCTTCTTCTAACTTACCTGCATTTTTCAAAACTTTTACCTTAAATATACATATATAATGCTTGCTTGTTATTTTTCGAAAGTACCACAAATCATATACTGAATCACATCTAGAAACCAAATATTCATTCATCTTATATTTAGGAAATCGATATGTAATAATCCACATGCCCACTATATAGCACTGCACACTATCCTAAGTACTAGGAAAACAGCGGTGAACGGACAGTATTTCAAACGGAACGTGCGCTGTAAGGGAAAGAGAGACAAGCAACCCTTTACAGTTTGTCAGAGAAGTGCTTCTAAGAACAAAATTAAAGCAAGGAAAGTAGCTAAAAAGTATGAATGGGAAAATGGAGGTATATATATGTTGTCAGGACAGGCCTTACTGAGATGACCTTCCACCAGAGGAGGGTGGAAATGGAACTATTCAGACATCTGGGAAAAGCATCCCAGGCAGCAGGAACAGAAGCCCTGAAATAGACATGTGCCCGAGATGTTTGAGGAACAGCAAGAGGTTCCAGTGTAACCGGGCTGAAGCTAATAAGGGAGAGAAGTGTAGGAAATGCAATCAAGATGTAAAAGGAAGTGGGGAGCGTATTTTGTAGGGCTTTGTGGGCTTTAGTAAGGACATTGTGCCACCCTGACGGGAATCAATAGGGACTTTTGAGCAGAGAAATGACCCTCTGACTTGCACGTGAACAGGATTGCTGAGACTACTATACTGAGAATAGATTTAAAGAGAGAGGGCAGACCAGAAAAACCTGTGAGGAAGCTATTACATTAATGGAGATGAAAGATCAGATGTTGCTTGGACCAAGGTAACAGAGCAGAATTTATGGGTCCTGGCCAGTGGTTCAGTGGATAGAGCACTGGCCTGGCGTATGGATGTCCTGGGTTCGATTCCCAGTCAGGGCACATAGCAGAAGCGACCATCTGCTTCTCCCCCCTCCCTCTCCCCTTTCTCTCCCTCTTCCCCTCCCATAGCCAGTGGCTACGTTGGTTCAAGCGTGACCCAGGGCGCTGAGGATAGCTCCCTTGGAATGCATCAGCCTCAGATGCTAAATACAGCTTGGTACTGGAACATTGGCCCCAGAAAGGGCGGCTGGGTGGATCTTGGTTGGGGTGCATGCAAGAGTCTGCCTATCTCCCTTTCTCTCACCTAAAATAATTTTAAAAAAAATTTTTTAAGCAGAATTTATGAAAAATAGTTCCTAAATTTATTTTGAAGGTTGAAATGACCAAATTTGCTAATGGGCTAGACATAAGGTATGAAGAGAAAGATGAGAACTTCTCCAAGGTTTTGGGCAACTCCATCATTCTAACGCATCTAGCCATTAACTGACATAGCTAACAATAAAGGGAATCCAGATTTGGAGAGACTGAGTGAAATCAGATGTCAAATAGGCAAGTGGACATAGGAATCTAGAGTTTAGAAAACTAAGCTATTAGCAAGATAAGGTTGGAAGTTGTCAGCATATTTCTCAAAAGAAAAATCAAAGTTAACATTATAGAACAACAATGGTTATGAAGATAGTAAAAAAATACTAAGATTAAAGTTCACCTGGCTGCAGCTCTGAGATGTAGCATGTTCCTGACATTTCTTAGAGAGCTACCATGAGAACCACCGACCTCCCCACCTCCATTCCCCATATTTCCCCCAAATCAACAACACTACCATAAGAGAACGCTTTAAGGATATTTACACAGAGAAAAGTTTTATCACTTTAAAATTTACTGAACATACCATGACTACCTGAAAACAAAGCCCTGTTAAAATGCTGGATGTCCAGCTAAGTCCTCTCACCAGCTGTGTGAACACATCACTCTCAGAGCTCACACAATTCAAATGTGTGCCTCAGCAAAACTGTAACTTACTCTATCACAAGCGTTCAAAGCCAGTGAAGAAGAGTCAGTAAGTCCTTGAATGCCAGTATCTATGACACACATCCAAAAAATATTCATTGAAAAAGGTAAAAGACAATACATATACAAGGTAGAGCAAATAAGTTTTGGATTAATTTGTCCCTTCTTAGCCAGGAGATGTGATCGAGTCAAAATGGCAAACATCAATGAAACCTTTTTCTTTATTTCCATATTGCAAAAACTCTCCTTCACCAAATAAGGTAAAATTTGCAGTCATCCAGTACCCCACAGGCAAGTTAAGCAACATTTCTTAAAGTTATAAAAGTCTAATATTTACAGTAAGGTTTTTTAAAAAGGCCAAATGTCACTCTTCTTTTTTCGAAGTCTATCTACAGTTTTATTAAGAAAAGGAAACCAGCAAGTTGCCCAAACAATCATAAAATCACTTACTAATTGGTCAGGATTAAGTTGCTCTCCATTTTTCAGGCGATCCTTATAATCTTCTAATTTGAGCTACAAAAGATAAACTTGTATTTAGTACAGTCTGATATAAAATTCTGAAGCAAATAAACTAAATACCAGACTTTGTTTCTTATGAAAATAAAGTTCTTAGAGTAAGCTATCAATCTGCAAAAGTACCAATTTACTGCAAAACAGGCAGTAACTGAGTATGTGAGTTCCAGTTAAGGGCAAAAAACAAAAAACAAAAAAACATTACACACAATGAACATCAGTCTGGAATTATAAACATTAAATAATAAAACTCTTTTCTCTTCAAAGCCTCTATATGTATTTAGACCACAGAGATTTAACTAGTCAGTCATATACCCTTACCCAAGTGGTGCTCAGTCAGGGGCAATTTTGTCCCCATGGGATATCTGGCAATGTCTGGAGATACTTTTGGTTATCACACCTTGGGGGATGGCAGAAAAGTGGAGAATACTATCAGCATCTTGTGGGTAAAGACCAGGGATGTTGCTAAACATCTTACAATGCACTGGACAGACCCACACAACAAAGAATTATCCAGCACAAAATGTCTACAGCGCTGAGATTAAGAAATCCTGCTCCAACCTCATGCTTAAACCATTAGCTACTGGTTGTATTATGTGGCATTAGTCAGATGAAAAGCTTCCTGATATAAGTACAGAAACGTAAAAGATTTCTTTTCTAGCATATAGTAGCCTCAATTTGAAGCTATTTTTATATTGTTTGATATTTAAATAAATACATGACAAATAAACTGCATTTATTGTCCCCATAAAAGACGACAGGACCCACAATGGTATTCCAAAAGCAATGTTTCGGTTCTTCCCACTTGGCTTTATAGCTTTGAAATGCTTTCCTAGTAGCTTGAAACAAAAGCTTTGGTACTGTCAGCTAGGTCATTCAAAGCGGTAGTATAATTAAGCCAGATAGCGTAGGTGTATGAATATATGTAGTTCCTCCACCTGGGAAAAGAATTGAGTCTCCATCAATAGATCCTGCTTTGATTAGTTTCCCACTGTGGCAGGGAATTCACGCTGACCCAGGCACAAGCACCTTATCACACCTGTGATCAACTAACTGTATGCATTCAGAAGACAACTGGTGAGAGCTAGGGTTACAGAGAAGCTACTAGTAACCGGTCCTTCTTCACTACCTTCCCATGTATATACATATTTTTTAATTTTTTAAGGAAAAGAAACAGACTCAAACAGACTTTTAAAAAATCCCTTCACACTCCTCCATTAAAAGCAGCTTTCCTAAGGTTTAACTAACTAGGTCTTGGCATAAAAATATTGAAGAGTCCCTAGGTCAGAGAGTTAATGAATCACCTAATATCACAGAGAATCAGGACACAACTAAGCAATGTACAGTTCTGTTTCACGGGCTACATGACTCAGGAAATGAGAAATGATGTGGATCTTTACATCAGCACTTATTGTAACATTAAGCTGATTGTTACCCAAGTCCCTTTACAATGCTTTCACCCACCAATCTTAAACAATCCCCTAGCAACACAAAAATCAACGCTAAAACATTTTCTGGTTCTACCACCACTAAAGCTTCCAATGACTGCAGTACCTAGACTGCAATATCAACTGCTGCAGAAAGTGTGTCACAAGGAAAATTAGCTAAAAAAGAAAAACAGGTAATCTATGAAAAGAACATTAATATTATGCTCAAGGAATTAATCTGACAAAGTATCCAGCTCTTCAAGTATTTCAACAGTAAGGTGCACAATTTTACTATGAAGAATATTTTCATTCAGTTATGCTGACAAACCAAATAGAAAATGTTTACTATATCCAATATTTAGCCTGCTTATATGTTTTCAGCCAGCTCAAACCCATGGCTCCTTAAATCTTTAGTAAGTAATCTATTGAGCCGTGACTGAAAGCCAAAAGTCAGTTCCTTAACCTTTATTTAAGATGGTGCATACGCCTGGCTGGGAGAACAGAAAAAGTTACCTTCTTTTTCTCGATGTTTCTAATTTTGTGTTTAAGGCATATGAGTCCATTCTCAATATAGGTCTCATACACTTGAGAAGGAGAGGCTGCACAGCTAAGAGGAGACTGCAAGGGGCTGGGGGCCCGCTGGCTTTCCCCATGCTGACTGTGGTTCACTTGGGGCTTGGCTGACTTCATATTCCTGTCTCTTCCCCTCTCTGATCGGCCTGAAGGTGACTGGTAACCACAAGATGAGGAGAGCTGCACCATTGAAACAGTTGAGGCTGAAGGAGGGAAGGGGGAAAAAAAGGTTAGGTATCAAAGGGAATCAGAACTAGAGAGAGACATCCAGGCTTTAACTTCCCTGAAAAATCTAGACCCACTCCCTCAAAATTCTCTTCCACAGAAGGGAGCTAAAAAGCCCAGGGTGCTTTAGAGATCGTGCTTCCATCTCACTGAACGTAAGGCAACATTGCCAAGGACGAGCGCCTTTCCATAGGCAAAACCCATAACGTGGGGAATGTTCCCCGAAACTCAATTTTCCACACACGGAGGGAAAACTGCTAATCAAGCAATGGTTTCAGAGCTCCTCTTTTCATGACAGCAGTCTGCATTCTAAACAATTTCTATGATCAGGTGATGACAAAAAAATAAGCTTTCCCCACTGGGACCTGAAGGCAGCCATTCAAAACCCCTACTTATCCCTCACCACCAGCCACATTTTTTTTTTTTTTAATCCCTAACACATATTTTTCGGAGTTCTCATTCACTAACCGAAAAGTAGTAGCTTCCTGAGAAAGAATGCCAACTTCCCTTTGCTTGCTCTGGGGCCTACAAGACAAGTCCGTCACTAACGGGACATTTGTAGCAAGGTACTCTCTCAAGTTGCAAGCGCCCCAAGTTGGTTTTCTGTTTTGTCTAAACTAACCCATAACCACTCACACCCAACCGGTTTAAGGTCCTGGCGAGCCTGACCGGCCCTGGTCAGTGGTCCTCGCACCCGCTCATTCCCGCGCATCGGAGGTACCACCCCACCCCCCTAGGCGCATCCGCAAAGCGAGGGCACACCCGGCGCCCCGCGCGGCAGCGCTGACCCCAAGTCCCCGCAGGGGTCTGCGCGAGAAGCGCCTCCGTGGGGCTGCCACTCAGCGCCCGGAAGGCACCGACCCCCGCCCTTCCCCCAGCCCCACGCAAGCCAAGACACCAGCCCGGGCCACTTCGGCAGGTGCCACCTCTGGGGAGGCGGACCTGGCGAAAAGCGCCCCGGGGACGCCGCGCGGGCCCTCCTCCTCACCGCGGCGGCCCCCCAGCCCTGCCCACCCTCCCGGGCAGCCGCCGCAGCCCGGCTTCACCTCTGGCTGCCGCAGCCCGGGCCAGTCTTCGAAAGCCTGCGGGAGCCAGGAGCGCTGCGGCGGTGGGCGGGCACCACCCCGCCCCTGCGTCTCAGCCTGGCTCCGCGCTCCGCTCGGGCCCGGCCGGCGGAGTCTGCGGCGCGCGACTCTGCCGACTCAGCGCTCTCGGCCCGGCCCGCTCTTTGAGCCCCGCTCGCTTTATATAGGCGCGCCCCCCCGCCCCCGCTCCCGCGCGCGCGCAGCCTCGTGCCGCCCGACACCGCCTCCTTCCCCGGCACCCACCCGGGCCAAAGCCGGCCTCCCCCCCACCCCCCGGGTTTGTTCCATGTCCAGCTGCGACGGAAAGCCGATCGCGAGAGGGCACGTTCTCCCCGCGATTGCGCAGACTGCGGGGTCCCAGGTGGGACCGGTATGACGCGAAGTGGCGACCCGCCGTAGACCCCGAGGCCCTGCGAGACCTTGCTGATTGCGTGCAGTAGTAATTGCAAGCGCGGCCTTGAGCAGGTGATTGCTATCACTCCAAAAGGGCCGCGCGCCCTTTGTGGAATTGCCAGTTAAACCGAGCTTGAGCCTCTGGTGGTGTAGGGGTGGGTGCCTTTGCCCCTCCCCACCCCCGTCATTTCATCCTTCAGTAAGATGGGGGATAGCCACGTTTCCAAAGAAAGGGCGCAGCCTCTTAGAGCAGAATGCCCCAACATTGCCATAAAAACGGAGCGGGTGATTCTGCAACCTTCAATCATAAGATTGTGATTATTTAAGGCTGTTTCATTTGCTGCTTTGAAACAGGAATTCGTTGGCACTCAAAGGAAAAAAAAACCTGAAAAATAATCTTGGTAAGGTTTCATGAAATTAAAAGAAAAGGCTAGAAATACATCAGTGTATATGAAGGAAGGGATAGTGTTTCTCATACCAAATAAATAAAGGGGGGGGGGGACACCACCTAGCAATGCTCCGGCCCCAACATGTGTCCAGCTATTACACAAATAGAATTGTTTTAGGTTCCGCCCCTGAGACTGATAAAAATTATTTAGACTAGCAAGAGAACAGAGAAAACTCAGAACCACAAACGAATCAACAAAGGTCCAGTTTTAAAAGTGTTGGCTGAGCCCACGCAAAAAAAAAAAAAAAAAAAAAAAAAAAAAAAAAAAAAAAAAAAAAGATTTTTAACTTTTCTTGATGCAGTGTTTTTCCAGTTATTATCTGTGGGGAGGTTTTCAGTCCCTAGTGTTATACTGTGCCTTAATGTTGCATTTTTGCTTTGAATCTCTGAATCCCATATGAGTCCTTGAGGGCCAGGCAAGTATTAGATTTGTTTCATTATTTATAACCAGAGAAAGAAAAGATACTGAAAATAAGGGGAGGATGGCTATACTATCACACTTGATGAAAATCAAAACAGTGGGCATAGCTGAAAAAAATATGCATCAAGAGTAGGCATAAAGTTGAGCCATAAAGTAGGCATAAAGTTAGCTATAGGCTAACAGGCTGTGCCTATTGTAGCCTGATTTAATAATGCATCTAAAGATAGTATTTTAGTCATATTAATCGTGAAAATGTTTGCCTTCTGACTGACCAAGAAAAAACTATCCCTTGGGTTATATAGTTCTGGCCATAGATCTTAAATATCCCTCTAAATAGAATAATTCAGATTTGTTTCTCAACATGGGTTCAGAAAATAAATTTTAAAAAGAAGGCAAAAGCAAAAGTAATTCCATTTTAAGCACAGTAAAGTGCAGTCTTATTTAGCATAGCATAACATTTGTAGAAGATTGTACCTCAGTAGATGCTATTGTAGTAAGGTCTTCTGAAAAAAATTTAAAAGGCGACTCAGAAAAAATCCTTTCCTGCTACAGAAGATCTTTAAAACCAGTGATTCTGGCGTACTTTGAAAGTATATACCCCCCAAAAAAAATTTTCATTTGTCAGGGGTTTTTTATTTCCTTACCCCAACTCCCTACTTTATACAGCACATAGATTTGTCTTGCCAACCATGAGGCAGTATTTATGGAAAACCACCTCCACACTTAGCAAGGAATTACTAGATTTAAAATATTATAAA
Source organism: Saccopteryx leptura (assembly GCF_036850995.1). Classification (NCBI taxonomy): domain Eukaryota; kingdom Metazoa; phylum Chordata; class Mammalia; order Chiroptera; family Emballonuridae; genus Saccopteryx; species Saccopteryx leptura. The sequence continues at coordinate 137,011,840 of NC_089504.1, forward strand.
TGGCCTGGCCAGGCAGTGGCGCAGTGGATAGAGCATTGGACTGCGATGTGGAGGACCCAGGTTCGAGACCCCGAGGTCACCAGCTTGAGTGCAGGCTCATCTGGTTTGAGCAAAGCTCACCAGCTTTGACCCAAGGTCACTGGCTCGAGCAAGAGGTTACTCGGTCTGCTGTAGCCCCACAGTCAAGACACATATAAGAAAGCAATCAATGAACAACTAAGGTGTCACAACAAAAAACTAATTGATGCTTCTTATCTTTCTCCATTCCTGTCTGTCTGTCCCTATCTATCCCTCTTTCTGACTCTGTCTCTGTTAAAAAAACAATTAAAAAAAATTATAAATGGTGTTGCTTCAAATCAATGTGGGAAGAATACATTCATTCACTTATTCAATATTTATTGTTATGTGTCAGTCACATGTCAATAAAGCTGGGGGGGTGCAAATATTTATGGGCCTGCTATGTCTTGGAGACAAGGATATATTGGTGAGTGAGACAAATACCACCCCTGCCTCCATGGAGCTGAGTGGGAATTCAATAGAAGCTACAGGAATAAATAGCAGAAACAACCAACTCAATAAAATAGAAAAATAAAAATATGACTTATGATGAATGACTTGATTGCTGTAAAAAGAGCCAAATTTTATATCCCTCGGAAATGATAGGGTTTTAAATATGCATTATCTGGCAAACGTATAGTTCCTGCAGGGATGGTTATGCTGTCGTCACTTAAAATTAATATAACTCCATGTCATTGAAACTGGAAAAATTGATTCACCAAAGGATGTTGGAGCTGGTAGCATATGAGTAGAGAGATGAGAAATTATCTTAGATATTTTGTTATGGGTGATAGAAATCTGCTTGTCAGCAGTTCTACAAGGCTTTGTGGAGTGTTGCCACATACTCAAAATAAGAGAAGACACTGAGAAAACTACCAAGAAGCCTCTGAAGATAAAGATTCCCAGAAAACAGTTAACATAATAAAGTTGTGTTAAAATAATGCACTATCACATACAACTTTCAGATTCATAAGGTGTCTCTTCACATATTTGAGAAGAAAACTTTATGAAAGTAAAGGATAGACCAATACAGACTTCAGGTAGAATAAAAAGGTTGCCATATAGTTTAGAGCATTTCTGAAAGAATTCTTACAGCCTCTATATTTTTGTGGGCTTACATTTTTCATAAAATTATGGTCCACATTCCCAGTGGGCTTTTTATACTGTTTTTCTGGTATTGGAGTTAATGTATTAATAGTGCTTCATCATTAAGTTCTTTTGAAATAAAAGTTCCTTGGAGAGAAATCATCAATATAGAGTTGGGGGGTTAATAATATTAAGCCCATAACAATACTATTTCTGTCCAACATTGAAATATTGTGAAATGTCAACAGCAAAGGCTTTGGGGCCACAAACACCTGGAATTGTGTCTCACTTCTGCTCCTTGCTAGTTGAGTGATTTGGAGCAAGTTACCTTGCCAGTGATTTTCAACCTTTTTTTTCATGGCACAAACACACACTAATTACTAAGGTCAGTGCCCCTGACTAAATACAACCATTTTCATCTCATGGCACAAATAAATTAGTTACTAAGGAAGAAGAGGTCAGGGACCCTTTTTCTTTAGTAATAAGTTTATGAGTGCGTGAGAAACAAAGGTTGAAAATCGCTCTAGCCCTCAGTTTCTTCAGCTGTAAGACAGAGATAATAATGCCTGCTTAACAGTGTCGTTAAGGACTTTATTTCATTTATGAAACAACTACCTCTGGATAATGGGCAATGAAAGCATGTCCTCCAATGATAGCCTGAGGAGAACTAGAGCCTTTCAGGTCTTTGAAACCCATCTCTAATGTTAAAGAGAAGATAAGTCAAGCTTGTGGGCATTTAGGAGTTTTCTCGTGCATGACAAGCTGCTTCAACTCTTTTTCTTGCTGCTTCTATAGAAATGTGTAATTACACTTGCAGAATTGGACCCAAAAAGCAATTCATGTAACTGTATCTTCAAAGGAATTTTTTCAATAAGACATCTTAAGATAGTCTTATCTTTTAATCCAATACTGCTTGTTTTAGGAATCTTCTCTTTGGAAATAATCGAACATGTAGATAATAATTTATTTATAAAAATGCTAATCACAATGTAATTTTAAGTGATGAAAAGTTGTAAATAACAACCTATCCATTCAATCTAGAAATAGCTAAATAAGGTAACTAACCCATAAATTATAGTTCAGCCAGCACAAATAATCTTTTTAAAGTATATTCAATGGCATGATATTATATGAAGTAAAAAAAAGTCTGGATAATAACATGATATAAAACATTATTTAGTAAAATTGTGATTTTGTAAAATAATTCATTTTAAATATGTACAGAAAAGGTTAGAAGATATTTTTCTCTTTATTTTTATATTTTTATTTTAGATATTAAATGAGGCTAAGAATTTTCCCCAAAACATAAAAACTACTCTCTCCAGATAGTCACTATTAATGTTTGGCTTACATACTTACAAAATTATTTTCAAGCAAATATCTTTGTATTTTTTACAAAAATGGAAATATACTAAACATTTGGTAATTCTGCTATTTTTATTTAAACTATAGCAAGGGACTTTCTATTAAAACAATTTTAATGTTGAGTTAGCTGTGGAAGGTGGAATTTCATATCATTTTAATTATCTTCTTTTTATTTACCTACCTGTAAAAAAGTTAGAAATTAGAAAAATAATAAATAATGACTTTAAGTGATACCTCATTATTTAATAGAAATGTTCATTGTCCAAATGGGAACCACAACAATATTACATAATAGTATAATTTTGAATGAATAGCAACCTGCATAATTTTTTTCTACTATAAGAGGAGAAAAATAAAACATTTAAAGAGTTACCCTAAAAGGAAAACCTAAAATACTACATTATTTTATAATTTGAGAAAATACTTCCTTATTTTTTTTTTTTTTTTTTTTAGAGAGAGAGAGGGACATATAGGGAGAGGGACAGCTCGGGACAGACATGCAGGAAGGTTAAGAGATGAGAAGTATCAACTTGTTGCAGCACCTTAGTTGCTCATTGATTGCTTTCTCATATGTGCCTTGACCCAAAAGGGCTCCAGCAGAGCGAGTGACCGCTTACTCAAGCCAGCGACCTTGGGCTCAGGCTAGTGACCTTTGTGCTCAAGCCAGCAATCTTGAGCTTTAAGCCAGCACCCTTTGGGCTCAAGCTGGTAAGCCTGTGCTCAAGCTGGGGAACTCGGGGTTCCAAACTTGGGTCCTCAGCATCCCAATGAATGAATGCTCCATTCATTGCACCACTGCCTGGTCAGTCTGGGAAAATACTTCTTATCCATCATCACTTTGTTACCCTGGAATTTTTTGCATAAATTACTTACTCATTTTTAATAAGCAATACATCTTAAAGAAACTGCATTTCTTAGATGTGACACCAAGATTACAGCCACAAAAGAAAAACTAGATAAATTAGACTTACTCAAAATTGAAAACATTTTGTGCTTCAGAGAATACCATCAATACAGATGGGTATTAGATTTATTGGAATAATCACTTAGTAAGTTATGTACTGTCCAATCGCTGGATTATACACCTGAAACTAATATATTATGCCAACTGTAATCAAAAAATTTTTTTGATATTTTAAATAAATAAAATAAAAGGACACCATCAATAAAATGAAAAAACAAACTACAGAATTAGAGAAGATACTTGTAATCACATACATATCTGATAAGGTACTTGTATCATCAATAATATGTTATATTATAGTATTGTATAATACAGTATATACAATGCTATAGAAATTTTATATAAGAATATATTAAAAACTCTTGCAACTAAATAATAATAAGGCAAATCAATTTAAAAATGAATATAGAGGCCCTGGCCAGCTGGCTAATTGGTAGAATGTCCACCCAGCATGTGAATGTCCTGGGTTCAATTCCCAGTCAGGGCACACAGTAGAAACAACCATCTGCTTCTCGCCCCTTTGCCCCCTCTCTTTTCCTCTCCTGCAGCCATGGCTCGATGGTTTGAGTGAGTTGGCCCTGGGCACAGAGAATGGCTCATGGCCTCTGCCTCAGGCACTAAAAATAGCTCGGTTGCCAAGCTAAGGCAGTCACAGAGCAGGCCCAGATGGGCAGAGCATCAACCCTTAGGGAGCTTGCCTGGCAGATTCCAGTCCGGATACATGAGGGAGTCTGTCTCTTTGCCTCCTCTCTTCTCACTTAATAATAATAATTTTTAAAATGGATATAGAATCTGATTAGGCATTTATCCAAAGGAGATAGACGAGTAGCCAATGCGTACATGAAGAGATGCTCAACATCAGTAGTCATCAGGGAAATACAAATCAAAACATGGTGAGTTATCATCTCATACCTTCTGAGATGGCCATAATAAAAAAATACAGATAATAACAGATGTTGATGAGGATGTAGAGAAATTGGCTCAACTCTTCCACACTGCTGGTGAGAATGTAAAATGGTGCAGCCCCTTTGAAAAACAGTCTGGCAGTTCCTTAAACAGTTAAATATCCAGTTTCCATATGACCCAGCAATTCCCATTGTATACCCCTAGGTATATACTCAAGAGAAATAAAAACATATCTCCACACAAAAATTTGAACATAAATTGTCATAGCAGCATTATTCAAATGACCAAAAAGTAGGAACAATCCAAATGTCTATCAACTGATAGGTGGATAAATAAAATGTGGGACTGTGTAAGGTCTAATCACTGGGTTGTACATCTAAAACTAATAGAGTATTATATGTTAACTATAATTGAAAAAGAAAAAAAAGACTTAAAAATAAATAAATAAATAAATAAGTAAAGTTTGAGGCAGCATATACTCTGATACATTGGTCATCACAGACAAAGAGAAGGCAGAGCAATGGAAGCATCCCTGCCCCCAGATTCTCCAGGAAGAAGCTGAAACTGACCAGGCATGTTGATTTGCACTATATTAAAATTTTTTAATCTTTAAAAATGAAAAATATTTAATTAGTAGGCTTCACTAATTTCCCTTTGACTTTTTCTTTCTTAGAAATAATTACTACTCATTTAATTTTAAAAGTATTTTTGAGCTTGACCAGGTGGCAGTACAGTGGATGGAGAATCGACCTGGGATGCTGAGAACCCGGGTTTGGAACCCTAGGTCCCCGACTTGAGCGTGGGATCATCAACATGATTCCATGGTCGCTGGCTTTAGCTCAAGGTTGCTGGCTTGAGCTGGTGGTCACTGGCTCGACTTGAGGGCTTCCCCCCCGCGTTGGGGTGCATGTGAGAGTCAATCAGTGAACAATGAGGGTGACACAACTACAAGCTGATGCTTCTTGTCTCTTTCCCTTCCTGCCTGTCTCCCTGTCTCTCTCTCTTTTTCTCTTTTGCAAAAAAAAGTACTTTTGAGTTATAGCACATTACAGACTAATTTTTTTCTAAGAAACCAATTAATTTAAAAAGTAGCAATTATTCAAATAAGTTTATTAACATGCTAAAACTAAACAACAAACTGATATCTACTATGCTGTAATATGATAAAATAGCAAGTGAAAAAATTCGCAGTAACTATGTACTCGTTTCATGTACTAAATCATTTAATACTCATGACCCTGTGAGTTAGTTAGTTACTGTTGTTATCTCCATTTTATAGAAAAAGAAATTAAGATTCAGGTTTAATAACATCCTATAGTCATACAACTATTATGCCATGCCTATTGATTTTTTATTTCTATCATGGTTTTTATTTTCAAGAGATCTTTTTATCCTGTAAACGTGGCTTTTAAAAAACAACTCATTCTTTCTTCATGAATGCAACAGCTTTTATCATTTTGAGACCACAACTTATGGGTCTTAACTTTTCTGAGTCTCTATTTTCTGTTTCTTTCAAAGTTTTTTTAATCTCTCTCTTTTTTTTTCTGGAGACTTGTCTGGCAATTCTTACTTATTCATTTATACTTCAGAGTGTGGCACTAAAACCTAGAGAGAAGCTCTGTGTGGGGAAGTGGGACAGATTGAGTTGTAGGCGGATTGCAGGATGACAGGGCAGAGTCCCAGGCATTCCCTGGGAGATCCGGCTCCACAATGTGTCAGCATCTCTAGGTCTGTTTCCCTGAGGTGGTCATCTCCCCAGGGAGATATTCCGCCTCCAGTTCCTTGCTTTGGTGGGCAGCAACCTGGCTGCCGGCATTCTGGGAGCCAAGTTAGGGAAAGAGGCTTCAGAATTTCACTCTGCAAGATAATCCAACTCCACTTAATCCCCTGCTTTCTGCAGAGCTCCCTGCCTTTTCACTATGCTTGAACTTAAAGTCCTCAATTCAGTATTCTTCTTTTTTTTTTCTTTTTTTTTTTGCAGTGGGTTGCTTGGTTGCCTGTTGTGTGGAGAGGGATATAGGCCTCACTGCTTCATTTACAGAATTTCAACCCATCTTTCTGGTTTCAGCTCTGCCCCTCAGCCCTGCCTTTAGAGATAACTGGAGACTCAATTCCTGAGATTTCCCAGTGCACTTCCTGGCTTCCGTCTCTGCAAGCAGTATGGTTTCAGCTTTCTCTGGTCTGCCGGATCACTTAGCAACTGCCCATCTGCTATTTGACTTCCAAAGTTTGATTGACATCTCTCAACTGCTCTTCTGTTCCCTACTGCCTCCCCTCATGTTCTCTTCCTCCTCAGTGGTTTAGGTCTTGTTTAATCCTTGAACTATCACCTGGGTGGAGATTCGAGAAGAAGCAGAAGTACAAGTATCCAACCTTTCAGGTTGAGCAAGAAGCCTGTGCTTTCCCCTCTCTGTTATGTGGCCTCTGTGTGTAGTAGGCCTGCATGTCTGTCCTCCACATAGATTATGATTTTCTTGAGGTTCCCACACTCCTATGAAAATAAGATAAAATGTAAAAGTTCTCACACTCCTAGGAAAAGATTAAACTACCAGAACCAGTTCTAAATTGGTTTAATGGGCCAATGACAGCTTGCCTCAGTCTAATGAATCAATGGCAACTTGCCTAAGTGAACACACTTCTGAAAGCCAGCCAGGAACAGTCCCATGCTTTCGAAAGTCAGCCAGGCGACACCGTTCTCATCTAAACAACCCAGTTTCCGCAGCTGGCGTCAACCCACTCCCGCCTCTGAGTGTCCGTCATGCCCTCGGCTCCATAGTTTCCAAACCCTATATAAAAGCTCTTTACTTTCCTGGAAGACACTGCGCTTCAGTAAGTATTAAACTCAGCTTTCTGTTTAAATATTGAGTGGTAGACTTTTCCTTTGACAGACCTCGGCAACTACCACCTGTCTGGCCCAACCTACAACTCAATCTGTCCCGCTTCCCCAGGGGACAGACAGGGAGCGGAGCAGGGAAGGTGTCTGAAATAAAAGGGCCTGAGCTGTTTGCCCTCGAGAGCCATGTGGCAAGATGTAAAGCAGGTTCATTCAACATTCGCTCACCTGCATGAGTGAGTGGCTGCCTGAGATCTGAGGGGTGTAAGTCCCCACATGCAGAAGCCAGCCTGTCTCCTGGCCACTCTGATTCAACATGGTTAACTGGATGTAACCTAAACAAGGAGTAGGTTTTGTTCGCTTTGCTTTGTTTTACTACACTGCATTTTCAACTAAGTTTTGTTTATCCTAGAGATTAAAGAAGAAAGGGAGACTCTTTCCTCAACAGAGATCACATTTTCGGTAGCAAAACTGATTCTAACAGATACTATACAAAGACAAGCCTCTACGGAAGTGAATTTATTGCAAGTGGAAACACTCCAAATGCCCCTCGGTGAAAACATGTTCCACCATATCATGGCATATACACTTAATGGGATGTAACTTAGTCCTTAAAGCAAAGGAATACTGATGCATGCTACCGCTTGGAGTAAAACATTATGCTAAGAAAAAAAGCAAATTCAAAAGGTCACATATTGAATGAATGATTCCTTTTAATCCACAGAGACAAAAAGCACCGTTGTGTTGGCCAGAAGATGAGAGCAGGGGACAGTGATTACTTAATGATGGGTGTTTTTCTGAGGTGATGAAAAGTATTGTGAACATACTAAATGCCCCTGAATTGTATACTTTATAATGATGAATTCTGTTATATGTGAAACTTCACCTCAATAAAAAATAAACACATAAAACAATTTTGGCTATTGCCTTCTGATTGTGAGATGAATTACTTTTTGCAAACGTGTAAGCAGTTCTGACCTCATTGACTCATCTTAGCAATGAAACAGGGTTTTGTGTGCAATTCACAGCCAAACCTGTGGCGTGACCAAGTGTCCGCTTCCAAAGGGGAAAGTGTTCTAACTCTTTTTATGACCTCTCTTGGGGCAAAAATTGTGGGCTGTGGTAACATTTAGTTGTAATTCTAGGACTTGAGTTACACAGAGGAATAGACCTAATGGCAGGCTTTTCTTTGACAGCAACATTAAAAAACAAAATAGTTTCTGAATAAAGAAAGGTTTCTCTTGGATAGTTGGCGAAATTTACTTTGTTCTTAGCCCATTTTGCATATCGCAATAGGCATGATTTCTCTTCTAGAGCAATAGACCACACACATCTTACTGGATAAGATATGTCATGACTGAACATTCGGGGCTCAGTGAGCTTTATTTTTCCCCAGGTGACTTTTAGACACACAGCCCTTCTGTCCCAAGTATTGCTCCTGCCTAGAACAGACGCCCCCAAAGAAACACTACCTAGACCTTTGCGGAGTGGAAGTCGGAGATATTTGCAAGGGCTTCCTGGTATATTAGTTAGCATTCATTGCGTCCCAAACCATCTCAAAGCTCAGTAGTTTAAAATAACACTGAGTTATTCAGCTCACAAACTGTGGATCAGCAATTTGGGCTTAGTGGTCAGTTTGTCTACAGCCCTATTCATGCATTTGTAGTCAGCTGCTAGATATGCAGTCAGTTAGCTGGTCTGCTAGGGTCTTGCTAGTCCTAAGTTCCTTACTCGCCTGTCTGACAGGTAGCTGGCCGTTCGTTGGCTAGGGCACCTTGGTCCTTCTCCAAGTGGTCTCTCATTTTCCACCAGGCTAGCCCAGGCTTGTTCAGAAATCACACAGCATCACTTCCATCACCTCCTCTTCATCAAAGAAACTCATAAGACCAGCCCAGTTTCAAAGGGTGGGGAAACAGATATTACCCCATGGTGCAAGATGTAATTGTGACCATTTTTGCGGATCTATTCCAACTGAAGACCCTGTTCCTGCTAGTCACCCACTACTCCTTATACTGGTTGCTCTGGGCCTCCTCCCAGTGTTGCCAGCCTCCAGGCATGAGGCCTGCTTGGTTACGTTTCCTTTGTGATCACACTCTTCCTTACATCAGTCATGTTCTGGGTTACTAGTTCCATCTCCCATCTGATTCCACATGCGTGCAGTCCCAGAAAACCCGCAGTTTCTGACCCACTGAGAATTTCTTCTTTTTCTTTCTTTATTTCCTTGTTGTTTTTGAGCATGGCCATGTTCACCTAGAGCTTGTGTAACCATATGATTTTTCATCTAAATTGGGACCTCTAAGAATGAAATGGGGCACCATGAAAAATTGTTAGGACAGCAAGCATAACTGAGATGTCCCTAGTTAAAGTCCCAGTGGTTAGAAGCACAGGCTCTTGGCTCTACCTTGCTTAGATTTGAATACTAGTTCTGACAATTAGTTGTATTACTTAGTAACAGTTTTCTCACCTATTAAATGGAGACTATAATAGTACTTACTTACAGGTGTTTTTGTAAGGTTGAAATGAGTTAATTTACATAAAACATTACTATATGATTTGTAACCTCTGCAGTGGATAGAGGGATTGTCTTCTGCATTTAATGTTATATGACATGTTTGTGTGATAAAATTATTTCAAATCTTGTATCAGCTTTTATTTTTTTAAGGGTTTTATTTATTGATTTTGGAGAGAGAAAGGATGGCAAAGAGGAGCAGGACACATCAACTCATAGTTGCTTTTCGTATGTGCCTGGACTGTGCAAGCCTGGGGTTTTGAAATGACCACCTCAGCATTCTAGGCCGATGCTTTATCCACTGCACCACCACAGGGCAGGCTGTAGCGGCTTTTAATGGCTATAATTTTACTGGTAGGTTTTTATGAATTACCTAAAAAGTCTTCTATTATTAAACATTTAGGTAGTTTTCAGTTTTCTCTTAATATAAATGATAAAACCAACAAACTTCATTGTGGACCATTTTTTATAATAAATTATTTTTTATATTCTAGAAGTAAAAATGTAATATTAAAGAATATGAGTATTTTAAGGATCTTGGCTTACCGGAGTATATTGCCAAATTGCTTTCCCAAAGAATTACATTAATTAACACTTGCATGAGCAATATTGGGAAGTATTAACTTTAATACAACCTCACTAACATTTGACATTATCAGTAAAAAATAAAATTGGCAAATTTATTGTACTTGTTCTAAGCATATTTCTAATAAACTTGTTTTCTGGTTTCCTAGCCTTCCCAAATTAAAAGCAAAAAAATTAGAAGCAAGGTAGAAAATACTTTTTTTTTTTTTTTGTGGCAGAGACAGAGAGAGGCAGAGAGAGGGACAGACAGGAAGGGAGAGAGATGGGAAACATCAGTTCTTTGTTGTGGCTCCTTAGTTGTTCATTAATTGATTTCTCATATGTGCCTTGACTGGGAGGCTACAGCAGACTGAGTAACCCCTTGCTCAAGCCAGCGACCTTGGGCTCAAGCTGGTGAGCCTTGCTCAAACCAGAGGAGCCCGCGCTCAAGCTGGCGACCTCGGGGTCTCGAACCTGGGTCCTCCACATCTCAGTCAGACGCTCTATCCACTGTGCCACTGCCTGGTCAGGCGGCAGAAAATACTTTTTATAAGGATACGTGGCTGGTCCTGGCCAGTTGGCTCAGTGATAGAGTGTCCGCCTGGCGTGCAGGAGTCCCGGGTTCGATTCCCAGCCAGGGCACATAGGAGAAGCGCCCATCTGCTTCTCCACCCCTCCTCCTCTCCTTCCTCTCTGTCTTTCTCTTCCCCTCCCACAGCCAAGGCTCCATTGGAGCAAAGTTGGCCCGGGCGCTGAGGATGGCTCTGTGGCCTCTGCCTCAGGTGCTAGAGTGGCTCTGGTTGCAGCAGAGTGACGCCCCAGATGGCAGAGCATCGCCCCCCTAGTGGGCATGCCGGGTGGATCCCGGTCAGGCGCATGTGGGAGTCTGTCTGACTGCCTCCCCATTTCTAGCTTCAGAAAAATACAAAAAAAAAAAAAAAGATACTTGGCTAGCTACCCTGGCTAGGTAGCTCAGCTGGTAAGAGCCTTATTCTGATAGACCAGAGTTGCAGGTTTGATCCTAGGTCAAGGCACATACAAGAATCAACCAATGAATGCATAAATAAGTGGGACAACAAATCAATGTTTCTCTCTCTCTTTCTCTTCCTCTCTCTCTAAAATCAATACATAAAATTTTTACAAATACTTGGACATGTTTGCTGATAGCTTAAGGATAACAGTAAAGACAAAAATTTAAAAAAAATACGAGAAAAAATTCTAGACATCCTTGATTATTTGACAAACATGCTTCCTATCTTCAATAGTCAATGATATCATTATTTGTTATAAGATAGAACAGTTAATGTTCATTATACGTAATAACAGCTGATTATCAAGAAAACTCAGGGCCCTGACCGCTTGGCTCAGGGGTAGAGAATCGGCCCAGTGTGTGGATGCCCTAGGTTCGATTCCCGGTCAGGGAACACAGGAGAAGCTCCCATCTGCTTCTCCACCCCTCCCCTTCTCACTTCCCTCTCTCTTTTTCTCTCTATCTCTCTCCTCCCCTCCTGCAGCCAAGGATTGACTAGAATGAGTTGGCCCTGGGCACTGAGAATGGCTCCATGGCCTCCTCAGACACTAAAATGGCTCCGGTTGCAACAGAGCAAGGGCCTTAAATGGGCAGAGCATCACCCCCTAGTGGGCTTGCCAGGTGGATCCCCAGGGGTCGATCCCCGTGGGGGCGCATGCGGGAGTCGGTCTCTGCCTCCCCTCCTCTCACTAAAATTAAAAAAAAGAGAGAGAGCCCTGGCCGGTTGGCTCAGCAGTAGAGCGTCGGCCTAGCGTGCGGAGGACCCGGGTTCGATTCCCGGCCAGGGCACACAGGAGAAGCGCCCATTTGCTTCTCCACCCCTCCCCCTCTCCTTCCTCTCTGTCTCTCTCTTCCTCTCCCACAGCCAAGGCTCCATTGGAGCAAAGATGGCCCGGGCGCTGGGGATGGCTCTGTGGCCTCTGCCTCAGGCGCTAGAGTGGCTCTGGTCGCAAAATGGCGACTCCCCGGAGGGGCAGAGCATCGCCCCCTGGTGGGCAGAGCGTCGCCCCTGGTGGGCGTGCCGGGTGGATCCCGGTCGGGCGCATGCGGGAGTCTGTCTGACTGTCTCTCCCTGTTTCCAGCTTCAGAAAAATGAAAAAAAAAAAAAAAGAGAGAAAATTCAGAATGTTCTGAACAAAATGTGTGTTTGGGCGATGTCCATTAAAAACTAAAAAGAAAACTTTATGCTGAAAGGAGACATCAGCTGCTTGGCTAAAGTTTAGGCCTTGAGTGCTGTGAAGAGTCCTACAGCCTTGCTGAGGGTGGCACGAGAAGGAGGAGGCAGTGTGAGCTGCACACTGAGGAATAAAACGAAGGACAGAAGACCAGGGACCAGGACAGGAAGGGTTTTATAAGCCTCAGAACTTCTGTCACTTCCACATATTGGTTATTATTTGTTATTCTCTTCCTGTTTCTCTGGAAAACAAAGAAGTCTCTCACCACACTCTGTCTCGCCAGGCAGCAAGGGAGTGGGAAGTAGAGGAAGGTCGGGCACGCCAAGGAGGAAAAGTGAGCCCTGGCTCTCAGCAAAGAGGGAAGAACGTGGCATCCTGCTCAGCCTGAAGAAAGAGTCAAGCTTCAAAATCACCCAGAGAGCTTTTATTTTTTAAATTATTTTTATTTATTCATTTTAAAGAAGAGAGACAGAAAGAGAGAGAGAGAGAGGAGAGAGAGAGAGAGAGAGAAGGGGGGAGGAGCAGGAAGCATCAACTCCCATATGTGCCTTGACCAGGCAAGCCCAGGGTTTTGAACCAGTGACCTCAGCATTTCCAGGTCAACACTTTATCCACTGCGCCACCACAGGTCAGGCAACCCAGAGAGCTTTTAAAGTATGGGTTATCTATCTCCAGAGTCTATAATTAGTAGTGCAGGGAGGGAAGGGGTTGTTGGCAGGAGGAAGGGGTTGCCAGGAGGAGACTGAGAATTTGCACTTCTAAAAAGTTCCCAGGTTATGCTGATGATGAGGGCCAGGGACCAGACTTTGACAACCACTGCAGGACTGGTTCTTAGTCCCAACTACTCATCAGAATCACCCAAGAAGTTAAATAAACAAAAAAAAACCCAAAACCATTAAAAAAAAAAACACAAAGATTCCTGGGAGCTTCGTGCCAGAACCTACCAATGAGAATCTTCAGAAGAGGAATCAAAGGAGTCTGTTGGCTTATTTGATAAAACTCCCCATCAGTTCTCAGTGCTCAGCAGGTGTGCTGTTCCACAGCCCGTCACACCCAGAAATGTGTGAAGCACCGGTCAGTGTTTCATAAGGCCTTACCTGATAGACTGATATCGTCCCAGAGATCAATGTCATCAGCTAAAAGTGAATCCTTTAGTATGCTAATTTTATTCAATTGTTGAGGATGATATTCTTTGGAGAATATCTGTATTGGCCTTTTAGCCACATAAATTGAGTACACCTGTAAAAGAAGTTCGTATAATTCTAATAGACAAATAAATCACCAGAATATTTTCACGGCAACAACACGATGACATATTTTTAATGGCCAAATGGAGCTATTGTGAGATTCTCTCAGATTTATCCCTTAGAAATAGTTGTTTATTTCACCAGAATATGCTAAAAGTATAACAAAATTGGTAGCTCATATGCTAATCAAATTGTAATAGGTTAGCCTGACCTGTGGTGGCACAGTGGATAGAGCATCGATCTAGAATGCTGAGGTCGCCAGTTCAAAACCCTGAGTTTGTCCAGTCAAGGCACATACAGGAAGCAACAAGCAAGCAATGAACAACTAAAGTGAAACAACTATGAGTTAATCCTTCTTGCTCCACATCCCGTCTCTAAAATCAATAAGTAAAATCTTTTTGTGTGTGTGACAGAGACAGAGAGAGAGACCAAGAGAGGGACAGATAGGGACAGGGCAGGAAGGGAGAGAGATGAGAAGCATCAATTCTTCATTGTGGCGCCTTAGCTGTTCATTGATTGCTTTCTCATATGTGCCTTGACCCAGTGGCTACAGCAGAGCGAGTAACCCCTTGCTCAAGCCAGCAACCTTTGGGCTCAAGCCAGTGACCCCACATTCAAGCTGGTGAGCCCACGCTCAAGTCAGCAACCTTGGAGCTTTGAACCTGGGTCCTCTGCATCCCAGTCTGACGCTCTATCCACTGCACCACCTCCTGGTCAGGCAATAAATAAAATCTTTTTTAAAAAGAATTGTAATTGGTTAGATTTTCCCAGGCCACTATACTTTCTTTCTTGATATTTGCCATAAGTTGGTTTTTACAACATATTTTTCCTGGTAATAGTCAATATTCAGTAGAGTTTGAAAGCATACAATTATTATTCCCATTGTTTTGAACTCTTTTTTATTTTTATAGAGACATCTTTCTTTTTATTCACTTTTATTAGAGAGAGAGGAGAGAGAGAGAGAAAGAGAGAGAGAACAGGGGGAGGAGCAGGAAGCATGAGCTTCCATATGTGCCTTGACCAGGCAAGCCCAGGGTTTCGAACCAGTGACCTCAGCATTCCAGGTTGACGCTTTAACCACTGCGCCACCACAGGTCAGGCTGAACTCTTTTATTAATTTAAAAACAGGTTGCCACTTCAATGTTCTTCTCCAACCATAAATTAGAAGTCAGATAATGTTGGTCTACACTGTGCACATCCATCTCTTCTTCATGTCTGTGATGGCCTCTCTTGGTTCTGGGTCAAACTTCTTGCTAATAAACTTCTAAGTTCTGTCCAACCTGTTTAATTAAAGTAGATCATCAAGCTTTGGCTTGTTTTAGATTGACACAAATGTAGAGAAATTGCTTTTGTGAGTTTAACTATGAATTGTAGTTCATTTGGAGAAGTTGGTTACTTGTAGACTGAGTCTGGAACTCATTTCTGAAATGAGATCATAGTGAGCTATTAATGACCAAATAGAAAAACACACCGCATAGTCATCAATAATATGCAAAACAGATTTTTATCATTCTCCATTTGATGACAAAGAACACAAAAACATGTGAAAATTAACTTAATTGGAAATATTGTAAGATTATTTTCAACATCATGTGTTAAATTAAGGAGTTGCTTTGATTGCTAAACAGATAATAGAGAAAGCCACAGTAGTATCCCCAGTTAGAATTTGTGCAAATGCTTTACAAATTGCTTATTTTCTAGTACTGTCACAACACTTAATTGTGGTACATTTAATAGGAAGACAGTTCAACTTGAAATAGATGACTGTTAAGTAGATGATTTAAGGGAAAACTACAGTTATTTTAAAACATATCAAAATGATACATCTTTTGTATCCAGAGAGCTAAAAATACATTGTCCAGGATCTAGTACTTTCCCCAGAACACAGTTGGCAGTCAGTATTTATTAAAGGAAGGATGGAAAGGAGGGAGGGAGGGGAAGGAAGGAGGAAGGGAGGAATAACAGGAGAAAAGCTTTCATTCTATTTCCTCTTATCTCCTTGGTACTGGAGGAGTCTGGGAGCTAGAAAGAAACACACTGGAAATCAGATGTAGTCATTATTTTAGGATTAGTTCATTCATCTTTCAATCTCTTCTGCCAGTCCAATCCTCTCCCACAAAGTCCAGACTCAGCTCATGACACTTCCACTGCAGGCAGTGCAGTCAACTGGTTAATACAGATGCTGAAATCAAACAGCCTAGGTTAAAATCCCAGTGACTTAAGCTGTGTGATCTCGGGCAATGTACTTTACTTACTGGCACCTCAGTTGTGAAATAGAGATAATAATAGCTTTTTGAGAGAGAGAGAGAGAGAGAGAGAGAGAGGGAGGGAGGAAGGGAGAGAAATGAGGAGCATCAAATGAGTTGCAGCACTTTAGTTGTTCATTGATTGCTTCTCATATGTGCCTTGACCAGGGGGATCAAGCTGAGCTAGTGACCCCTTTCTCAAGCCAGTGACCTTGGGCTTCAAACCAGCAACATTTGAGTTCAAGCCAGTAACCTGGAGATCACATCAATGAGCCCAGGCTCAAGCCGGCAACCTCAAGGTTTCAAACCTGGGACCTCAGCATCAACACTCTATCCACTGCACCACCATCAGTCAGAAAATAATAGGACATCTATCTTAAGATGTATTATAAGGACCAAAGCGTTTAAAACATATAAAGCAGAGGTCGGGAATCTATGGCTCGTGAGCCAGATGTGGCTCTTTTGATGGCTGCATCTGGCTCACAGACAAATCTTTAATAAAAAAAATAATAATGTTAAAAATATAAAACATTCTCATGTATTACAAACCATTCATTTCCTACCGCTCATGTTCATGGTTGCAGGTGGCTGGAGCCAATCACAGCTGTCCTCCAGGACAACACCAAATTTTTATTGGATAATGTGTAACGTACACAGGTCGTTGTGAGGTCAGGAAGTAAAGTTTCCTCCTTTTAATCAAGTAGTCAGCTAGCTAATTGCAGAAACCCTTTTGACGAAGAAGATGGCTAAAAGAAAAAAAGATGAGGAGTATCGTACTTTCAGCAGGAATGGACAGAGGAATTCGCCTTTGTGGAGAGAGCAGGTTCTGCAGTGTGTCTAATATGCAATGATAAAATTGCATTGATGAAATGGTCAAATAGAAAGCAGCACTTTGACACACACCATACTACATTTGCATCAAAATATCCAGCGGGAGACAGCAGGAAGAAAGCATGTCAAGAGCTACTGTGCAGAGTGCAAGCTAGTCAGCAGCAACTCCGTGTTTGGACCCAACAAGGTGACTGGAATTTGGCTAGCTTTGCTGGTGCTTTAGCAATTGTGAGAAACAGAAAGCCATTCACAGATGGGGAGTATGCCAAACATTCATGCTTGATGTTGCCAATGAACTTTTTGATGACTTTTTGGATAAAGACAAGATAATCAAACAAATAAAAGACATGCCTCTGTCGGCAAGAACTGTTCACGATTGTACCATCATGACGGCAAATCAAATTGAGGCAACACAAGCGAAGGACATAAATGCAGCACCATTTTTTCTCCCGCTTTGGATGAGTCATCAGACGTAAGCCATTTATCCCAGTTCAGCGTGATTGCAAGGTATGCTGTCGGAGACACACTACGTGAGGAAAGTCTTGCTGTTTTGCCTATGAAAGAGACAACAAGAGGGGAGGATTTATTCAAGTCTTTCACTGAGTTCGCTAAAGAAAAAAAATCTACTGATGGATAAATTTATTTCGGTGTGTACTGATGGTGCTCCATGCATGGTGGGGAAAAACAGAGGATTCATAGCGCTTCTTTATGAACATGAAAAGAGACCCATCCTAAGTTTTCACTGCATCCTACATCAGGAGGCACTTTGTGCTCAGATGTGTGGTGAGCAGCTTGGTGAGGTGATGTCGCTGGTCATTTGGGTGGTCAACTTTGTTGTTGCCCAAGCTTTAAATGATCGCCAGTTTAAAACACTGCTGGATGAAGTTGGCAATAATTATCCTGGTCTGCTTCTACACAGCAATGTGTGTTGGTTGTCAAGAGGGAAGGTACTCAGCTGTTTCACAGCTTGTCTGAGTGAAATCTGGACTTTTCTTGAAATGAAAAATGTCGAGTATCCTGAGTTAGCTAACACGGAGTGGCTCCTGAAGTTCTACTATCTCATGGACATGACTGAACATCTGAACCAGCTCAAAGTGAAAATGCAAGGCATTGGAAATACAGTCTTATCCCTTCAACAAGCAGTGTTTGCATTTGAAAACAAGCTGGAACTCTTCATCGCAGACATTGAAACAGATTGTTTACTACACTTTGAAAAACTGGGAGAGTTTAAAGATGCATGCACAGCAAGTGACCCTGCTCAACATCTTGATCTCCAGCAGCTAGCGGGCTTCACATCTAATCTCCTGCAGTCATTCAAAGAATGCTTTGGAGAATTTCATGTGTGCACTCATCTTTCCATCCACACGAGTGTGCAGTGGACAGCGCCGACCTGAGTTACATCCCCGGTGTCTCTGTCAGAGATTTTGAGCTATAAGCTGCTGACCTGAAGGCCTCAGACATGTGGGTGAATAAGTTCAAGTCACTGAATGAAGATTTGGAAAGACTTGCACAACAGCAAGCAGAGTTGGCGAGCAAACACAAGTGGGGAGAAATGAAAAAACTTCAACCCGTGGACCAGCTGATTGTCAAAACTTGGAACGTGCTTCCCGTCACATACCACACACTGCAGCATGTGAGTATTGCTGTACTGACAATGTTTGTCTCTACGTATGCATGTGAGCAGTCTTTCTCACATCTAAAGAACGTTAAAACTAACCTACGATCACATTTAACAGATGGAAGTCTCAACACCTGCATGAAGCTTAACCTCACCATGTATCAACCAGACTACAAAGCCATCAGCAAAACCATGCAGTACCAGAAGTCGCATTAATGGTAAGAAGTACTTTATTCATCATTGGTTAGCAAGAGCATAACAACGTTATTAAAAAGAATTCACAGACTGATTGTACTTTAAAAGTGTTGGTCTTACATAAAATGCACACATTTACTTGTATTTAGTGTTAAACATATTGTATGACTCTCACGGAATTACATTTTAAAATATGTGGCATTCATGGCTGTCTCAGCCAAAGAGGTTCCTGACCCCTGATATAAAGCATTTACAATCATGTTTACATGCCTGTAATAGGCAGCTTCTGATGTTACTCCCAGTGATCCCCAACACTTGGTTTTCAGATCTTGCGGTAATTCCTTACCCTTGAGTGTGGGCTGGACCTAAAGATTTGTTTCTTTTTTTTTTTAATTTTTTTTTTTGTATTTTTTTTTTCTGAAGCTGGAAACGGGGAGAGACAGTCAGACAGACTCCCGCATGCGCCCGACCGGGATCCACCCGGCACGCCCACCAGGGGCGATGCTCTGCCCACCAGGGGGTGATGCTCTGCCCCTCCAGGGCGTCGCTCTGCCGCGACCAGAGCCACTCTAGCGCCTGGGGCAGAGGCCAAGGAGCCATCCCCAGCGCCCGGGTCATCTTTGCTCCAATGGAGCCTCGGCTGCGGGAGGGGAAGAGAGAGACAGAGAGGAAGGAGGGGGGAGGGGTGGAGAAGCAAATGGGCGCTTCTCCTATGTGCCCTGGCCGGGAATCGAACCTGGGTCCCCCACACGCCAGGCCGACACTCTACTGCTGAGCCAACCGGCCAGGGCCTTAATTTTTTTTTTATTTATTCATTTTTAGAGAGGAGAGAGACAGAGGAGAGAGAGACAGAGAGAGAGAAGGGGGGAGGAGCTGGAAGCATCAACTCCCATATGTGCCTTGACCAGGCAAGCCCAGGGTTTCGAACCGGCGACCTCAGCATTTCCAGGTCGACGCTTCATCCACTGCGCCACCACAGGTCAGGCCTAGATTTGTTTCTTGAAACAAATAAAATATGGCCAAAGTGACTTCTCTCTAGCCAGCACACTCTTTCTTCAGACACTCTCTCTGATAAAGTCAGCCACTGTGTTGTGGTATGCTCTGTGGAGAGGCCCAGTGTCAAGAAACTGAGAGGGGCCTCTGGCTAAGAATTTTTGAGGAAATAAAACCCCAGTCAAAAAACCTGCAAGAAAATGACTTTTGCCAGCAAGCACCATAGTCAGCTGGGAAGAAGATCCTTCCCAATTGACTCCTGAAACACCTATATCCATATGACAGCCCCCAAGCTAAAGGACCCGGCTAAGCCACAGCCAGATTCCTGATCTACAGACACTGTGAGAAAATAAATATTGTTTTAAGCCACTATTTCTGGGAATAATTTGTTATGCAGCAATAGATAACTAATACAATCCTCAAGCACTCTACAAATGTAAGCTAATAATAGACATCTCAAATCTCATCTCTCCTCCCCCACTACTCGCATCTCAGTAAAAGGGACTACCATCCATCCAAGTGGATCAAACCAAAAGCCTACTCCCAAAATCATCTTAATTCTTCTTTTTCTCAATTCTCCTTCCCCTAAATAAACTAACTTTATAAATATCTGAGAAAGAGTATTTTAGGAATAGAAAGTTCAATATCTTAAGGCAGAAATCAGCTTGTATTGTTTTCAAACAAAGGAGTGGGAGGAGAGGGTCCCTGAGAAATGAATCTGAACAAACCCCAATGGGGGCGGGAGCAGTAGAGAACCTTAGAGAGGACTGAAATTAAGCTTCAAATTTAGGCTGAATGAGGGGTTAGAGTCAGGAATTTTCTTGTAACAAAATGCTTTTACTTTTACTTCACATATATCTGAGTTTGGGGAGTGAACTTCATAGTCATTAAAATAAAATACTACATACAGATTTATATTTACATAGTTAACTAGATTTTTAAAAATATATTTATATAAATATTACAAAATAAATACTGCTCTGAAGACAGAGACATAGGAAAGAGCAGGAGAAGGAGCTCCCTTGAGATGGGCCTGCAGGGGATGTCTTCACAAAGAGAAGGCAATTCAAAGAGTGAGTTCTAGTCTGACCAGGCGGTGGCCCAGTGGATAGAGCATTGGCCTGGGATGCTGAGGACCCACATTCAAAACCCTGAGGTTACTGGCTTGAGCAAGGGCTACTGGCTCAGCTGGAAACCCTAATCAAGGCACATATGAGAAAGCAATCAATGAACAACTAAGGTGCTGCAACCACGAATCGATACTTCTCATCTCTCTTCCTTCCTGTCTGTCCCTGTGTGTGTGTGTGTGTGTGTGTGTGTGTATGTGTGTGTGTGTGTCTTGCTAAAAAAAATTAAATTAAATTAAAAAGAGTGAGTTCTAGTGATCCAAAAGGAAGGAAAAAATTTTGCCAAAGGGTAAGAAAACAGAGTGATGAAAGCTATTAAAAAGATAACAGTCCAATTCAAAGCCTGAGAAACAGAAGGTATGTGAGGATGGCCAACCCCTCATCTGGAGAAGAATTGGGTCTTCAGAGGAAAGAAGAAGAATTAATTATTGTTTGAAAGGTGAAGAAAAAGTCAGCAACAGGTAGATTGTAGCCTTTCTCAACTAGAGTTCATCTGAACCTCAGAACACATCATGTGATCTGACTGACTGTCCCAATTTGCACAAGACCAGCAAATCTAGAATCTGAACAGGCAGCACGGTTGTGGATGCGTGGGGGAGAAGTTAATGAGTTCCACCCAACGAATGCCAGAGGGCACTGGGCTTAATTGCTCTTGGAATCCTAGTTGGTAAAGGCCTCAGACAGGTAAAGGCATGTGTTTGAAAGAAACACAGTGACAATAACAGAAAACAAGATTTCAAGCCTCACAGTTAAAACAAAAATGGAGATCTCACCCAGGAGAACCTCAGCCTCACTGGGCCAACGTGGCGGGATTCTGAGATGGGGGAAGCCTGACTCTGTCTAGCCAATGAGCTCTTAGCTGCTTATCAGGATGCCTGCACTCACCTTGCCAACGGCAGCTGCCGTGGGCCCCCAGCCTCTGTTCCTGCAGACCCCTCTGCACCCCACTACTGAGAGCCCAGCCTGTAACAGCAGCTCCCACCAGCAACCTTGGCCTTCAGAGCTCCGCAGATGCTACCAGAGCCCCTCAGTGATACTGCTGCCTTCCGGCTGGGCTGTGCTCTATCACCAGGACGAACAGAGCACCCTCTGTGTTCCCACCCTGGCCTACAGAGTATATTCAGTCTTTCCTTTTTTTTTTTTTTTTTTTTTTTTTTTTTTGAGAGAGAGAGATAGACAGAGAGAGGACAGCTAGGGACAGAGAGGAAAGGAGAGAGATGAGAAACATCAATTCTTGTTGTGGCACCTTAGTTGTTCTTTGATTGCTTTCTCATATGTGCCTCAAGCAGGGTGGGGGCTACAGCAGACCGAGTGACTCCTTGCTCAAGCCAGTGACCCTGGGCTCAAGCTGGTGAGCGTTGCTCAGACCAGATGAGCTCACGCTCAAGCTGGCAACCTCGGAGCTTCAAACCTGGGTCTTCCGTGTCCCAGTCCGACGCCCTATCCACTGCGCCACTGCCTAGTCAGGCTGGATCTTTCCATTCTTTCTTTCATCATTTGTCATGCCAGTGTTTCCAGTTCGACCTCATGTCCAGGTGACCTGACACTGTTCTCAAGCGTCTCAGAGGCAACCGACCAGTCCATTGGCGTCATGTTCTGGGCTCCTTGCCAACATGTAAATCCTGGGCCATGAGAGAGTGCTTTCATATAAACAGACCCTCTCTGCTCCAATGTTATATTATATATACTCTGTACCTCTCAATTCAGCACTCTCAGGGCCCAGTGTCACACATATACCTCCAGTTCCCGACGGTACACACCAGCTCGGCCCTACAACTACTTTTTGGCCTCGTCCCTTTCTCCATCAGCCAACCCCGCACTTCTCTGACCAGGTTATGTCGGGACTTGACCCTCACTATGGGTGTGACGGCCCGGAGAGGGACGCATCCGAGCAGGGCCCGGGTCTTAATGCAAGGCGGGACCTTTTGCGCCAGCTGCAGATAAACACGCGGCGCTGTCCTCGCCCAGGGAGCAGTGGATCTCTCCTGCAGGCCTGCGGGACCGCAGGGACTCGGAGTGTTGAAGACTTCCTAGCGCATTGATCCAGACGTCCTCTTCCTCGGCCCACAGTCTCACTCCTTCCAAATCAGGGCCCTGACCTGGATACAGCAGATCAGCTACGTTGATCATTCAACATTCTCTGGAACTCTGCTACTTCTATAATTTATAAATCTTCAGCTTTACTGCTACCAGGCTCCAGGAGACGGGAATCTATTTATACACAGCCCAGGAAGCACTCCGGCTTCACATTTCCCGTCAAGTTGGTGAGTAATCATCCTTAGCCTTTTATCGCCTTCTCTCCAAAGCACCAGCATCCCCAAGCAGCAGGCATGTCATTCCCAAATCCTTCCATTTCTTCATTTCTCCCCCAATTCTCAAACCCCTGAGATGCTACACCTGCCAATGCGTTGCCTTCCATCAGTATTCCATCCCAGTTTGCCACCTGCAAGAGTTCTGACAGTGGCGCTAGACTTCGTGCCCGGGACTGTTAGTGTTCCCCTACCACCAGCAAGAAGGTCTGTGGTACAGCGAGCTGGGACTGACAACAACATCCCATTTTAGAGATGGTTCCTCAGGCCACATCCAGGACCAGCCGACATCAGTTGGGGTCACCCGGAAGCAGACTCAGAGACACTGAGGTTTCCATGCAGAGGTTCGGGGAGAATCCTTGCAGAAACAGAACTTGTGAGTGGTGAAGGCAGAAAGACCAGACAGAGAAAACAGTTGAACTGAAATGCAGGTGCAAGCGGTGTCAGGGAATCCACGGGGAGCTCTGGAGCTGGGATGCCCTTCCGAGATACCCCAAAGTAAGTCTTTGTCCCCATATGAAACAGTGATTGAATATGCATTGTCCCTGGGGAAGGAACATGACCTTGGGCAAGGTGTCTTTCTTTGATAGGGGACCATTCTGGGGAGCAGCCCAGCTGAGAGGCATCAGTGGACAAGTCCCCCAGGAACTGGAGGACTAAGGAACATCTCAGTCCGGAAGGGGACCTGAGTGGCACACCACAGCATCCACAAGGCTCTGTAACACTGGGCACATCACTTACCTTGTGGACACTGTTTCCTGACCTGCAAAATAAGGGAATAACACCTACCTCACAGGTTATTCAATATAGCAAATTTTTAAAAAGTTTGAACAGCTTGTGAACTTTAACAAGGTTATTCTTTTCAGTCTGAATTCTAGAGCAGTCTCATCATCATCCTTCTGTTATACCCTACACCTACACCTCAGCTCAAGTACAATCAGTATCTTATTTTTCTATAAAAATGTATCTTAAATTCCATTTCTCTAAAAAGTTGTAATTATGGTGTTGAGATATGGCTAATTTGTGTCTTTGCGTTGCTTTTAATCATAAATAAATGTCTAAAATAGGTCCCATAATAACAAAAATCTATTAGTCTCTAATATGGGACTCTATAAAGAATAAAATTCAAAGATTTGTGCCTTTAAAAATTAAAAATAGCCTGACTGTGGTGGCGCAGTGGATAAATCGTCGACCTGGAAATGCTGAGGTCGCCGGTTCGAAACCCTGGGCTTGCCTGATCAAGGCACATATGGGGGTTGATGCTTCCAGCTCCTCTCCCCCACTTCTCTCTCTCTCTCTCTCTCTCTCCTCTCTCTCTCTCTCTCTCTCTCTCTCTCTCGCTCTCGCTCTCTCTCGCTCTGTCTCTCCCTCTCCTCTCTAAAATGAATAAATAAATAAATAAACATTTTTTAAAAAGTTTAAAAAAAATTAAAAATAGCTCTCAAAAATTTTACCAGTTTAAAGGAGATTCAGAAGAGAATCATGCAATTTTAAATAATTCCCACTAGAGGGAGCTAGTTACAAACAAATACTTTTACACAGCCTCGATTTCTGAGCTTAAATATATTTCAGACATTGTGCATACTAATTGTGTATCTAAATCTGACCCACATGAGCATATTTTTAAACATGGAGATACTTTCAATTGAAGGAATTGAAGATACAAATTAAATAAAATCCTAAAATGTGCTTAAGAATCTCTTTCTTCCCTCTTTTCACACGTTTTGGAATGTTTAAAATATTTGCAGAGGAATGCTAGATAGAACACTTAGAGATAATGATGCCACTTTTTATATTTAGGAAAAGAAAATCAACTCTATAGCCTGTAATTTTCCCTCCAACTTTAATCTTCTGTGACCTATAAAATGACCAAGTTTAGTTTATGAAATGCAAAAGCATAATTTACATAAGAAATAACTAGAAATACACTAGAGTCACTTTAAAATGTTTTTTTGTAATGAATGGAGATGAACTTAGAATATCCTGATTTCGTTCTTTTTATTCTTTTTTCTTTATTTTTTTATTTTTTTACTTTTCCATTGATTTGAGAGAGAGGGAGGAAGAGAGAGAAAAAGAGAAGCGTCAACTCATTCCCCTTAGTTGTGCACTCATTGATTGTTTCTCATAAGCCCTGACCAGGAATTGAACCCTTGATGTTGGTGTACCAGGAGGGCCAGACCTCATTTCATTTATTTAAACAAGGCAGCATTGTGAGGATCAAAGATGAGCTATCAACACCATGTGTACACATGTTTTATCCTATTGATTTAGTGCCCTCTATCATCTCATTAGCTACAGAAAGCCCTTGTTTTCGAGAAGAAACAGGGGTGAGGGGCCAGGGTGGGGAAGGGAATGAGCTCCCATATTTTGCCATGTGTGAGTTTGTATTACTGCTGTTTTTCTGACCTGTCCAAACAAATTATATCTTTTGCCTCTTCTTTTTTTAACTTCATTGACATCTAAAAATCTGAACGTTTTCTACTTTCTCATTTTAATTACTTGACTTGGTAAGAACTGGGACAAATTAATCCAGAAGCAAGCAGGAAGTAAGAAGAGCTCATTACAACGTGGTGCCAAGTAGAAGCCCTCAGCTCTAAGGTCAGGTCAACCAGGATCTGAACTCAGTGACACTGGTTATTAGATGTGTGATCCGGATCAATTACATAACCTCTGGAACATTCCCTGTCCTCATCTCTACAGTGGATACAGCATAAGATTCTTACAGGTCTTCAATGCGTGTAAGCGTGTAATGCACTCAGCATAGTGTCTGACAAGTGAAAACCTTAGGTACACGTTGGCCACTGTGATGGTGCGAGAGACGGTACCGAGGGGCAGGAATGAAAGAACCCCGGGCTGTGTTCCTCTACCAAACTCCTGAAAATCAAACCAAGGATTTTGGATTCAGAAGGGACCTCAAAGATCATCAAACCCAATTCTCTCTTTCTTTCTCTCTCTCTTTTTAAATGATGAAACCTGAGACCAGAGAGGCTTCGTGGCTTGCAGACGTTCCCACAATATTCTGTCTCCAATAAGACAGCCATAGTGATAGACCTGAGTTCTCTGGTGGGTTCCAGTGCTCTGGGCGGGACAATGAGTCCATGACCCAAACCTCTTCTAGAAAGAGGGCTCTGGGCTGGGCTTCAGGATCTCACAGAGCGCCAGGGGAGGAGTTGATTAAAATGGGAACAAGTGGGAGTACTACCAACCAAGTGAACTTAACGATTCAAGAGCAATGACTTCTGTTGGTTTTCCGCAAACTCTTTCATGGCATAATTTTGAGAAATTATTTTTAGAGAAGTGAACAAAAAACGTTATTCCACGTTTTAAAAAAGCGAGAGGGCCCTGACCGGGTGGTGGCGCAGTGGATAGAGCGTCGGACTGGGATGCGGAAGACCCAGGTTCGAGACCCCAAGGTCACCAGCTTGAGCGCGGGCTCATCTGGTTTGAGCAAAAGCTCACTAGCTTGAGCCCAAGGTCGCTGGCTCGAGCAAGGGGTTACTCGGTCGGCTGAAGGCCCGCAGTCAAGGCATGTATGAGAAGGCAATCAATGAACAATTAAGGTGTTGCAAGGCACAACAAAAAACTAATGATTGATGCTTCTCAACTCCCCGTTCCTGTCTGTCTGTCCCTGTCTATTCCTCTCTCTGACTCTCTCTCTGTCTCTGTAAAAAGTGAGAGGGGGTGACTAGGGATTTGTTTAGTCAGGGCTTCATTTTTTTTTGAAATAAAATAACATAGTCAAAGAGAAAAACAAATATAATATCAAACTATTGGAAAAATAACAAAAAAGAACAATACATAGAAAACTTAGTTTAGACAATCAGTCAAGTTACACTCAGTGGTAAATAAACAACCTTAAAGCTTACATGCTTTTCTTCTTGAAACATAAAATTGAACTATCAAGTTATAAAATTAGACTAGCTAAATAAGTCTAAGAAAAGGAAAATAGAAATAAATTTTAAAAATAAAAATAGAAAAACCAATAGATACAAGAGCAGGTGTTTTGGCGGGAAAAATACAAACAAAATAAATATCTTTCTGTCAAATTTAATACACACATATACAGAGGAGAGAAAAGCATAAAATGAAAAATGAGCGCTATGCTGGAAATCTTCAATTAAAACATAACAAGCATTAATACATTCAGATAAGTAGAAATCTCAACAAACTGGATAATTAATAGAAAACTATAATGGTCAGAATTTATTCAAAGTTGAAAACCTGAAACTTATACCAAAGAAAAAAACTATTTAAGGAATGTCTACAGAAGCTTTCCAAGTTCCGATAGTTTTACAGTTGAATTATCTCAAACTTTCCATAGCTTGACAAAGACATAGAAAAATATGAAAACTAATTTATTGGCCAAAATTTGTTTATGCTGCAGAACTCATTTATATCCCCGGATTTGAATCCTATCATGACCTCTGCCTTCATTTACTTGTGGAAGTCCACAACTCACTCAGGCTGCTAAAATGCGTGATGGAACTCTATGGCTCTGAGGAGGATAAAATGCTTTTTCTGACTCGCTCCACAGACCTGCAAGCTTCATCTGATTGCATTCTAGAAAGCTCTGTGGCTTTGAGAGACCATGAGGTCATACTTCCTAAGGTCATTCTACAAACTAATCCTTCCAGTTATTAAAACATAATAAAGCCATAATTTTAAAAAATAAAGTGATGTTGACACAAGAAGAGCTTTTCACTGAAATAGAATAGAACAACACAGAGATGGGCACTAGATTTTAAATGAATTTAATATAAATCACAAATCAATAAGAGGGAAATTATTCTATTTATTACCTAAAATGTCATAAAAATTAGCTATTTGGTGATATGAAAAAAAGATAAACCCCAGATGAATTAAAGCAGTGGTGGGATTCAAATAATTTAACAACTGGTTCTCTGCCTTAATGACCATTTTAATTATATAAAAAATGATATATCAAAAGGTAGTTTATTATTTCATGCATTTAATACTTAAGAATAATAAAATAAGTACACAAAATCAGATTATGTTATAAGAAAGAGTTCTAGCCCTGGCCACTTGGCTCAGCAGTGGAGTGTCAGCCCAGCATGTGGAAGTCCTGGGTTCAATTCCTGGTCAGGGCACACAGGAGAAGAGCCCATTTGCTTCTCCAAGCCTCTCCTTCCCCTTCTCTCTCTCTCTCTTTTTCTCATCCTGCAGCCATGGCTCAAATGGTTCGAGTAAGTTGGCCCTGAGCACTGAGGATGGCTCTATGGCCTTGCCTCAGGTGCTAAAATAGTTCGGTTGCTGAGCAACAGCCCCCAATGGGCAGAGCATCGCCCATAGTGGGCTTGCTGGGTGGATCCCAGTCAGGTTGTATGTGGAGTCTGTCTCTCTGCCTCCTCACCTCTCATTTAATTAAAAAAAATTAAAATATTAATGAAAAAATATCAAATAAACCTGACAAAAAACAATAAAATTTGTTATTTATTTCCTATTGCTTCTTGATTGGCGTCCTCACTTGCAATTTTTTTCATCTATGGATGGAATGAACATGACTGCAGGCACTTAGAATACACTGTTGCGCAGATGAATGTTAAGAAAGAGTAAGGCATGTAAATTTGTGATTTCTACATTGGGCAGCAGCCCAGGTGCCCACCTTAGAAAGAACTCTGATTACAAGTGCCAATTTAACAATCACTTCACCAAACTCAACAAAAAACTAGGTATCAGTTCTGTCAAACCAGTGCAAACTGGCTAAATCCCATCACTGAATTAAAGATCCAAATATACTGCATTAAAAAAACAAAAACTGGCCCTGGCCGGTTGGCTCAGTGGTAGAGCGTCAGCCTGGCGTGCAGAAGTCCTGGGTTCGATTCCCGGCCAGGGCACACAGGAGAGGCGCCCATCTGCTTCTCCACCCCTCCCCTTCTCCTTCCTCTCTGTCTCTCTCTTCCCCTCCCGCAGCTGAGGCTCCATTGGAGCAAAGATGGCCCGGGCGCTGGGGATGGCTCTGTGGCCTCTGCCTCAGGCGCTAGAGTGGCTCTGGTCGCAACATAGCGATGCCCAGGATGGGCAGAGCATCGCCTCCTGGTGGGCAGAGCATCGCCCCTGGTGGGTGTGCCAGGTGGATCCCGGTCGGACGCATGCGGGAGTCTGTCTGACTGTTTCTCCCCGTTTCCAGCTTCAGAAAAAAAAAATACAAAAAAAAAAAAACTATAAGATGAACATTTATCTTCTCTTTGAATAGGAAAAGACTTTCTAAACTTAAACACAAAAGGAGTTATCAATAGTCCATTTGACTACATAAAAATAGAAAACATTTACATATTATTAAACATAAAACCAAAAAGCAATAATCAGTTAAAATATATAACAGCCTGGCCTGTGGTGGTGCAGTGGATAAAGCATCCACCTGGAATGCTGAGGTCTCCAGTTCAAAACCCTGGGCTTGTCCAACAGGGCACATACAAGAAGTAACTACAAGTTGATGCTTCTTGCTCCTCCCCCCGCCTTTCTCTCTCTCTTCTCTCTCTCTCTCAAGTCAATAAATAAAATCTTTAAAAGTACATATATAGCCCTGGCCGGTTGGCTCAGCGGTAGAGTGTTGGCCTAGCGTGCGGAGGACCCGGGTTCGATTCCCGGCCAGGGCACACAGGAGAAGCGCCCATTTGCTTCTCCACCCCTCCGCCGCGCTTTCCTCTCTGTCTCTCTCTTCCCCTCCCGCAGCCAAGGCTCCATTGGAGCAAAGATGGCCCGGGCGCTGGGGATGGCTCCTCGGCCTCTGCCCCAGGCGCTAGAGTGGCTCTGGTCGCAATATGGCGACGCCCAGGATGGGCAGAGCATCGCCCCCTGGTGGGCAGAGCGCCGCCCCATGGTGGGCGTGCCGGGTGGATCCCGGTCGGGCGCATGCGGGAGTCTGTCTGACTGTCTCTCCCTGTTTCCAGCTTCAGAAAAATGAAAAGAAAAAAAAAAAAAAAAGTACATATATAACATCACAAATTATTAATATTTTTACATATAAAGAATTCATACAAATTGCTAAGAAAAACATTAAGGCTGAGGAAATTATATATAAAGAGGTTTCCCAGAAGAGCAAATATTGATATAAACGGAAAAGAAACATGAAAAAACTAACCTCACAGAACACAAAGAGTGAACCCCAATGTAAACTGTGGACTTGGGGTGATTATGAAGTGCAGGTTCATCGATGGCAACAAAGGTCCCTCTCTGGTGGGACGCACACGACAGGGGCAGCTGTGCATGCGTGTGGTGGGGGTACATGAGCGATCTCTGTACCTCCCTCTCAATTTGCTATGAACCTAAAATGCTCAAAAAAACAAAGTCTTTTTTTAAAAAGGACTTTAAGAAAAGACATTAACTTCACTAGAGACCAAATAAAAGCAAACATTTTAAATGACAAAATGCCCACTTTTTTTCTTACAAAAACTACAAAGATTACAAAAATAAATATTTAGTGATGACAGTGTAATAATGTAAGTACTTTCTCATACTTCTAATGGGAGTTCATCAACATAACATTTCTGGCAAGCCATTTAACACTATCAAACATGTTTAAATATTCTACCTTTTAACCCAGTTTGTCCAAATATTACTAATCTATTGCTGCATAAAAAGGACCCCCCAATTTAGAAGCTTATAAAATAATAATATTTTTATTGAAATGTGTTTAACATATAACATTGTGTAAGTTTAGGGTGTACAACATGTTAATCTGATACATTTAGATATTGTAATATAATTGCCATTGTAGCCTAATTAACACATTACATAATTATCTCTATCACATTACATAATTATCATTGCTTTTTAGTAACTGGAATAATTAAGTTCTAGTGTCTTAGCAAGTTTGATGATTATAATATATTCACTATAGACTATAACATTTATTATCTCACAAAGTTTCTGCAGGTCAGGAATCTGGGAGCAGCTTGGGCGAGGTGGTTCTGGTTCAGGATTTTTTAAGTTGTGGGCAAGGAGGGCTTCAGATAAGTGACGGGGTGACTGGGGTAGATGATCTGCTCCCAGGACCACTCACACATGTAACAGTTGGCAGAAGGCCTCAGGTCCTGCCCACATGGACCGTTCCATAGAGGCATTCAAGTGTTTTTGCAATGTATCGGCAGTCCACTGCCAGATCCAACAGAGAAAGAGAAAGAAGCAACAACTCCTTCCATGACTTAGCCTCAGAATCACACTTCATCCTGTTTGCAACACCCTATTGGTTACAGAACAAAGCTCTATGTCAGCGGTAGTCAACCTTTTTATACCTACTGCCCACTTTTGTATCTCTGTTAGTAGTAAAATTTTCAAACCGCCCACCGGTTCCACAGTAATGGTGATTAATAAAGTAGGGAAGTAACTTTACTTTATAAAATTTATAAAGCAGAGTTACAGCAAGTTAAAACATATAATAATAATTACTTACCAGGTACTTTATGTCGGATTTTCGCTAAATTTGGCAGAATAAATCTGTATAAAACAACTTACTATAGTTAAATCTACCCTTTTATTTATACTTTGGTTGCTCCGCTACCGCCCACCATGAAAGCTGGAATGCCCACTAGTGGGCAGTAGGGACCAGGTTGACTACCACTGCTCTATGTAGTGAGGAGTAGGGGTGGGGAGGATTCAGATGAAGGCTAGAATACCAGAAAAGGGGGATTATCAGGGCCATACGAAAAAGCTGGTCACCAGAGGCTACTTGTGGGAATCTAATCAAGTCATATGCAATCCAGACACACTTGATGCATGAAGATATTCATTGAACTAATATTTATAATTGTAAGTATTTTAAAATACAACATCAGCAATGGAGTTGGTAGATTATGGCATATCTAGTCAATGGAATATGATATTTGATCATATGTTTATTTTGTTTTAAATTATTTTGGAAGATGCTTAAGCCCTGGTATTAATATGTGATAAATAAAAATTGTTTATAATATCGAACATTTATAATGCATTAGGAACTGTTTTAAGTGCTTACATGTATTAACTAATTTAATCCTCACAATAACCGCATAAAGTAGATCACTAATATTATTCCATACTACAGCTAAGGGAACTGAAGTACAGCTAAGAGATAGTAAGTATATTTCCAAGATTTACCACAATAAGAAAGTAGAGGAGCCAGGATTCAAACCAAAATTATCTGCCAATGTCAACTATTATACTACATTGCCTCTTCCATGTTGGATCACAGTATCATGTGAAATATATATACTTTTTATATTTCTGTATATATCTATATGTATAGAAAAAAGATGAGAATAAAACACTAAAATATTAATGATCCTTACCTCTGGATGATAGAATTATGAGTAATGATTTATTTTTCATACTTTTCTCCATTATCAAAATTTCTAAAATGAGTATAGATGTAGCGCACCAGAAACAATCCTTTCAAGGAATTATAAATACTATTGGGAAGTCTTTAGATTCTAGTGGCAAGAAAGCAAAACATAAGAACTCATTGATCTTAAAAGGACATTACCAAAATTATTCATTTTCAGTCTAAATACACTGCAAAATTATTTCGTGGAAGGTGGAATGTCTTGGTCTGGTGCATTTATTATGTTCACAGTATAAAAAGAATGACAACAAATATTTTTAGTGTTTTGTTGAGTTTAAAAAGCCCCTTCACATAGTTATTCACTTAATAAGCCAGCGTATTTCTGCAGTTAACACCCTTCCCAGCTATTTATACCACTCTTGGGATTTTTGAAAAATGCCCTTTGTTCATTGGAACTGAATACAGACAAAGTCTTCCAGGGCATGTGGTTGTACAACATTCACTGAGGAAAGCAACCAATTGTATGTGTGCACATCGCAGGCAGAATTTGTTTAACAGAATTGGAATGTTTGAGTTGAAACTTTTCTCTAGCTACTAGTTATCATTTGAACTGTGTTCTTTTCAAGCTTTGTTAACACAGCCATGAAAATACTGAGCTTAAGTCTGCTGATGGGAAGCCAGTAATATGCTCATTCTTTAAAGGTGCATTCACCCTTCCAGGAAATAGGGTCACATTGCAAGATCCTGATGGTTTATGCACAGGAGAATTAAGAAAGTTTATGGTTGAATTTGCCTAGCCAAGTATCTTAGCTACTCTATTGTCTTCACCGGATCTTTGTTAAAGAGTATATTTTGATTACGTCTTGCCAAAATTTAAAGCCTGGAATGTTGTACTGCAAAAACTAATTTTCCTATAGCGTGGGGGACAACTATTATAGCACCTGTTATATATCTTAACTTTACTTAGTTAAGAAAGATGAAAAGGTATTCCCAGGTGAGAAGAATGTTTTATTTTGAGTCCAAATGACCAAGTAATCTTTAGGGGGTGTAAAATCAAGAAAAAGGAGAAAATTTGGATATTTTTCCAAGGGTTGAAGAAATAGTTATATGCAGAATGAGTAAGGAAAGAGGCAGTAATTTAAATTGCGGATCTAATGTCTTCAAAACAAAGGACATCTTTGAGGAGGTGTCTGGTTGATGTAATGGGAAAACCAATAATTCAGGATTCAAAAGAGATGTTTTTTTATGCTTGAATTACCCAGATTGTCTGATTTAACCATATAATCACCAGCTTTCCCCTTTATGTTAGAAAGTGACCCGGTATCCTAGTGTGGTGGGGAAAGCCCCATCTGCCCTAGACTGTGTCCAACCGAGCTCCACTGGTGTGATTCTTTGAGTAGCTGCAAACAAACCGTCCTGTGCCTCACCTACATCCAAACCACTATCGTACACTGGGTGGGCAAGGCCACCGATTCTTTGCTGCCACTTCCATTAACATGTGGCATCTATTTCCTCACCTCTTGAACCTCAGCTGCATTGTGAATTGTTGGACAATGGGACAGTAGCAAACATGATGCAAGCAGAAGCCTGAAAAGCATTTATGGCCTGATCTGTGGTGGCACAGTGGATTAAGTGTTGACCTGGAATACTGAGGTCACCAGTTCAAAACCCTGGGTTTGCCCAGTCAAGGTACCTACATTTCCTGGCCATTGAGCTCAATCTTTCTGGTCAAACAATTGGTTAATTAAAATGTGGTTTTTGGTGGATGGAGGATATTTATATTTACTTGATAAGAAATTATGCAAGGACAGCCCTGGCCACTTGGCTCAGTGGTAGAGCGTTGGTCTGGTGTGTGGAAGTCCCAGGTTTGATTCCCGGTCAGGGCACACAGGAGAAGCAACCATCTGCTTCTCCACCCTCCCCCCCTCTCCTTCCTCTCTATCTCTCTCTTTTCCTCCCACAGCCGAGGCTCCATTGGAGCAAAGTTGGCCTGGCTCCATGGCCTCTGTCTCAGGCGCTAGAATAGCTCCGGTTGCAAGGGAGCAAAGCCCCAAATAGGCAGAGTATCGCCCCCTAATGGGCATTCCAGGTGGATTCCAACCGGGCACATGCAGGAGTCTGTCTGCTGCCGCCCTGCTTCTCACTTAGGAAAAATACAAAAAATAAATAAGTAAATAAAATTACGCAAGGAGATTTTTGAAAGTCATGACAATGAATATGTTCCTGTGTCCTAGAGAAAAATAAACTAAGACAAAAAGAAACATCATAGCCTTAAAAATATATAATAGGGTTCCAAGTAATAAATAGGGTATATTATAACAGTTATTTGTCAGCCAGTTGTCTGGATCCTAAAATATGTATCCATGCATCTAACATAGTGTCTGGCACATGGCTGGCACTCAGGAAATAGCTTTTGGATGGATGGATGGATGGATGGATGGATGGATGGGTGGAAAGTGTAAATGGCAGTTATATTCCCTGACCTACAGCTAGAAAGGAACTTGATGTGCTTTGTGTTGGTTATCCTTATGTTTCAAATTGGCTAGGCCCTAGTATCCACTTATTCAGTTAAACACTAATCTAGGTGAAGGTATTGTTTTAGATATGGTTAACATTTACAATGAGTTATAATTAGAAAAGGAGATTATATTTGAAAATCTAGGTAGGCCTTGTCCAATCAGTTCAAAGGCTTTAGGAACAAAACTAAGAGAGAGATATGTCAACAATTGTTGAATCAATATGAATGATATAGAGAAGCTCATTGCACTATTTAATTTTTGAAGGTGCAAAATCTTTTTCAAAATCAAAAAAATATTTTTTTATGTCAGGAATAAGGTGAATGGAGTAAAGTGCTCAAAGTCCTCATTTTGTCCAGGAAGTGGTAAAAGTATTTATTTATATTAATTAATCAAGGACTCATGTTATAAGTCTTGGGTAACCACTAAAAAGGCAGTAAAGAATACCTAAAAGGCAGCCCTGGCCGGTTGGCTCAGTGGTAGAGCGTCGGCCTGGCGTGCAGAAGTCTAGGGTTCGATTCCCGGCCAGGGCACACAGGAGAAGCGCCCATCTGCTTCTCCACCCCTCCCCCTCTCCTTCCTCTCTGTCTCTCTCTTCCCCTCCCGTAGCCGAGGCTCCATTGGAGCAAAGATGGCCCAGGCGCTGGGGATGGCTCCTTGGCCTCTGCCCCAGGCGCTAGAGTGGCTCTGGTCGCAACAGAGCGACGCCCCGGAGAGGCAGAGCACCTCCCCCCCCCCCCAGTGGGCAGAGCGTCACCCCTGGTGGGCGGGCCGGGTGGATCCCGGTCGGGCGCATGCGGGAGTCTGTCTGACTGTCTCTCCCCGTTTCTAACTTCAGAAAAATACAAAAAAAAAAAATACCTAAAAGGCTAAAATGCGGGGAGCAATGGAGTAATAAAAAATAATCCAAAAGAAAGCAAGAAAAGCTGGGCAAAAAGAATACAGAACACATGGGCTGGGTGGGAAAGGTGATGAGATTAGGCAAAGAGAAATCCTGTACACACAGACCACAGTGTGCAGACCGCAGCAGGGAAGGGGGTGGGGAGGTGGAGGAGGGGAGGCGAAGGCCAGACTGGGTGGAGGGAGACGACTTGGGGTGGTGAACACACACTGCAGTGTACAGATGCTGTGCTGTGGAACTGTGCACCTGAACCCTGTGTACTTCTATTAACCAATGTCACCCCAATAAATTCAATAAAAAATGTAAAATAAAGGAAAAGCAGTAAGATGATAGATTTACATTCAAATATATGAGTGATTACATTCATTGTAAACAGACTACTCCAATGAAAAGACAATGATTGTCGGAATGGGTTAAAAATGATTCTTCTTTCATAATGAGAGTAAGACATTCTTTGCCTTTCTTATTGTTCCACCGAGGGTGAAAGCAGTAGCGGGGCAAACCGCGGGCGCCTTTAGCCCAATTCCAGCAGCGCCACCAGACGGCACTTCAGCGCCAGGCACCTGCCAAAGCAAAGTCCGTGCCACTTCAGAATGTCTTTGAGGCCCTGGCCTGTTGGCTCAGTGGTAGAGCGTTGGCCTGGCGTGCATGAGTCCTGGGTTCAATTCCCAGCCAGGGCACACAGGAGAAATGCCCATCTGCGCCTCCACCCCTCCCCCTTTCCTTTCTCTCTGTCTCTCTCTTCCCCTCCCGCAGCCAGGGCTCCATTAAAGCAAAGTTCCTCAGGCGCTGAGGATGGCTCCATGGCCTCTGCTTCAGGCACTAGAATGGCTCTGATTGTAGCAGAGCAACGTCCCAGATGGGCCGAGCATCGCCCCCTGGTGGGCATGCCAGGTGGATCCCGGTCAGGAGTCTAACTGCCTCCCCTCTTCTAACTTCGGAAAAAGACCAAAAAAAAAAAAAAAGAATGTCTTGGATGAAGCATTAAACATTACTACTTTTATGAATCTACTTCGCAAGTACAGTTCTCTCTTAATACAAAAGGAATCTTAACAGTCTTCTCCTCCCGTCCTATTTTCATAGACAAATCACTTCTTCGGGATTTTTATAAATGCTTAATTAGTCTTGGCTTAAATGCTGCAAGGATTAGGGAATGTGTTCCTTAGAACAGAATTTGATGAGAGAGCATCTATTTCTACTGTCACATCTCCAATTAACCTCTTAGCACCGGGTGCTCACTTCTCCGCAAGTGTACTGTGCCCTATTTCAGTGGTCCCCAACCCCTGGGCCACAGACCGATACCGGTCCGTGGGCCATTTGGTACCAGTCCGCAGAGAAGAAATAAACAACTTACATTATTTCTGTTTTATTTATATAGTGTGTCCATAAAGTCATGGTGCACTTTTGACCCATCACAGAAAAGCAACAAAAGAGGACAGAAATGTGAAATCTGCACCAAATAAAAGGAAAACTCTCCCAGTTTCTACCTATTCAGTGCAGTTTGATGTGGGCTCACACACAGATTTTTTAGGGCTCCTTAGGTAGCTATCCCGTGTAGCCTCTACAGACTCGTCACTGACTAATGGCCTACCAGAACGGGGTTTCTCCACCAAACTGCTGGTTTCCTTCAACTGCTTATCCCACCGAGTAATGTTATTCCTATGTGGTGGCGCTTTGTTATAAATGCACCGATATTCACGTTGCACTTTGGTCACGGATTCGAATTTAGCGAGCCACAGAACACACTGAACTTTCCTCTGTACCGTCCACAGCTTGACTGGCATGGCCGTGGGCTGCTCCGCTGTATACACGGTATTACATCATCATCTGCGCATGCGCACATGCTGCCACATCAACCTACAGAAACTGGGAGGGTTTTCCTTTTATTTGGTGCAGATTTCACATTTCTATCATCTTTTGTTGCTTTCCTGTGACCGGTCAAAAGTGCACCATGACTTTACAGATACACTATATTTAAGTCTGAATGATGTTTTATTTTTAAAAAATGACCAGATTCCCTCTGTTACATCCGTCTAAGACTCACTCTTGACGCTTGTCTCAGTCACGTGATACATTTATCCGTCCCACCCTAAAGGCCAGTCTGTGAAAATATTTTCTGATATTAAACTGGTCCGTGGCCCAAAAAAGGTTGGGGACCACTGCCCTATTTGACCACACTTGTTGCTGAAGGCAACATTTCAGCAGCATTCTAATACCTTAGAACTGCAATTTTCAACCGTTTTTCCTCATGGCACACATAAACTAATTAGGAAAAAGAGGGGCACTGACCACTTCTCCCTTAGTAACCATTGTGGCAAGGAAAAACTAACATCTTATAGAAAAAAAAAAACCAAAGAGTGAAGAATAAAACAATTGATGCTGCCCTGGCGGGTTGGCTCAGCAGTACAGCGTCGGCCTGGCGTGCGGGGGACCCGGGTTCGATTTCCGGCCAGGGCACATAGGAGAAGCGCCCATTTGCTTCTCCACCCCGCCCCCCTCCTTCCTCTCTGTCTCTCTCTTCCCCTCCCACAGCCAAGGCTCCATTGGAGCAAGGATGGCCCTGGCGCTGGGAATGGCTCCTTGGCCTCTGCCCCAGGCGCTGGAGTGGCTCTGGTAGCGGCAGAGCAATGCCCCGGAGGGGCAGAGCATCGCCCCCTGGTGGGCAGAGCGTTGCCCTGGTGGGCGTGCCGGTGGATCCCGGTCGGGCGCATGCGGGAGTCTGTCTGACTGTCTCTCCCCGTTTCCAGCTTCAGATAAAAACAAAACAAACAAACAAACAAAAAAACAATTGATGCTCTGTTTAGATAGACACGATGTGAAAATGCCAGCCATATTTAATATTAGACAAAAAGACTCCGCCAAAATTGCATCTGATGGTCTTTAGGATTACATTTTTGGAAAGAATATTTCTGAAAAAGTTGCATTTCTTACATTTCAACTAATGTCAAGGATATTCAAAGCAAAAACCTGCCTGACCAACTTCTCTGCTGGATCTCACTCATCACGTGTGTCCCACCATGAAAACAGGACATGCTCCGGTGCACACACTCATGGCAAACAAGCCCTGGATACTAAATGACTTCAAACAAATGGTCAATAAGCTTGGGAATGATAGAGAAAAATCCAGCCTATCTAATTTCTTAGAAAACTTATAAGAGGCCCTGGCTGGTTGGCTCAGTAGTAAAGTGTCTGCCCAGCATGTGGATGTCCCAGGTTTGATTCCTGGTCAGGGCACATAGAAGAGACCATCTGCTTGTCCACCCCTCCCTCTCCCACTTCTCTCTCTTCCCCTCCCATAGCCATGGCTCGACTGGTTCAAGCACATTGGCCCCAAGCACTGAGGATGGTTCCAGGGAGCCTCTGCCTCAGGCAATAAAAGTACTTCGGTAGTGAGCATGGGCCTTAATGGTCAGAGCATTGGCCCAAGGCCCCAGACAGGCGTTGCCAGGTAGAACCTGGTCGGAGTGCATGTGCGAATCTGTCTATGTCTCCTTTTCTCACTTGGAAAATATTTTTAAAAAAGAAAACTGTGCCCTGGCCAGTTGGCTCAGTGGTAGAGCGTCGGCCTGGCATGCAGGAGTCCCGGGTTCGATTCCCAGCCAGGGCACACAGGAGAAGCGCCCATCTGCTTCTCCACCCCCCCCTCCTTCCTCTCTGTCTCTCTCTTCCCCTCCCGCAGCCGAGGCTCCATTGAAGCAAAGTTGGCCCCGGGCGCTGAGGATGGCTCCATGGCCTCTGCCTCAGGCGCTAGAATGGCTCTGGTTGCAACAGAGCAATGCCCCAGATGGGCAGAGCATCGCCCCCTGGTGGGCATGCGGGTGGATCCCGGTCAGGCACATGCAGGAGTCTGTCTGACTGCCTCCCTGTTTCCAGCTTCAGAAAAATACAAAAAAAAAAGAAAGAAAGAAAACTGTAAAAGCTGAAGAAGCCCAAATTTGAATTGGATAAACTAATGAAAGTAGTAGTTCTGGAAAATTTCTGGGGAATAAAAACTGTCTAGCCTAGCAAAAGACAGTGATGGATTTAAGAAGAATCTTCTTTTTCATTATTATTATTTATTTATTTATTTATTTATTTATTTTTGTATTTTTCTGAAGCTGGAAACGGGGAGAGACAGTCAGACAGACTCCCGCATGCGCCCAACCGGGATCCACCCGGCACGCCCGCCAGGGGGCGACGCTCTGCCCACCAGGGGGCAATGCTATGCCCCTCCGGGGCATAGCTCTGCCGCGTGACCAGAGCCACTCTAGCGCCTGGGGCAGAGGCCAAGGAGCCATCCCCAGCGCCCAGGCCATCTTTGCTCCAATGGAGCCTTGGCTGCGGGAGGGGAAGAGAGAGACAGAGAGGAAGGAGAGGGGGGTGGGGGGTAGAGAAGCAAATGGGCGCTTCTTCTATGTACCCTGGCCGGGAATCGAACCTGGGTCCTCTGCACGCCAGGCCAACGCTCTACCGCTGAGCCAACCGGCCAGGGCCAAGAAGAATCTTCTTAAAAACAAAACTTTTAAATGCTGACAAGGAAAAATTCTTATGAGGGAGGTGGAGAGCACATGAGTGGTTAAGAGAATATGGCATATATTATTTAAATATTAAATAAAAGTTTCTGTCCTCACAGAATCTATCTTCCCTTTTTGTATACTATACTCTCTTCTTTTTGTTTTATTGTCTTTAACTTCTTTGCCTAATGCTAGTCAAACTTGTTTAAATTTTCTTCCTCCACAGGACACTAACAATAAAATTTCTATTTTAAATTATTTTAATCAGTGTGTTGTACAGTCAGCTATTTATGTGCCAGTAGAAAAAGATGGTTGAAACCAAATTAGAAATAAGTGAGAAAATAGTGGTGACCAGATATAAAAACTTAGTTTTAAAAATCAACCACATATTGCTGATAACATTAAACATTTGTTTACAGCTCACTGTGTACCAGGCATCTACGAGCATTTGTCAGGTGCTCTCACACCTGAGGTTGACAGCAAATCTGAGTGTTATCAGTTGGGTCCTCAGGAAGCAGATGGGAGGCAGGAATACAAAAGGCATATCGGGGGACCATGCTCGTGAAAGACAAAAGGGGGAAAAGGCAGATTCGGGCAGGGAGTCTTCAGACCACACTGCAGATCTGACAGTTATTAAAGAAAGGGAGAAGGAACAGGTTGGGCAGGAACAGCTTCACATCATGCTGCCATCTGACAAGGTCTTGGCCATAAGGAACTCTGGAGCAATGTTTGCCCCTTACAAGGCTGAAATGACTAGGCCCATGCCCCACTGAGCCCAGTGACTGGCTGGGGGCGACCCCAAAAGATCATGACCTCATCTCAGAATCAGAGGTGGATGCTAAAATGCTAACAGGAAAGCACTCCTTAGAACTAAACTAGCAGGGTGGGTTTCTTGCAGGAAGATCTGCGTGCTATATTTCATGGCTGCCACAATGAGATAGGTTTTATTATGGTCCCTGTTTTTTGATAAGGAAAACAAAACACAGAGGTTATGCAAATTTTCCAAAGCTATACACCTAGTCAAGAACTAATAAATGTTTCCTATTTTCCTTGAGGCTCAATAAGTAATTTTAAAATGCTTTATTAATCATTTTTTTTATTATTAAATGAGAGGTGGGGAGGCAGAGAGACAGACTTCCACATACGCCCAGATCAGGATCCACCCCACATGCCCCATGCCCCCTACCTGGCGATGCTCTGTCCATCTGGAGTCACCACTCCATTGCTTGGCAACCAAGATATTTTAGTGCCTGAGGCAAGGCCAAGAAGCCATTCCTCAGCACCCAGGGCTGACTTACTTGAAACAATCAAGCCATGACTGCAGGAGAAGAAGAGAGTAGGGGGGAGGGGGGGAGAAGCAGACGGCTGCCTCTCCTGTGTGCCCTGACTGGGAATTGAACCCGGGACTTCCACACACTGGGCCAACACTCTACTGCTGAGCCAACTGGCCAGGGCTGTTTCATATTATTTTAAAGCCTGCTAAGTATACAAAAAGTTATAATTTGAAAGCAAAATGTAGGAGAATATATTCCAAATTCCAGATATGTTTAGCCTTATTTTCTTTTTTTCCCCCAATCAAAAGGCCTTGTTGTTTTTAACAATGAAATCTCCAGGCTGCAGTCAAAGGTGCTAAGTTCCAATGTGGATGAAGAGTTTACAACATAGTTTTAAACATCTGAAAACTGGAATTGCAAGAATTACAGTTCTCAGGACCTGTAATTACAGTAGCACTCCCAGGTGCTGCATAACAATTTTATTGTCAACACATGGGTCCTTTTTACTTCCTTCACGAGGGAGATATGAAGGTCCAGAGGAAACAGTCAGCAGGCCGTCTATTGGTTATAGGTACCATTTGCCTAATGACATTTTCTAAATCAATTCTTTATTGCCCAGAAACTTTCATGTTTTCCTGACTCTGAGGAAAACACAGCTTTGGCAAGCCAGACAGTCAAAGTGGCACAGGCCTTTAAAATTTCTGGGCTCGTCCATTTTAGCCAATTCTTGCTTCGTAATTTAGTTATGGGAAAGAGAAAGAGGAGAGGAAACCTAGGGAGGAAAGTTTTAGAGCCAGAGTTGGAATCACCTTTGCCGTGAAAAACAACCCATCTGGCTTTCATTGAGCTTTGTTTTTAACATAACTTTAAAAAAACCCAATATAAGTTTATTGTGGGAAAATCAGGAGGCAAAACGCTAGGAGGCAAAAATAATAAAAAACAACCCAAAAGAACAAAAAAAACCCTGCTGCCCAGGGCCACCTAAATTTCAGCGTATGCCCTTCCTGTCTCTCATTCACTTGTGTATTTTGGTTTCCTTTTTGTTATTTTTTTCCCCAAAATACAGGATCATTCCTTAAATATTATTTTGTAACTGGTTTTTCTTTACTCAATATCATGAACATCTTTTTAAATCAATAAATTAATTTCTACAAATTTGTACATATAGCTCTAGCACAGTTCAAAGAATGCCCTTATTGAACATTTACATTTTTTCTGCTTTTTTTCTTTTCTTTTTGAGAGAGGCAAGGAGAGAAAAACAGGAACATGGAGCTGCTCCTGTGTGTGCCCTGACTGGGGATCAAACCCACAACCTCCGTGCTCTAAGACATGGTACAACTGACTAAGCTATCTGGCTAGGGCTTAATTTATTTTTTCTTTTCCTTTCCTTCCCTTTCCTTTCCTTCCCTTCCCTTCCCTTCCCTTTCCTTTCCCCTTCCTTTTTTCCTCCTTCCCTCCCTCCCTCCCTTCCTTCCTTCTTCCCTCCCTCCCTTCCTTCTTTCAATTTTCAGAGAGACAGAGAGAGAAAGGGAGAGGGGAGGAGGAAGGGAAGCACTCACCTGTTGTTCCACTCAGCGGTGCACTCACTGGCTGCTTCCCCGTGTGTGCCCTGACCCAGGATCAAATCTGCAACCTTTTTTCCGGACAATACTCCTAACCAACTGAGCTAATCGGCCAGGGCTCTTAACCGAGTGAGCTAACTGGCCAGGGCTTCTTTTTCTTTTTTATTCTTTTTTATATCAAAAATAGCAGTTGAGCCTGACCTGTGGTGGCGCAGTGGATAAAGTGTCAACCTGGAAATGCTGAGGTCGCCGGTTCAGAAACCCTGGGCTTGCCTGGTCAAGGCACATATGGGAGTTGATGCTTCCAGCTCCTCCCCCTTCTCTCTCTCTGTTTCTCTCTCTCTCCTTTCTAAAATGAATAAATAAAATAAAATAAAAAATAGCAGTTGAGTGAACAAACTTTTTGTAAATTTTTTGAGATAAAATTCATAAAACTAAATTTACCATTTTAATCATGCTCAGAGTATACAATCAGAATTTTTTAGTATTTTCACAAGGTTGTGCCACCATCACCAGTACCTAATTCTAGAATATTTTCATCACCCCCAAAATAAACCCCATACTATTAGCAATCACTCCCAATTTCCCCCTACCTGTACCTCCTGTCAACTACTAATCTCCTTTCTGTCTCTGAATTTATCCGTCCTGGGCATTTTCCATAAATAGAATTATATT
Source organism: Saccopteryx leptura (assembly GCF_036850995.1). Lineage (NCBI taxonomy): Eukaryota > Metazoa > Chordata > Mammalia > Chiroptera > Emballonuridae > Saccopteryx > Saccopteryx leptura. Next base: position 137,055,596 of record NC_089504.1, read on the forward strand.
GTGTGTCCTTTTGTGTCTGGTATCTGTCATGTAGCAAAGTGTTTTCAAGACTCATCCACGTTACGGCATTTGTCAGTACTTTGTTCCTTTTTATGACTGGACAATCTTCCACTGTATGGATGTACCACAATTCGTTTATACATTCATCTGTTGAGGACACTTGAGTTGTTTCTCTTTCCTACTTTTGTGAATAATAATACTATGAACATTTCTGAACACATTATTGTGTGGGAATATATTTTTAATCCTAGAAATGAAATTCCTGGATTATGTGGTAACTCTGTTTTCACAGTGGTTATGTCATTCTATATTCCCACCAGCAATGTGTCAACGTTCTCATTTCTTCATCCTCACCAACGCTTCTAGTTTTCTTATTTTAAAATTACTGTTATAGCTATCCTAGCAGGGGTCAAGTGGTATCTAATTGTGGTTTTGATTTACAATTTCCTAACGACTGATAAAGTTGAATGTCTTTTCTTGTGCTTACTGGCCATTCGTATGTTTTCAAAGAAATGCCTATTTAGATCCTTTGCCCCTATTTTAATTGGGCTGTTTGTCTCCTTATCGTTGGTTGTAAGAGTTCTTTATATATTCTGGATACTATCCCCTTATAAGATATATTATTTGCAAATATTTCTCCCATTCTATAAGTTGTCTTTTCACTTTCTTTATAGTGTCCCTTAACATGCAAAAGTTTTCAATTTTGATAAATTCCAACTTGTTTTTTCTTATCGCTTGTGTTTTGGTGTCACATCTAAGAAACTGCTGCTCATCCAGGACCATGCAGATTTACACCTAGGTTTCCTTCTAAGAGTTTGAGCTTTGACACTTAGGTCTTTGATCTACTTTAAGATTATTTTGTATATAGTGTGTGTGCAGGAGGCGCAGTACAGCATTGTAATTACAGATGGATTTTAGGGAGAAATTTATTATGATTAGTAACAATAAAAAGTAACCAAGGCAAAATCAAAAAGGGATTTGAACTTATGTAACCTAAAGTAGAATAAAGAAGAAGAGTCAGCCTGACCAGGTAGTGCCGCAGTGGATAGAGCGTTGGACTGGGACATGGAGAACCTAGGTTCGAACCCCCAAAGTTGCCAGCTTGAGCACAGGCTCACCAGCTTGAGCGTGAGATCATAGACATGACCCCATGGTCGCTGGCTTGAGCCCAAAGGTCACTGACTTGAAGCCCATGGTCACTGGCTTGAAGCCCAAGGTTGCTGGCTTGAAGCCTAAGGTCGCTGGCTTGAGCCCAAAGGTCACTGACTTGAAGCCCATGGTCACTGGCTTGAAGCCCAAGGTTGCTGGCTGAGCCCAAGGTCGCTGGCTTAAGCAAGGTGTTACTGGCTTGGTTGGAGCCCTCACCCCTCCCCCGGTCAAGGCACATATGAGAAGCAATCAATGGACAACTAAAGCGCCACAACTACAAGTTGATGTTTCTCATCTCTTCCTTCTTGTCTCCCTGTCTTTCTCAAGACAGAAGAAGCAAGAGTGTACTCTCTAACAACACATTATGGTCTCTTTGTAAGCAAAGGATTAAAATCAACAAGAAATTATTGGAGTGCTACCTAACTCACCATCTATTTCTGTCTGCTATCTCTACTATCTCAGTTATCCTGTCTGGTGCATTTCAGAATTCTTGCTGTAAGAATTCATTTGGGACTTTAACTGTTAGGTCACTGTGGCCAAGTTTCATCTCTCTCTATAAAGCGTCTACATGAGCAGATGGCACAGAGTACACAGGCTCTTCATAAACATGAGAAAATGCAGAAACCATTTACAGCTATCAACCCTTGTTCATCTAAGAAAATAAACTTTCCTTTATCCTCTCATTTTCCAAACATGGATTAACTCCTCTTTCCCTAAACTCCTTTTCCTTTGAGCTACAAAATAGAAACCATTGAAGCTTTCATCTCTTCTCCCTGACGGTATTTTATCACTGCTGGTAAAGCTGTAGGGAAGAAATCTGCTTGACCCTCTCCTACCACTGACTCGCAAAGCTGCTGACGCAGCAGGGGAGCAGAAACCACTTCCGGAAAAGAGCAGGAACTGGAGACTGAGCTCTGGAGCGGAAGACAAAAGACCAAGGCTATTCTTGGATTGAGGGTTGGATTTACAAGTGCCTTTCTTTTCTTTTTTAGTTTGTTTTTTTAAATAGTGTTGCTCCATTACCTTCACAATGAAAAACAGGTTGCCTTCTCAACTATGGTTATTTGTTCTGGTGCAAAGAGGGTCATTTTTAATGCACCCATTGCACCCTACATGACATAAAGATAATATCATAAAAAGAGAAACTGTGTGAATGTATACATATAATATGTATAACTTACATATGTTACATATGTGTGTGTGTGTGTATATATATATATATATATTTAAATCAAGACAAGAAGAAAGCTGTATCTAACCAAATAGCAACTGAGTTCTCTCACAATGTGAAAAAAATAAAATGTGAGCTTTAAAACTCAGTTGAGGCCTAAAAGCTCTCTCCCTCAGATGAGTAAGAAAATCAAGCCTCTTGTTTCTTCAAGCTGTCTGACACAGATGATCAGATGATAGTGGAGCAATAGGGGTCAAGTTGGCAGTATTTTTTGTTTTAATATATTGATTTTTGAAAGAGAGATAGAGAAACATCGATTTGTTGTCCCACTTGATTGTGCTACATTCATTGGTTGCTTCTTGTATGTTCCATGACCAGGGATTGAACCTGCAATTTGGCATATTGGGATGATGCTCTAACCAACTGAGCTACCCAGCCAGGGTTGACAGTACTTTATATAGAGAGCACACTTTGCAGTTTCACTCTATACTCTATAAACCCCAAGCAAAGCTGTTTTTCTGCCTTCCTCTGTTTGGAAAAAGGCTATCCCACATGTTACTATTTTGTTCCTCTACTTCCTATCAGTGGTAAGCCTCCTTTTCCATTACATATAAACTCTATTTAAAAGTATACCTTAAAACAAAGATTTCTTAAAAGGGACATAAAAACATTAACCATAAAGAAAAAAGGTGGGCCTTGGCCAGTGGTTCAGTGGATAGAGCACTGGCTTGGCATATGGATGTTCTGGGTTCAATTCCCGATCAGGGCACACAGGAGAAGTGACCATCTGCTTCTCCTCCCCTCCCCCTTCTCTCCCTC